>NW_004524761.1:3139563-3171892 GCF_000260255.1 Octodon degus | reverse complement strand
GCTGGCTGGCATGTGGTGCTGGGGGATTGAACCGCGGTCCCTGTGCTTTGCCAAGCTTGTTCCAAGTAGGTGCTTTAGGCCACTGAGCCATCTTACCAGCCCCTCCTGTTTCTTTTCTTTTTAAATCTGTATCTACTCTATAACCTCTTAGCATATGTTTCATTATGGTCACCATCTTCAGTTACCTGAGAAATTACTTCTGATGTCATTTTTTCTTAAGCTTCAGTTATCTGCTTTATTACTTCTGCTGTTACCACTTCAGAAAGTCCAGGTGGGTGCTTTCCAATTGTTTTTTCCTCATTGCCCCCTGGGTTTGCCTTTAGGGAACTAGAAATCTTGCATCTTGCACTCTAAATGTCTTCACTTTTTTTTTTTCTTTTAATTCTTGGGTTGATGCTTGCAAATTGCTTATAGCAGGTAACTTTACTGCTAGTATTTAGAACCCTTAGGAAAATTAATACTTATCAGAGATGTCTTCCAGGTGCAGCTGACTTTTGAGTTTTGAAACTATTGCAAGATTCTACTTCTTCAATTTATTAGGGATGGGAAGCTGCTGCCTATTTGGTCTAGCCCCTGGCCAATAGTACTGTTTATGACACTTAGGCATTCTCAGTCTTGGCATACCAGGAAGGATAACTGATAAGAATAATTACGTCACCTTGGTTAAAGCAGTACAATCAGCAATAACAATAGCATCAAACACAGCCTAGAAAATGACAAATTGTGGTAGTTATTAACTTGCCACTTTCAAGTATATGATGTATTTTTGTGGTGATATAAAAAAAAAATCTAAAACTAACCAGAAAATTAAATACAGTAAATATGCTTTTTTTTTTCCCCCAAGGTATTTAGTACAAGATCTGTAAGGTCTCACTATTTGTAGATTGGACTCATAGTGATCTTCCTGTTTTCACTCTCCCAAGTGCTGGGATTATAGGCCTGCCACTATGCCCAGTCTCAATCACTGTCTCAGTGCACCCCGGGCTGACCCAGGGCCAGGGCCCGCATGGCATGGTAGAATCGAAACCAAGCCACTGCACTCTGCCTAAGCAGGAGCTTTAGTCTGCTAACTATCTGGCCAGCCTTAAATATGCTCTTTTTTTTTTTTTTTAAAATATGCTCTTGATATGCTGATTTTTATCCTTAGGGGAGAAAATTTAAAAGAGGTTGGGGGAAAAATAGAGAAATTAATAAGAGGAAGAGGTGGGGTGTGGTGGTACATGTCTGTAATCCCAGCACTCAGGAGGCTGAGGTAGGAGGATAGTCTGAACTACAAAGGTGAGCTTGACGTCAACCTGGACCTCATAGTAAGACCCTGTCTCAAAAAGCCCGAGAGAGGGCTGGGGAGATAGCTCAGTAGAATAAGCACTTGCCTGGCAAGCGCAAGGTTCTGAGTTCAATCCCCAGTACCAAAAAAAAAAAAAAAAAAAAAAAAAAAAGACCAAGAGAAGCTTATACCGGGATGGAAACTGGAAGACAACTCCTCACTTGACAGAGATCTTGTGTTTGCGACCAATTTCTGCACATGCAAGGGAAAAGGGTCTAAGAAGTTGTACATCCCAGGAGAAGGGGATTTGGAGATTTTGTTGGAAAGAGGCAGTGTGTGGAGATGTGCTGTTTGTATGCCACATGAACTGGGAGGAGCTGAATTTATTTTTTTAACCATCCAGCCTCTACTGGGTACAAAGTACTGAGAGTCAGACAAGGGCCCTGTCTTCATGGAGTTTAATTCTGATAGCAGGTAGAGCGTGGGAAGCATTAAGCAGAAGAGTAACAGTGCTAAGAAGGAACTCTGCCTTCAATTCTGAATTTTACCAGCTCAGTATCCTCTAACAAAAATCCACCAGCAGTAGCACACTGGTAGTTGAAATTTTTTTTTTAATTTTATTTATTTATTTATGTGTGTGTGTGTGTGTGTGTGTGGCCAGCTCAGCCCACCAGGGGGCGGGGCTGACTGGCATGTGGTGCTGGGGGATTGAACCGTGGTCCCTGTGCTTTGCTAAGCTTGTTCTAAGTAGGTGCTTTAGACCACTGAGCCATCTCACCAGCCCAGTAGTTGAGTTTAATAAGCTGAGTTTATTACTAGTTGCAGTGAGAAGAAAAAAAAAAGTGCATTATGAGGAATTATAGTGCATCTCAAGGTAACAGCTGTTAGGTGAAATGAAGTATGGTGTCGAACAGGTATAATCCCAGCATTCTGGAAGGTGAGCACCTTTAATTCTACTTAAGTTCAGGCTGGTTTCCGGATTTGAAGCTAGAACCGATTTGTTCAGCCTGCAACTCTATGTGCCTCCTGCCAGCTTGAAACTGGTCTTCCGCTGGCTTGAGCTGGGCTCCCTAACCTCCTGCTGACTTGCACTCAGATCCACCTCACCCTTACGCTGGGAACCACTAGATGGAGCCAGGCTGCAGCTGCTCCCACACATAGACTCAGGGACCAAAGGGGTACCTGTTATGATCACTGGTCTCCACGGGCAGGGCAGCAAAGGGTGTGGTGAGGGTAGTACTCCTGAGGTGTGGGCTGGGTGTGAGGGGACAGTATGTCCCAAGGGGAGGTCTGAAGAAGAGAGATGAAGCCATGAATTAAATACAGTGCAGTACTAGCAGGAGCTGGTGGAGCCAGCACAGTGGTACACAGCAGAAATCCCATCTACCCAGAAGGCTGATACAGGAGGATCGCAAGTTTGAGATCAGCCTTGGAAATTTAGCAAGACCCTGTCTCTTAAGTAAAGTAGAAAGGACTGAGGATGTAGCCCAGTGGCAGAGGGCTTACCTAGTGTGTGGGAGGGTGACCTGGTTTCAACTGTCATTAAGAAAGAAAGAAAGAAAGAAAGAAAGAAAGAAAGAAAGAAAGAAAGAGCAAGCCAGCCAGAAGGGAAGGGAAGAGAAGCAAGGGCAGGGGAAGGGAGGGGAGGGGAGGAAAGAAGCAAGAAAAGGAAGGAAGGAAGGAAGGAAGGAAGGAAGGAAGAAAGGAAGGAAGGAAGGGAAAAGAGAGAAGTAGAAAGAGAAAGACATGGAAAAATGACCATGTGTCATTAAGCAAAAAAAGGAGTCTAAAGAACATGTTGGTACAGCATGATCTTACTTATGGTTTTAAAGATGAAACCGCACCGTCTGGTACATTGTGGACACTCATAATTTTGTTAAATGAACAGATGAGGCTGTGGTGGGAAGTATCATTTCCCCATTGCTTTACTTTTTACAATAGCCACATTATTTTTGGGTTTTTTTTTTTTTTTTTTACATTTATTTATTGTGTGAGTGTGTGAGTGTGTGTGTGTGGCCAGCTCAGCCCACCAGGGGGCACAGCCAGCCGGCATGCGGTGCTGGGGGATCGAACCGCGGTCCCTGTGCTTTGCCAAGCTTGTTCCAAGTAGGTGCTTTAGACCACTGAGCCATCTCTCCAGCCCCAGCCACATTATTTTTGAAAATAATGTGACTTTAAAAAAAAATTTAAGGGGCCGGGGAGATGGCTCAGTGGAATAAGCACTTGCCTGGCAAGCACAAGGGCCTGAGTTCAATCCCCGGTTCCACCAAAAATGTTTTTAAAAAATAATAATTTAGCAGTCCAATGAGATAGCTCAGCAGTCTAAAGCACCTGCTTAGGCAAGCTTAGGCAAGTGTGCAGAGACTGTGGTATGATCCCCTGCACCGCATGCCCCACCAGCCCTGCCCCTAGAGTGGGCTGAACAGGCAACAGCAACAAAAAAATAAAACAAAAAAACATTTGCTTTTAGGGTTGGCCAGATAGCTCATCAGATTAAAGCACCTGTTTAGGCAGACTTCAGGGCTGGGGTTCAATCCCTGGCCTGCCATGCCGGGCCACCCCTGGCATGCACTTTGACTGAGACTGAGACTGGGCGTGGTGGTGTGCACCTGCAATCCCAGCACTTGGGAGGCTGAAAAACACGAAGGTGCAGTAGAAGTCCTATCTGTGTAGTGAGACCCTACAAACCCTCTACTAACTAATACGTAACAACAACAAAAAAGTTAAACTGTGTACCACCCTGACCTTTTTCTCTAAGCTAATCAACAGCAATTCTTACATGGGCCTGGCCTAGGCAGCAAATGTTCAATGCTGATCTTTAGTTAAGTACTTCCGATGGTCCAATCATGTGTTACAAGGGCCAGACGCATAAACTTCTAAGCTGGCTTCTCATCCTCCTTGGGAATGTTCTGGCACAGGCAAACTCCCAGCATGGGAATTTGCCACGTTCTGATTTGCAAACTGCTGGCGCCAAACCTTCTCCGTCAATGAGTGACTCCAGAGTGAGGCAGTCAGGGCTCCTGGCCCAGGCCTCTCTGCCCACACATCCCCTGACACCCTGCTGAAGAGTGGGTACTCCAGTAGGAAGCTGGGACTCTGGCATTGAGCCTGTGTCTACACCTTGTACAGCCCTATCTTCTCATCTGTAAAATGGGGTAAATTACTAACACAGTATGTGGACTAAAGAAAATGACTGGTACAATACAACTTAGTTGGGGGCTTGGGGGTGTAAGTCAGTGGTAGAGCAAGTGCTGAGCCTGTGTAAGGCCCTGGGTTCCATGCCTATCCCCCCACCCTGCCCCCAACGAACTTAGTTGGTTCACAGTGTGCTAGGTATAGGTACCTCGGCAAGGGTAAAATCCGATTCAGCCATAGGAGATGGGAGGTGATACTCATGTTGAAATCTTTAGGATTATGTAGCAGAAACACTACATTCTGTAATCAGCCAGTGTCAGGACAGAAGTGTAGTCTGAGGCTACTTGCCTATCCCTCTTTGAGCTTCCCCACAGTGTGTGATTGATTAATTAACATATATATTTTTTTGGGGGGGATGGATACCAGGAATCAAACTCAGGACCTTGCACTTGCCAGGCAGGTGCTTTCCACTGGGCCATATCCTCAGCTCCTAATTAACATATTTAACTTTTTTTTTTGAGACAGGGTCTCACTATGTAGCTGAGGCCAGCCTTGAACTCACTATCTAGCCCAGGCTGGCCTTGAACTCACTGCCATCTATCTACCTCAGGCTCTGTAGTGCTGGGATTACAGGTGTGCGCCACCACGCCTGGTTTACAAATAACTAATGAATAGTGCTCATGCCAGGTGCTATGCTGGAAACTTCACAGGTGTGACTTAAGCTGAACTACTGATCCCTCAATCTCAGGACAGTGTGCATTCCAGGAAAGACAGAGCCTTAGGGCACTGGAGTGTCCCTGGAAGTGGGTGAGCTCATTGGTGTAACTTAGTGCACAACTCAAATATGTTTATTTGATAACTGGGAAGCACTACAGTTATGAACAAAAGAGGTCATAGTTCCTGCCCTCCTAGAGCTTGCCAGACAGACTGTGGATAAGAAGACATGAAGTCATTGCATACAGTCCGGATGGCAGGCAGAAATCAAGCAGTGAACAGAGTAAGGTAGAGAACAAGGGGGGAGGTTACTGAGTCATCATTGTCTCAATCCATGTTCTGCTGCTATAACAAAGCACCTGTTGAGTGGCTAAGTTCTAAAGAACAGAGGTTCAGTTGGTGCGTGGCTCCAGAGCTGGGTCACCTGTGAGCATGGCTGTGGCATCCTCCCTCCCACGGCGTTGCACAGCAGGGCAGGGCAGGATGGGCAGTGCTGGCTCTATAGGGCCGCTGATCACATCTTTCAGTCCACGAAGAGGTTAATCCGTCCATGAGGGTGGAGCTCTCCAGGGCCAGCTACTTCCCAACACCACCATGGGCAGCTACATTCAACCAGAGCTTGGAGGGCACAAACTGTCCCCACGCCACGGCGATCAGTAAGGTGGATGCTACTTCCGGATGATTTTTCTGTAGGAAACACTATTAATTGGTTCATAAGTGCTTGTACACCACAGCTAATCCAGGTTGTGTGCTTGCTTTGTGAGCTTGGCAGTCCCTGTCACTTCTCCTTGGGGTTGTGCATGCCCACAGAAGTGATGGAGTCAGGTAGGCTGGGGAGGTGATTGCTGGACGCTGGGAGGTCATATGCCCTCCGAGAATGCAGAGCACCTCAAAACAAGCAAGGCACAGGATTCGTGTACAATGTCACTGATGATGCCCAGACATTTCCTTGACCACCCCACAAACCATAAGCTGAGAACCACTGACCTCGGCTAGGTAATGGTGGTACACACCTGTAATCACAGCACCTAGGAGGCTGAGACAGGAGGACACCGAGTTCAAGAACAGTCTGGGCTGCAGAATGAGTCCAAGACCAGCCTGAAGTTCAGTGAGATGCTGTTTCAGAAATAAATAAGGCCAGGGGGCTAGGAAGATAGCTCAGTGGCATAAGCGTCTGCCTGGCAAGCACAAGGTCCTGAGTTTGATTCCCTAATAACAAAAATAAATAAACATCCCTGGCAAGCACAAGGGCCTGAGTTCAATCCCTGGTTCCAATAAATAAATAAATAAACAAACAAATAAGGCTGGGGATATAGCTTAGCCAGTGGCACAGCGCCTGACCACTGGCTTTCTAGGATTATAACTCAGCCAGCTGGGGAGGTCTGGACACCACGACATTTTAGGGACTTTTTAAAAAAATTATTTACAGATTTGTACTAATATTTTTAGACAAGATATCATGTCTGCATCTTATACTATGAATAACTACTCTGAAGACAACAATATATAATGTATTAATTATTGTAACTGTCTTTCTAACTTGTTTTGAAACTGTCTCATTGCTATTTCTTTCTCAATAAAATTAAAAATAAATAAATAAATAAAAATTAAAAAAAAAATTATTTACTGGGCTGGCCAAATAGCTCAGCGGATTAAAGCACCTGCAAGCTGGTACAGGGGCCAGGGTTCAATCCCCAGGCCTGCTGTGCCAGCCACGCCCCAAGGGTGCACTGAGAAGGCAATTGAAACTGGGCATGATGGCGTGTACCTCCCAGCTCTTGGGGGGCTGTAAACAGGCAGATCATTACAAATCCAATCTAGTAGTGAGACCCTTCTAGTAGTGAACACCCTATAGACCCTTCCCTAAAATACAAAAAAAAAAAAGAAAGATCATTTCTTTATTTAGTACAGGGCCTCACTACGCAGCTGTGACTCAGTGATTCTCCTGTCTCAGTCTTCCCAGCACTGGGATTATAGGCGTACATCACCATGCCCAGTTTCAGTGGCCAGCACAGGGCCAGCATGGCATGTGGTACCCAGGGATCAAACCTGGGTCCTTCCGCTTGCCATGCAGGCATTTAGGCTGCTGAGCTGTCTCCCCGGCCCCACCATGACATTTTAGGATAAGCTGCAGAAGGAAGCAAATCAGACTCAACACTGCTCAGCTTTTGGTCTGTGAAGACAAAGTACTATTTTTTTAGTTTTGTCATTATTTTAGGAAATTTCAAGGTTTCTGAGATGTTGAAATAAACGATTGTGATGGTTAAAAAGAAGTCAGGTGGGTGTATAAGTAAGAGAAGCAGGTCAGGCACTAGGGCCATCAGTGGCAGACACTACAAAGGTGATGGGGATTTAGCCCAGGGAAGCAGCTGTGGCAGGGAAGGGGGCTGAGGAAAGCCAAGTTCTGCGGCTGTCTGGGAGGGGGCCAAGGTGGCCGTGTGGCATCGGGGGTGAAGAGGGGACAGTGCTTTTTATTTTTCAGGAGATTTAGACCAGAAACTGTTGGGTGTTGGGCGGTGGTGAAGCACTTGTCTGGCACATGTGTGGCCCTGGGTTTTGTCCCCAGCACTGCAAAAGGTCTTGCTATGTAGTTTATGCTGGCCTTGATCTTGCCAAGTACCTCACATTGGCCTTAAACTCGAAATTCTCCAGCCTCAGCCTCCTTCAGATGCTGGGACTACCAGTGTGAGCCACCATGCTCAGCCTGGGAAAACTTAATTTGCATGTAATGACAACCTAGGAGGTTTTTGTTCTGATTTTTTTTTTTTTTTTTTTTTTTTTTTTGTATTTTAAGGAAGGGTCTACAGGGTGTTCAGGATCTTACTACTAGATTGGACTTGTATTGACTCTCCTGTTTACAACCTCCCAAGAGCTGGGATTACAGGCACATGCCACCATGCTCAGTCTCAACTGCCGTCTCAGCGCACCCCGGGGTTGGGGCCAGCATGGCAGGTCCGGGGATCAAACTCCCGGCCCCTGCACCTGCTTGCAGGCGCTTTAATCCACTGAACTATTTGGCTGGCCCTGTTCTGATTTTTCAGTACTGAAGCTTGAATGCATACCTTCACACTGAGCTAGACCCTTACCCACTCCGTTAACACTTGGAAACAGGACCATGCTAATTGTCTAAATTGCTTAGGCTGGGCTCAAACTTGCACTCCTCCTGCTTCAGCCTCCCAGATTATAAGGATAACAGGAGTGGGATTATAAGGATAACAGGAGTGGGATCATAGCAGTGGGATTGCTAGAAATGCATCATCACACCCAGCTCAAGCAGGGTCTGGACTGCCAGGCTTAAGGAGAAACTGAAGCTAAGAGGCTTGGAGGAAGATACACTTTCTTCTCAGCTCACCATCTTTGGGACACTAATAACCATCAATGCAGGGCTGAGTGCAAAGCCTCGCCTGTCTAACCTCCAGTTTCATCAGACTTGGAGAGGTCATGTGGGGTAAAACACTTTCCTCGCAGGCACCAGGCCTTGGGATCCATCCCCTGCACATTCCCCAAATTGCAGCTAAGGCAGCACACGTGGGGAACCCAAGGCTCTGTGCTCTTCATCCCCAGTGTCCCAGAGTGGCCTGTGGGAGTGGCAGTCTTCGCAGAGAGCCCCAAGGCCCCGGCCATGCCCATTCTGGGAACTAGGCTTGCTTGGATGGACACCAGGTCTGTAATTCAGCCCAAATGCTGGCCCTGCACTCTACTGCCCCTGGCTGCCTGTAGCAGCTGTACCTGAGAATAAGGGTGGCCTGGAGCTTGTGAGGGAGGGCACTGCCTTTCCTGGGGGAGTCCCCAGCCCCCAGTCTCACTGCCTTCCACTCTACCCTGACCCCTTCGGCTGTTTCCCCACTACATCAGTCTCCTCTCAGGCTGCCACAAGACACCTCCGCTCTGGAAGCGCAGAGCATGGCCATACCCTGTACTCTCTGCTGACCTGTGTTCTCTGCTCAACTACCCACAGGGCCAACAGTCTGATTTTTAAAAATTACCTGAGGCCATTTATAGCTTCCTCTGTCCCCATAAGGTTCTTGTCCCTCCACTGAGCACTGGACCTTGCCGTCACAGCTCAAATCAGTCTTTTTTCCACTGCCTGGGAAATCAGGAGGGTTGGTGGCAGTGTTGTATGGTGACAGAGGTTCCCTCCTGGGATCAGCTCGATGATGGGGACTTCGTCTTTTACACACATGTGTAGCACACTACTAGGACCTGGGCTTAGGTCCTACCCTGATAATCAAAGTAACCTTGCTTAAAACAAAGCTGTCTCCTGACCTCTGTGGAAACACAAGTGGGAAGGAAGCTTCAATCCAGGGACACGGGTGCACCCCGGGGGGAGTGATCACTGGAGTGGGGGTGCTAAAGAGACTCTCCACTCCAGGCAGAGTCTACCTCCGAGGTCTACTACTTCAGCTGTGTGGTCTTGACAAGGGACTTGACCCCTTTACACCTTGATTTTTTCATCTGTAACATGAGGCCAACTACATCAACCTGATTATCTGACTCCGTGCTCTGAACTTGACTTCTGTAATTCTTTTTTTTTTTAATTAATTAATTTATTTATTTGTGTGTGTGTGTGTGTGTGTGTGTGTGTGTGGCCAGCTCAGCCCACCAGGGGGCGGGGCTGGCTGGCCTGTGGTGCTGGGGGATTGAACCGCGGTCCCTGTGCTTTGCTCAGTTTAGCTTGTTCTAAGTAGGTGCTTTAGACCACTGAGCCATCTCATCAGCCCAAAAAGATCCCCCACCCCGAACCAGGGATTGAACTCAGACCCTTGAGCTTGCCAGGGAAGCACTTATTCCACTGAGCCATCACCCGGGCTCCTGTAATTATTTCATGATTTCCCCCAAGGTTTCACAGTCCACATGTTTTCTGTGTAGAACTTCTCCTGGTGCTTTTTTTTTTTTTTTTTTTTTTTTTCTTTCTTTTTACCAGCTCTGGAACTCATGCCCTCCAGCTGGCCAGGCAGGTGCTATGCCACTGAGCTATATCCCCACCCAGCCGACCTCATGCTTCTTCTTCACTGTGGTCTGAAGGATGGAAGAACTTTCATCACCCACTCCGCCAAGCCGGAAGAGGGAAGCCAGTCAGGAACACGCCTGCATCTCTTCCTGTTCAGGGAAGGGGACGGGCCTTGGCGAGCCAGAGGGGGTTGGTTCCAGGCCTTGCAACAGTTAAATGTTAATATAGGTGTCGGCAAAGGAAGTTCTAATGACAGAAGGAACGGAGTTTCCATCATCTCCTGTTTAACACGTACAGCTGTATTCATAATTACCCCTTGCCTCGGGCCTGAGGCCCAGGTGGGCTCCAGAAGGCCTGCACCGCTGCCAGACGAGAGTCCTTAAAGAACATCGTGTAGACAACTGGAATGCCATTTATCGTGCAGAACACAATAAAACCCCGAGCTCTCTTCCTGTCTCAGAGACCCATAAATTATGAAAATTATACCTGCCCCAGGCCATGGACATATTGTTTTATTAAAGTTCCAATGAATAAACTTAAAGCTCTTAAAAATGCCCTCTTGACTTTCATCTGGCACACACCTCCAGCACAGAGCCGGCAGTCTGGGCTCCTGGGATTCGCACGCGGGCTCCTCTGGAAAGCTGAGCTCAGTTCAAGCAGCAGGTCCTTGGTGGTGGGGAAGGTCCTAGTTGTCACGGGGCGCCCCACCACCACCACCACCAAGACACTTGCTGTTCATGAGCACACAGGGGTGTGTGTGCTTACTGATGTGAAAAGGACCGGATTGTTCCTTTTGCTTCAGTTTCATATTGGATCTCTAGGAACCCTTCTAGCTGCCCTGTCCTGTATCTTCTCCTTCTTCCCTGTAGTCAGTTGCTCACTCTGTTGGCTGATATTTTTATACTACATCCCCGGAAACAAACATGAAGAGCACAGTTAAAATCCTGGCCCTCTAGGGCTGGCCAAACAGCTCAGCAGATCAAAGCACCTGCAAGAAGGTGCAGGGGCTAGGGGTTTGATCCCCAGGCCTGCCGTGAGACCCTGAACACCCAGTAGACCCTTCCCTAAAACACAAAAACAAAAAATCCCAGCCTTCTAGGAGGCTGAGGCAAGAAGATTGCAAATTCAAACCAAAACCTGTCCCCACATACAAAATAAAGAGCTGAGAATGCAGCTTAATGTGAAAGCATGGGGTTCAATCCCCACTATCATAAAAGAAGATACTCTGCCCCACAATTGCACTTTGGTAATGCAAGTGACAACTGCTTGAAACCCTGTTTTCTTCCTTTCTTCTAGAAGAAAATAACCATAGAATTAGCCACGCAAGTTTGGTACCAGGCAAGAAGCTGTTTTAATAAATGATAACCGTTACTGCCACCCCAAAGCTATTTCCTGCTGGGAACTTACGGGAACAGGTAAGAGAAGCACTCAAAACTTTTATGTGTGGAGACTGCTTAACTCTGTTCTCCAAGAGCAGTCTGATGGATGGGGCTTTAAGCACCTGATACTCTGTATGGGATAGTTGCTTTTAATCTCCAAAACCCAAGTAACAAAGCAGGGGAGGGCCTACCATGTGCCCCACTCATAAGGAGACTGAGACGGTATGCTAGACACTAATTGGGACTGAGCCAATTAGAGTCCATCACTTTCAAGTCCGTCTCTTAACTTGTTGAAGACTCCAAGCATTAGCCTTTGGGGATGGCTCAGGCCACAGGGCCAGGTGACGGAGGGAGGCCTAAGCTTATCTTCATCCCAGATGTTCAACTGCAAACCACACCACACTGAGGGAACATGTTTGTGTCTTCTGGGGCAGTGACCAGGGACTTCTACACCACATCTTGGATTTCACAAAGGAACCTGACAGGCCACACTTTGGGACCCGCAGAACTGGATCTAAATGTCCTAATTTTTCCCATCACCATCTCACCCCATGTATCAGCAATTCTTTTCATTTGCTTTTGGGAAAGAGGTATGTAGTCCAAATTTCAGGTGACTGGTACATAGACTAAAAGTAATAAAATGTTGCACAGCTGTATCCTTGCGCCACAGAGAGGCCGGGGCTTCCTGAGCAATGGTGTTGATGGGATAGGGCAGGGGGAGACCACATGGAAGCCAGGTGGAGGGCAAGAGAAGCTAGCACATATGCAGGTGTGAGGGGGCAGAGGACTGGCTTGGGGAGTATCTACTCATCCAGTCAGAATAAGGCAATCAATGAGGACTTCTTGAACTTGGGCATACCCAGGCCAAAAGAGGGAAGAGCTGTAGAATTTTCTTGAAATGGGGGCTGGGGAGATGGCTTAATAGAATAAGCGCTTGCCTGGCAAGTGCAAGGGCCTGAGTTTAATCCCTGGTTCCACAAAATGCAGACTGCCCTTCCCTACCACCTGTAGCTCTTTCCAGGTTTTCCTATTTGTTAGAAATGTAGAGAACAGCTGGCCCAGGAAAAAGGGCTCTGCAACACCTGGCAGCACTGTTTTCTAATAAGGTATAAAGCTTTCAGAAAGTGCAATCCTAGCTATTTGGGGGCCGACACAGGAAGACTGCACTTTTGAGGCCAGCCTGGGTAACTTGGCAAGGGCTTGTCTCATAATTCTAAAAAATAGTAAAATTATAAAAGGTTGGGAATGCACCCCCTAGTGCTAAGGATTTTCCTCTCCCTGTCCTATCTTCAGTTCTGGTCTGCAGCTGGTGCACGAGGCCCTGCCGGGCTAGGACGTCAGGAATGTGAACACGCACACACAAGAAAACAGCACTCTTGCATATATTTAACAATATATATTTATAGATATTTTTCTATATCAGTACATTCAGTTTTTAACTTGTTTTTTCTTCACAAACAGAAGAACTCTTACAATAGTAGACTTTCTAAAATAAATACTATTAAAATAGAGCTTCAAAATAAATATTCTATACAAAGGAAACCTGTGGTAACGCCTGTGGTAGGGTGAGCAGGGGCGGTGGTGAGGAGGGGGAGTGAAACGGGAATGGAGGAGCTGGGGACAGCTTTACTTTTTGTAACACGAAACCCATCTGTGGGACAGCGAGAGGAGAAAGCAAGATAGACACAGCACAGTCACCAGAGCAGAAATGGCAGCAGAAGACCCAACATCCAGTCGTGGTAAGCACAAGGGCACGAGGTGGCTTACCAGAGGCATGAGCCTGAGGCTGGCGTAGCCTGTGGAGGCCTCAAAGTGTGAAGTATGAGGCTGCACTGCCCACACCTGCCAGACACTTCCTGGTGCAGCGTCGGAGAGCAGGACACTGAGGTGACTGTCACCTTGGTTCTGGCAGACACGATGCTCTGGAGTGCAACCTTGGGCAACTCCCTGCCTAGCTGCTCCTCCACCCCCATGTACAACACAGATCAATGTGACTCCACATGTTTGGAGAACCCTGCATCACATGGGTCCTCTGTCAGCTGGGAAGAGCCTGTGCCACCAGATGGGGTAATAACCGCTCCTCCAGGTGGCTGCTGAGGACTCTAAGAGGTGTCTAGCATTTGCCTGGTCTTGAGCCCACCCTCAGGGAGGGGAAGCAAGCAGCTTCCCCTACTGGCAGGGGTCCTGGACCCTAGTAGCAGGGACAAGCGCTGCATGCCCTGGCGCGAGACAAGTGAGGACCCGCTCCTACTGCCTGGCACTGCCCAAGGTGAGGGTGCAGCCAGCCAAGGAGGCTACTAGTGACAGGAAAACACCGCACCAGAAGCAGCTACAGAAAGATGTCACGTTTCTAAGTGCTTGGTCCCTGTGGCTGCTGGCAGGCCTTTGAAGGGTGGTAAGGCCATAGGCAAGCCATGTTTATTTTCCTTCTTTTTCTGCCAAGGAACCGGCACAAACTGCGGAGGACTGCAGCACAGCAGAGCTGGGAGAATCAAGGAGACTTCCCCACATTTCCCCTTTGCCGCCAAGCACGTGGGCACCAAGGCAGATGAGGTCCTGGAGAGTCCTGCAGACATCCCTCCAGCAGGTGAGATGTGAGCCGAAAGAGGGAGGGGAAAAAGAGGAAAAGCAAACCAAAACCCACAAAAAAATCTGTTTACAACTATGTACACAAAAAGGGTTCAGAAGGCCATTTGCCAGGAAACAGGGTCTATGTTGGTTGAGGGTCAGGGTGTGTGTTCGTGTGTGTGCGCGCATGTACATGTGTGTATACACAGCTTATGCAAATCAAATCTCCACAGAATGGGTGTGTAGACCAGGATCACCAAAGTGCAACTTGCAACTGGCTCCAATTTCCTGTGGAGATGATTTGAGGGGGGGGGCCTTGGGAAGAGTCCCCAAGATTTTGAAGAAAGAGTGCACATGTGCGCTATCATTTTGGGGACCACCTCTGCACACCTCTTCCGAGGAAAACATCTCCAGCCCCTCGGTACACTTCTGATACATTCAATTAGCGTAAGTGGTTGGCTGAACGTGTTCACTTTCTACCATCCCCTCCCAAATTGTGCAAGAACATCCATCCATCCGTCACAACTGTGGCAAGGGTAGCTATATGCATTAGCCAGAGAGCAAGAAAATGCAGCATCTTATACTTGCCTTTTACAAGCCAGCAAATGTTACATAAATAAAGCAAAAAATAAGACCCTCCCTTCTCCCAATCAATAAATACTTATGGTTACAATTAACTTATGCTAAATCAGAAGATGTTACTACTAGTTTCCGGGGGAGGGCCTTGGAAGCATTAGGTCCACATGCCACTCACAGTTACCTGCCTCCTCGCCGGAGGCAGCTGTTTCCGCAGAACAAGCTGGAAATGCTTCAGACGCTCTGCCTAATGCGCTTCCAATGTCACCCGGGGCCTTTCTTCCAACCCAGGCTACTTCCTCTCCTGGAGGGAGGATGGGGCAAAATACCACACAAAGCAAAGATCCCCCCCACAACAGCTGGGGCAGGGGCAGGGAGGACCAGACACATGACAGCTTTTGCATGCAACAAGTACCTACCCACTGGACGTGCTGCACTTTCTGAGTCCTTTAGCACCTTGAGAGAAAGAGTTGCTACGTCTTTGGGGGCTTTTTGGGAGAGGGGTGTGCTGTGCACCAAGGCAGGGCTCCGTCCCAGTGGCCCCTGGAGAACCTTCCCCACCCTCTCTGGGCTCTTCTGACTCCCCAGCGGGGGCTTTCTAACACTAAAATAGACTCTTCTCACCACCTATTTACACGAAGATACAGATGCATCGCATCGCTATACACAAAAGGCTATGACAGCAAGCAGCAGAATCAGAAGAGAGGAAACCCAACCCTAGCGCAGCTCAACTGTCACTCTGCCAATGGGAGGCGCTGCCTCTTCTTCGCTGATAAAATCCTCTTCTTGGGGGCAGGGGAATTGTGTTCCTTGAGGTTGCTCGCCCCCCAGATTTTGAAATCAGCCCTTCCTGGGGGTGGCCCAAAAGGAAGCAAGTTGTTTTACTATTGTTCTTTAAAACACTGTTAGCATCTGGTTTAGTTATTCTATAAAAACATCACGACTGGATCAAGAGACTACAGCCTCAGACTCATTGGCAAAATGATTTTTTGGTCTCGCATGTGCCGCCCAGGCCTTCTCTACCCATTAAGTTTCTGGAAAAGATGTGAGTAGAGAGAAAACACAGGACACAGCAGGCAAGCGAGTCTGTGACTCGTAAGAACTGGGCCAGAGGAGAGTGTAGGATGGGTGGAATGTCCCCAGAGTTACTGACTAGGATGGGAGAGAGGAATGCTCTGAAACCATCTCGTGGCTCCTGGGAGGCTTCGGCTCCTTGGCTGTCCTCTGTTCTGAGCACTCCCAAGTGCGTCCAGTCAGGATAGCTAGTGTGCTCCACCTTCCCCGAGAGGCTGGGGCCAACTGGTGCACAGAAGGAGAAGGGAGCACACGTCAGGACCTCCGAGGGTCTTCTCCAAGGGACCCTGGCACTCAGTTAACAATTCCTCCCAGGCAGCCAGCTCCCAAGAGAGCCAGAGACAATGGCCAAGTGGGAGGGAGAGAGAGCAGAAGGAGGGACCAGGAAGGGCATCGTGCAGCTGCAGCTTCCGGATGTGTCCACATCTGTGTTGTCTTCTGAAAAATCCCCCCTAACTGCACCCTGGACATCTGCTTGACAAAAGTTCCAGAACTCTAAATACCTCCCCCAAAGTGCTTCTTCCTCCTGTTGGGTACGAGAGGTCAGGTGGCGGTAGTCTCTGTTTCGTCCCAAGCTAGGGGCAGGGAGATGACAAATGAACAAGGTCAGCCTTGGGAGACTGGCAGGAGGGACCCTCATTTCCAGGGGCACCGCTTGTAGTTCAACCCAGTGTCAGAAAGGCTTGTCAGGTCTGCTGGCCTTGGCGTCTCCACTGGGTGCCTTGCAGATGACACTGTTCGTGTGCTTGCAGCGGCAACCAGGACGGCGCAGGCGGTCATAGCCACGCTGGGCCAGCTTCACGCAGCCAGTGGCAGGCAGGTAGCAGAGCAGGCAGGGCAGCACCATGGAGAGGGCACCCATGAAGGACCAGCGGGCGCAGCAGTTGGACCGGGAACAGGAGCACGGGTGGTCAGCGCAAGAACCCTCGTCATCCTCATTGGTGCAGTGATAGAAGACGCCCTGCACCAGGCACATGCATGTGCCATAGTTGACCAGGGTCTGGGCTGAGCACAGGCACTCCTGGTTGCAGACCCAGCAGGAAGGCAACGTCCGAGGGGATGCACACTCCTTGCATTTGCATTTCCCACACGCCTCACACAGCAAGAAATGCTTGTCCAGCTCCGGGGGCGCCGCTGGGCCCTTGAGGTCCAGCGGCTTACAGTGGACCAGTTTCGGCTGGAGGCGCACAGCCCTGGGTGAGGCCTGCTCAGCCACAGGTGGTGGGGCCATGTGGTCTAGCAGCCGCTGGTCAGAGGAGGTACTACTGCTGCTGCTCACGGAGCTGGGGCGCCCACTGAAGGAAATCCAGTGGTGGGTGACATCCTGGTCACAGCGGCCGGGTGTCAGGGCCAGCTCAGGAGCCCCACCCCGGGTCCGCTTAGGGCCAGTGGGGGGAGCCAGGCTGGGGTTGTCAATGTAGTCATTCTCCACATGGCTGGTCTTCATCTGGTCGATGGGCAGGATGGTAAGTGGATGCTGGAGGCGACTGTGGGGCATCCGGCTGTCAAGAAGGGGCTGCACCATGACTGCGCCAGGAGCCAAAGGGGTGCTCTGTGCAATCGGGGGCTCCATGGGGCTGGAGGTCCTGGACTGCTCCAAGTAACAGGCTTCTAGGGGCCCTGGAGGAAGACGGGGAAAAGGAAGAAAGAATGGATTGCAGGCATCAGTACGCAGCCTGTTAACATCCACCTGCCCAACTTCCCTCAGCAGGGCCTTGGAAGCACCAAGAAAACGGGATCAAATTTCTTCAGCAAACTTTCTAGCAGTTTCCAAGGCTAAAATGATTAATGATGATAATGACAACAATAATAGTGGTAGAAATAACACTTAGTGGGCTGTAGGATATAGTTCAGTGGTAGCCTAGCATGCATGAGGTCTTGGGTTCAATTCAGTATACCACAAAAAAGGAGAAATGACAAGACACTTTTCAAAGTACCTTATATAGTCACTGATCTTCACAATAACCCTAAAAAGTTAGCTACTGTTACTGAGTCTTTAGGGCCAGAGCTCAAACCAGTCAGTCTCTAAATTTATTCTGTCACTATGAAACATGCTCCATATTTAAGTTATACAGCTCAGAACACAGGACTTGCAATCAGATGAGTGGCCTACGAGTGTTGCTATGAAAAAAAAAAAAACAAGAGTTCTTCAATTCCTGTGCCGTAGGACATAGTTCTGCTTTAACTAATTTATTTCTGGGGTTTGAGTTTTTTGCAACAGGGTCTTCATAGTGTGGGCGGGCCCTGAACTTGTGGCGATATTCCTGCCTCAGCCTTCTGAGTGCTTGGATTACTGGCACATGCCACCTTACAAGGCAGGTCTTAGTTTTGTGATCTTTAAAATACGTTCTTACAAGAATTTTATGAGCAAATTGTGTAGAGCAAGTACTCAACAATCCACCACTACCCCAGGACATAAGTTCATACTTTCTGAGCGCTCACAACCACCACGCACCGGACCCTGAGGGCTGTGTGGCGAACACAACAGCCCCAGTGTGCTCCTCCTGTGGAGTTTATCAGCTGGATAAAGGAAAGCCTTTACTTTAGATATTCACAAGACAAGGAAGGGCTGTATCTGGCCGTTATCCAGGATATTAACTTATCGCTACCACTTCGAAGTGCAGCAACCTCCTCTGGCTAATAACTCCTGAGGAGGTGAGCTCCTGACACCCTGGATGGGAAACCCTCTCAAGGGGCGCTCACATCACCCATTTCTCCAAGTGCTGAGCTGAACATTCAGCCTAAATGCTATTTACTAGAATAGCTAAGCCAACCCTGGATCAGTTTCTAATTTCACTGAGAGAGTGCAATTTTAAGTTGGCATCCGGCCAGAGATTCAACTGCAGGGCCTGACACGGAACCCCAGGAAGTCACTTAAATCAAAGAGCGGAAACGGGTTGGTTCAAATTTAGAAAGTGCACATTGTTTTCTATTAGAAGTGCCATTTCCTTGCCTGCTGACCTTTACATTTGGAATTCGGATGGAGATCAATTTAAAGAAGTAGCAGTGAAGGCCAGGGCCTCTGCTCAAGGGGACACAGTTTAGGATCCAAATCCAAGACAATGATTAGATGGACCACAGAGCTCCAGGGGGCTGGGGGAAGGAGGGTGCAGAAGAGCAAGAGCAAGGTGACAGTCCTCAAGGGGAAAAGAAACAAAACAACCCATACTAGATTAGTGTTACCAAAGCTGTTTCCCTAAAACTCCCTTTCAAGATGCTAATGACATTGTAATTAGGAAAGCTGACCTTGTCCCAGTGGTGCTGCCTGAGAAGGGGAGAGGCTAGGTGTCCCATTTGGTTTATCCCACAGGTCTCTGGAGTCTTTAGTCCATCTCTATACCTCACTCACAGAGAACTGACACCTGAGGCCCTGGCATTCATTCATACTCAGACTATAAGGAGAGGGGCAAGGCAAGAGGTCACTCAAAATAACTCTGTATTATACTCCCCTTGCTTGGAGACAACAGTTTGATCAGAAATAGTCGACACCATCCTGGAAGGGCTTCCTTGGATACCTCTAGTCCATCTACAGAGCTAGCTCTAGGCAAAAAGTTCATGAAGAGGCTGAAAGGGATTATCCACAAGTCTCATCTGTGCATCATCTATACCCAGAAGTGCAAAAAGAGCATGGAGTGTTTTCTGCAAGGCTTGGTGCTCAGTCAGCTGATAGTTTCCATCCACATTAGGCACTCACTACTGGCTCTGCTCCCACAGCTCTGCTTGCTTAAAAGATGCCGGCATTTCTTTGAACACACCGTTTTTCCTATCCTGCAGCAAGTCTACCTCATGGTGGTGCCTGCCCCAAAGTTCTCTTCAGCTGAACACAAAGCCTCACCTTCCAGAGAGCGAATTCCTTGGGGTGGAGTTTGCCTTATGTGCTTGGCAAGCCTGCTGGGAAAGGGCACTTGGGGACCAAAGTAGCTTCCTGTGGTCAGGGCTGGACAGAGGGAATGCAAGGATCTATGGAGAGCAGTTCTTCCAAGGAATGCTAAGTCAGTCTGTCCATTTAGTCTTAGTAAGGTTCCAAGTGTTTGCTGCTAGAAAAAATGAGTTTGAGGTCAACAGATCAGGGTTAGGAGTATCTTATTCCCAGCCCTGGGGAGTTTGGTTAGAGAAAAAGGTGAGACTTGGCCTAAGAATAGACAATGCCATGGATAAGGCTTTCTGCTAGTAGCCACGATGTGCTGCAGCCAGAACCCCAACCTCATGTCAAAGACAATACAACGTCCTTACTCTAGAAGCCCAGGTTATGAATATCACAGGTCCTGCAGATAAATTGTCAGCGGCAGTTTCAAGGTTAGAATGTTCCAGGTAGCAGGAGATTTGTCTCAAGACCAAGACTGGGATGGGCCGGCTACCAGGAAAAGTTAAGAGGTACTTACTTCCCATATCCCAAGCAGATGACCTCTGCTTTCCCAATTCAATTATTGGGACTCTTGAATAATGGCTGTACTTCCTGTGGATGAAGTAAAAGGCACAAGCAATATACAGGGATTTTTCTTCTTTACCAGGCCCTGGCTTCTCTGGGCAGATGCTCCAATTCATACAAGAATTCTACCTGGAAGCCAGTGGAAGCAGCCATTGCAGACAGCGAGAACACTGGGATAAGCAGGCTCCCACTACTCTCCAGAGGCAGATGCCAACATCTGGGCCTGCAGACGAGGCCAGACATCAGGGTGGGAACGTGGCCCACAATGACTCAGCTCTCCAGGGGCAGCAGCATCTGCTATCTCCAGCAGGCCCATTCTAACCTTAAACACTTTTTTTTGGTACCGGGAATCGAACTCAGTATGTCACACTTGTCAGGCAGGTACTGTGCCACTGAGCTATATCTCCGGCTGGCCCATTCTAAAATGTACCTTCCTTATCACAATGCTGATACAAGTTCTCTTCCTAGCACAAATTCTCTTCCAGCCACCAGCTCAGCAAAACCTCACTGCTGGCTCAGAGTCCTGCTGCCCGCACTGGCTTGCGGACTTACTTCTAAGGCCTCGCCTGCCTCCTAGCAGGACCCACCACAGGAGGGACCTCTAAGAGCCCCAGCTGAATTAATTTGGCTGACAAAGAAAAACAACTTCCTGAGCTGCCAGTCTGATAACTCCTCAGGACAGCTCCAGTATGTTTCAAAAACACAAAGCCCCAGCACAACTCTGCTGGTTTAAATCAATTCCCGTTCACCAGGACCTAAGCATTGCTGGCTCCTTGTTCGTAAGTGCAATTTAATACCTATACCTCTGCTTCTCCTCTAAGGAAGGAAGAGATTTTTAATATAAAGAAGAGGTTTTGGGGGCCAGGGAGATGGCTCAGTAGAATAAGCACTTGCCTGGCAAGCACAAGAGCCTATGTTCAATCCCCGGTACTGCCAAAAAAAAAAAAAAAGGAAGCAACTTTGCCTAATGCAGGTCATTTAGAAGACACTGATGGTCAATTTGGAAGACTCTGGACAGAAAAACAAAGCCAACCCCACACCCGCCAAAGAAGACCCTCTGTCTTAGGCCAATATCACATGGAGTAGCATAAGGCAGGAGCATTTTTACTTCCACTCATCTTCTAATAAAAAATAGTAATTATAGAAACAGCAAATATTTGTGAAACATTTTTCAGCACTGGGTTTTATACCTGAGCCCTCAATGATTTATTTTGTCATTGGAAAGGGCAGTATTTTGGAGTTAGAAACAGGTGTGGTAGGCCAGGTCTATAATGTAAGCACCCCAGGGAGACTGAGGCATGAGGATTACAAGTTTTGAGTCCAGCCTGAGTAACTTAAAGTAAGATAATAATACATAAACGAGGGCCAGGGAGATAGCTCAGTGGAATAAGTGCTTGCCTTGCAAGTGCAAGGTCCTGAAGTTCAATCCCTGGTACCACCAAAACAAACAAAAAAATTAAACAAACTTACTTTCTTTAAAAAAAAAAAAGGTGGTACTGCAGCTCTGCACAAAGCCCTGGGTACAACACTTGGTACCATAAAATAAAAAGCACAAAACATCAGTTATAGGGAGTGATCAGGGAAGATTTGAATCCAGAGAGCAAAGGCAATAAATAACCTTAGCTGCAGCCCAGCTTACAGAACCTCAGCGCGACACCGGGGTATGTATGCAGGTACTGGCAGTCTCGGACACCCCTGTAGCCTTCAGGGAATCTCCTTGGGGTCGGGGAGATGGCTCAGGAGAATAAGCGTTTTTTCTGACCTCCCCCCCAAAAAAAATTATTTCATGGAACCTCCTAGGTCGTCATCATGGGACCCTCAGCAGCAGGGAAATGAAGCCAGCTTTTATCAGCATGGAGTGGAGGTGAGGGGATTGTTGTCATTTAAGGAAGGCTCAAGTTATTTTCACTCTCAGGTTTCTCTGGCATCGTTCTGTCACTTTGCTCCCCTTTACTGCTTTCATTTTTAGCTGTCCCAAAGTGGAAAGGGTGTCCACTTATACAGTTTCACTACAGAGCAGTCCTTAAAAGGAAACCCTGGGGCAGGGGAAATGGTTCAGTGGAATAAGTGCTTCCCTAGCAAGCACAAGGGCCTGAGTTCAATCCACAGTTCTGCAAAAAAAAAAAAAGAAAGAAAGAAAGAAAGAAAACCTTGGGGTAACAGGGAATCTCATCTCTGGCTCACTGAACTTTCCTGAAGGGCACTCTTAGAGCTTCTGGGAAGAGGACTAGGAGAAGCAAGGTACAATGAAACAAGAAAAGGTCCTACAACACTGAATCAGCAGAACGCTGGAAACCCCAGGGCACATAGTCCTGTGTTTGCTGGTTGGCAGGTCCAGGAGCTGGTGAGGAGGGGCTGAGCTCAGGCCTGTAACCAGCTGAACACAGGCTAGCAGAGAAGAAGCAAGGCACTTACTAAAGTCTACACAAATAAATGGGCCAGCCACCGACTCTGGCCCAACTACAGCTGTCCCCTTGACTTACCCCTGGGAGGGGAGTTGGGAAATACTGGGAAAACCTAACAGCTGTACTCTGAGAAGTACAGGTCAACTACCGACTATTGGGCTTGAGGCTCTGAATGAATGGCTAAGCGTTGCTGCACTGCCCTGTTCAGTCTCAGCAGGATCTTTCAAGGGAAGGTTATTTAACACTTTTAACAACATAGAATAAAGATCTCTAGGCTGCCAGAGAGCCTGCCCACCTCTCTTGATGACCACTGCTCCACTCTGTGACATGGAGTCCCAGGTTAATCAATTTAGAGCCAAGTGATGACTTACTGCTCTAAGACTTGTAAGGTGGGGAGAGGGGTGGGGGAAAGGGAGGAAGCCCTGGACTTGCCCCTGCCTATACCCTAAGGTCGCTGCAGAGAATGGCCCCTTGGGGAAATAAAGCTATCAGGCAGATTAGTCTGGGAATTCCTCCTCCTCCTCCTCCTTCTTCTCCCCTCCACCCCACCTGCCTCCCAGCCCAGCTCCAAGGAACTCAGCGCTGGTGATAATCTGTTAGGGATCACAAAACAAAACAGTTGTTTTTCATCACTTTGTCCATCACCAGTTATCAGCTTCCAGCCCTGTTCCTTTCACTCCCTTTCCACATTCAAATCGGTTTAGCTCCTACGCTGGCCCGGGGCCTATCCTGGGAGTCTCTCTGTACATTTTGGTTTCGAACTATTTTAGCCAGCTTCAAGTTGCTGCTTCACTGTAATACTACCCCCTTAATTACAGTCTGCTTAGATCCCCCTGAAGAGGAATCAGAAGCCGAGCACCAGCTGCGCATGTGGCACAGGCCTGTAATCCCAGCACTCTGGGGTTGAGGCAAGAGGACCGCCCGTGCATTTGAGGCCAGCCTGGGCTAGATAGTGAGTTCAAGGCTGGCCTGACCTTATCTCCAAAAAACAGAACCCTAGCATCAGAAGGAAGGGAGGCAGTACCAGTCTCCCCGGTACCATTTGGGAAGTACTGGACCAAGTCAAGGATCAATCAGGGTGGGCCTAGGGCTGGGTTTCTTCCCAGGGACATCAAGATAGTCTTATTTGTCTCCCTACCAGCCACTGAAAAATGAACTGACAATAATAGATTTTAGTGTACTCCTGGGAAAGGGCAGGAAATGACTTCCTCTTCTCCTAGCCAGAAAGAGACAGGCTGCCCGACAAGGGAAACCACTCTTCTGCAAGTGGCCACCTGCCCCGAAGGGCCCCTTCCCTCGAGGCCCAGCACATCTGTGCTCCCTCCCCAGTGCCCTTGCTTCCTCCACTGGCGAGCCTGTCCTTGGAAAGAACAATCGTGATCACAGCTGAATGGTGGAGCCCCTTAAGCCCAGCCACATGTCCCGGATACATTCTCCAGCCTTGTCAGCTGTCCGGATCTGCAGGGTGGCCCCAGATCCAAGCGCCAAGAATACTCCGCCTCTTACATCATACTACACCCCATACCTCCTGTGCCTTTGCTTAGAGATGCTTTTAAACCTAGGCCCTCCTCTTAGGAATTCTTAGAAATCTGGGAAGAACAGTCAGATAGGCCTCAGTCCTCACCACTCACTAGCAGGTCCTGGGCCCCTAGCTTCTTGGAAGGAGTTCGGAAGTTCACATTCTCTACTTAAGACCTGCACTTAACAGGTTTTTTGTGGCCACTGTTTTACTGCACCCTGGCCCCTAGCTTGATCTGAAAGCACTAATACAGCCTTTGATATGTTCTCACTTTCTTGCTCTGCCTCTGGGGAAGAGCAAAATATATCCCCAAGAGTCACCTCTTTCTGGAGATGGCCACGTGATGGACCCTCTACCACTCTTAATATTCCTCTTCCTTAAAAAAAAAAAAAAAGGAAAAAAAAAAAACCTATGCTACTGCCTACATCTCAAATTTTCCATTTTATTCTCAAATTCAGCACAGCGGGAATCCTCCCTCAGTTTGTGAGAACTTCCCCTTTACTAGGTGCTGGTGAGTCGGCATTCAGTACACAAAACTTCTCTGAAAAAAGGAGGGCTACACTGAGCTTGGAAGTGCTTGCCTTGCAAATCCTGTATCTGGAAGGCTGAAGCAGGAGGGCCACAACGGGTTGAGGCAAGCCCCAGCCCAGTATGTACTGAATTCAAGACCATCCTCAACTACATAGTGAGCCATGTCTTATTTGAAGAGGGGGGGGGGGGGGTCTTTCTAGGCCAGGTGGCCCAATTTGAGAAAAATGTTTGTGTGGAAGGGGCAAAACTAGGGACTGAAGATACTACACTAAGGTACCTTTCACATCAGGGATAAGTCCCTAGTGTGATTCAAGTTATTAATTAAATCCCAGGACTTTTTTTTGGGGGGGGGTCATCTTTTTGAGACAGGGTCCCAGTATGCTGATCAGAATGGCCTTCAACTCACTTTGTAGCTCAAGCTGGCCTTGAACTTGCTGAGATTTCATTCTCCTGCCTGGTCAACTGGTAACAGGCCTGTGCCACCTTGCCCCAGATTTTAAGGGTCACTTTAGAAAATGTTAAGTTTTCCCCGTCCTGCTACCTTAATTTTAAAAATCACTGACTTCTGCATTTTGCCTTCATTTGTTATCTCTTAGTAACCTCTGGGCACATTTAATGTCAGGTTTACAAGATTAGGCATAAGGGTTATGAACTGGGCAGAATTTAATTTCCAAAAAGCCACATCTTTCCACCAATTCTAGAAGGATGCAGACAAAAATGACAGAGGGAGTTCTAAATGCCCAGCCTCTGACCTGCTTTAACCTGGAATCTATCCATTCTATGTGTTGTCTCTACCCATCAGAACCAACCAAAGCTCTAAGCGAGGCTGCCATTTCAGAGGATAATTCAGAAAAGACTGTGGGTACTCAGAAAAGGAGTACGGGCTGCAGAGATTACATCCCACAAAAAGGGGATGGTCTTGAGTTCTCGAGTTCAGAAACTAAAAAGGCAGACACCAAGTAGCTGTCTTTACAGTCTTCGCTCATCCTCACTGGAAGATATGCTATTCAACAGCGATTACAGAAATCTGCTACCAGAGTGTCTTCTTTCGCCCTACCCACTTCACTGTAGTCACATAGCTCTACTGGTCAGCAAGTCGGCTGACCACCAGGTTAGGATTCACCCTAGGCCAACCAGCACAGGACCCTCCCAAGGGATGGCAAATAGCAGAAATGCGACTTCACAGTGAATATCTATATAACTTCTTCTTACCCTTCAGAGGGAGGGAAACAGAGAGGGATATGGGAGGAGAAAGGAGATAGAGCCCAGCTATATAGCACTTCCTTTCCTAAACCGCCCCACACTTGCACTACATGGGAAAAAATGTTTATGCTCCGTTTGTGTGAAGATCTGGAGGACTCTAAACATTGTGAAATCCACCAGTGCAATATTGGGTACGGCCTCGGGCCAGATGGAGCTTATTAAGAGATTGATAAATCCCTGTTTCCCAACTGCTCTGGGCCTTTTACCTTCCAGCTTTGTATCCCTGTGAGGGATACAAAGGCTTGTCAGGAAGGTTAAAACCTTGGTCAGCTAAGCAGACAGCAAACTGTGCCAGCTCCTGCCCATCGACATGTTCTCTGGCCTTCAATGTGTTTGGGTTCTCCCCAAAGTGGAGAGAATCACGCCATCAATTCGAAGATAGGAAAGTGGGGCTGGTCACTTGGTCTGGGTACCCCACTGATCCTACATCTTTCCTTCTAGCATAAACCATGGGGGCGGGGGCTGCCCTGGAGTCTGGCTGCGCCACAAGGAGGCCTCCTGCCCTTAGCCAGACTGCCAATATGGATGCCTATCCAGCAACTGGTGAGGCAGCCAGCAGCTCTACGCTCTCTTCACCATCCTCTCCAGCCCATTTCGGTTCTCCCTCCATCCCTCAGCCCTTCAAGCCATGTAACCATTTTTCGCTTCTCTAGCCTCCTCTGCCCACAACCCCCAGCCCCCAATCAAAGAAAATTGAGAAACCGTCTTCTTGCACAAGAGCAGCTACTGTCTAAACGCTTTTTGATCGCCTGCATGGAGGGGGAACTGGGCACAGCCCTGGCCCCAGCGATGCAGCCAAGCTCCGGTTGCCCTAGCTGGCCAAATCCGCCCTTCACCCCCCTCACTGCTCCTGTGGTCTTGGCGATTCAGAATTTTTCAGAACGTACCGTCTCTATCTTTCTCTCTTGTAGGTGATGTCAAGCCTGGTACCACCAGGAAG
Organism: Octodon degus; assembly: GCF_000260255.1. Taxonomy (NCBI): domain Eukaryota; kingdom Metazoa; phylum Chordata; class Mammalia; order Rodentia; family Octodontidae; genus Octodon; species Octodon degus. The sequence goes on along the minus strand of NW_004524761.1, from coordinate 3,145,141 downwards.
GAAAGCAGGAAAAGTCGGAGTCTTATCTCTTACGCATGCAACCTCTTCCTCCAGCTCCCACACGCCCGGCGTTATGTAAACGCACCTTCAGCCCCCACCACAGTCCTAGCGACGCCCGGGGGCTCTGGGGCTGACACAACCCAAGGATAGGGCGACTCGGGGTAGCTGAGAGCTTCGGACCCTGCACAGCCAGGGAAGGAAAAGGCAACTGCATAAAATGCGGCAGCCGAGCAAAGGTCAGACGGCCTGTAACCGCCTCGCCAAGGAGCGGGTGCAGAAATGCCCAGTCCAGGGCCGGCCCAGTGCTGACCATCGAGGGGGAGGCAGAAGGGGCGGAAAGCCAGCCAGTCCGTCCCGGCTCCGAAGGGGAAAGAAAAATCTACGTCGAGCATAGGCCGCTGCGGCGGGCCGGGAAGACCCACGGCGGAGCTGGCACCATGGGCACGCAGCCCGGCGGTGGGAGAGCTACCTTAAGCGAGGGCACCCCCAGACCCACAAGGCGGCTTCCGACCAAGCCCAGAGCCAACCGTTCCGGCGTCCGAGGCGAGGGGCGGCAGGAGGAAAGAGGCCAGGCCAGAGGCAAACTCCGAAGACACGCACGGGGCTTCCCGAGTCTCAGAGGGCGGGGAAGTCAGGCTTGGCAATACCCAGGGGTCGGAAACAGTGGTGCCAGGTTGTGAACAACCCCAGCGCCGCGCCGGCCGGGCCGAGGGCGTCAGGGAGCTGGGGCGCACCTCAGCGACTAAGGGAGGCGCAGGCAGAGGAGAGGCACGCTGAGACGCGGTTAGAAATAGCGCACCATTTGCCCCAGCCCGAGGGGGAATAGCGTCGCGGCTGAGTGGCCAGTTTCGGATCTCCAAACCGGCCATGGACTTACTTTGAGGAGCTGCAGAGTCACAAGCATTGCTCCAAGTCTGTGTAAATCCCTGAAGCCTAGCGGTTCAACCGCCGATGTACTCGCAGACGCCAGCCGGAGAAACCCGCAAGGCTCCCAGCGTCCCGCAGAGCTAGCTCCGCGCTGTCAGCTCCGCTCGCTGCCTCGGCGGCGGTGTTGCAACCACTGCCTGGGAAAATGGCTTTTTTATGAATGGGAGGGAAGGGAGATCCAGTGCGCACGCGCGCCGTCCGCGATTCTATGAATGGGTGGGCACAAGAGACCCTGTGTGCGCATGCGCTGCGCTCCTTTTTTTATGAATGGGGGGCCGGAAAAGAACTTAACCCGTGATTGCTGGGGCTGGCTCTGGCTCCTTAAGGGCCGTCGTTCTTTTACAAAGAGGGGTGGAGGTTGTTGTTGCTTTTTTTTTTTTTTTCTGAATGAATGGAGGGCGGCGGCGACTGCTGCAGCTGGCTCAGCTGCGCGGGCTGTACCCCTCCCAGCCTTCGAGAGGAGGTAAAGGCTACCTTCCCACCGCTGCGGGCCTGGGCAGGAACCGTCAATGTCGTTGGGGGGCGCGGGGCTCTGTGGCCTCCGGATCCAGGGCTTAGAGCAGGGTGGGGGAGGACACACCTAGATCTGGGTATCTTTTCCCGCCGCAGGCAGTCATGGGGGTGGGAAGGCGGTAGGACCCCCGTTGGGGATCTCCTCTTTCGGCATATCTGTGGCGCCTAGAGACGTCGGAGGGATCTTGAAAGCTGTATTTACCAAAAATTAAGAAAATGTCCAACATCCGTATCAAAGAGGGGTGGAGTGGTTGTTGTTGAGCTGATTCCTGAGGATGAGTCCTGAGTGCAGACCACCCCTCCCCCCATTTCTTGGGTGTGGACAGTGACTGGACCGAGGCCTCTTCCGGCTCGGTAACCCCCGGGGCTATTCTATTCGCTCCTTGAGAGGATAGGCCCTGGCCTGAAGGTCCCCTCTGCCCCCGCCCTAGTGTAATTGTCCTCAGTGTTAGGGGCTTCCGCCGGCTCTCTGCTGCCCTGGCTAGGTGTCTCCGTCCTACCCATGGTCCTATCCTATCCTTCACAGGACGCTGGCCTGAGGTGCCTCTGTCCACCGAAGGCCCACGACCTTTGCTGCTCTCGGCAGCTTTCCCCAGCACCCCCTTCTCCCCCGCTTCTCTTTAACTCCCCCAAAAGGGGAGCGGGGGCAGCGGAGAACTAGCCAGGTGGATGGGTGGAGCCAGCCGCACCGTGGATGCTGCCGGGGTGGCAGCGGGATTAAATAACAGGGCTCTAGAGCCGCAGAGGAAATGGAAATGGCCAGGGATCCTTTCTTTGCTGTTAATGACGGGGGTTGGGGGCAGAGGGGTGGAGCCCAAACTGGTGAAAAGAAAAGCCCACGCCGTTAGGTCTGACTCCTAGAAGGCTGTGAGCCCTCGCTGCAGGCCCTGCCCCGCCCAGGGACGGAGGACGCGGTAGCCTCCGGGCAGACTAGGGTAAGGGGTTGGCTTTGATGAAGGACAAGAGCTAGGCTGAATCCGAATCCCCTGTAAGGAGTGTCTTTAAGGCTTTCTGGAGAGGCAATGAGTCTTTTTCTTCCTACGCCACTATAGCACTGCGCTTTGCAGTCCTCGAAGGAACCAGAAAGCCTCCCAGCCTTCAGCTGAGGTCTGGCCTGGGGCTGGGCCTCTAGCTACAGGCAGCTCCGACCGGAACCCAAGGTCAACGCGTCCTAATCAAAAATGCCTTTTCATCGCGCAGACTCAGCTCCCAGGTGATCGCTTCCGAGGCCCGGACTAACTACCCTGGGGAACTAACGCCTAGACCCGCATCAAAAGGCCAGAGCAAAGCTCTTTTTACCTGGACAGTGGAAGATTTTAAGGCTGTTCTGACTTCCCTGAAAGGGTATTGAAATTCAGTGTCACAGTTTCCATCTGTTAGAAATTGAGGCCAGGGGTCTTGATGTAATATAAATGGAAGCCCTGGTAAATTGTATTGCTAATTTTCTAGAACTTGACAACCAGATTCTCTACTGCTCCCAGCCCTTCTCAGCTTGGCAAACCTAAAACACAAGTACTGTTTCTTGTGTGTCATTTGAAGCAGTTGAACAACCACAGTCCATGCTCACCCATGTTGCTTGCTCAGTTACAAAGTGAGAATAAATAAAAACTTACTTTTTTAAACGGTACAGGACGGACACTGGGGTAGAGGGCTGCTGTCCTCTTTTCTGTATTAGAAGAATCAGCCAAGAATCAGGATTCTGCTTGGTGGTCTTTATTCTCGGCTTTCCTGAAGGAGGAGTTGAGATGTCATCCCTAAGTAGGAGAGCAGGGGCTGGCAGTCCCCAGCTAGACAGAGAGGGTCTTAAGTACCTTGTAAGCTGAGCACCCGGGAGGGCACTGGAGGCCTTTCCTGTGCTGCTTAGAACTTAAGCCTAGATGTGGTTTGGAGCAGCAGTTGTGAGAAATTAATTCATACTGTGCTGCAGTGACTCTAGGAACTAATGGTGAGAAACAAGTAGCCCAACCTGAAAGGGTGAAGCTCATTGTTTTTAGGATATAGACTACCATCTGAGGCTAGATGTGCTCAGAGGAAAAAATCAACACGCTTAGAGGGCATGAGGACCAGGGAGATGGGTGGGGAAGAATTTTGATTTGGGCTTTGGTGAGTGTCCCTGGGAGAGGGGGCCTGTAGCTGTGAATTCAGACTGAATACTAAAATGTGAGCCTGAAGGAGATCTCATCTCAGCACCTCAGGCCCTGGTAATATGAGGGGAGGCTCCATCAGAAAAAGCCTAGCATCTGGGGGCAGGGCAGACAGAAGTTGCCTCCTTGCTGCCTGACAAAGGTTGAGAAGCAAGGGTGGAGTGAACCTGGGAAGTTCAGGAACACCTTCTGAAGGGTTTTAAGCAGGGTGCAACACACTGTGGTTTGTGTTTAAACCTCTAGCACCTGCACAGCCAATGTGTGTGTGTGGGGGGGGGCAAGGCACCAGAATGAAAGGTGAGAGTTAGGAAACATTCACTAAGGTGGAAAGCACTGTGTTCACTTTTGCAGATTGTAGCTGGTAGGGTGATGCTGGATTTTGTTTTTAGGGGTTTTGTTGGGGTTTTTTTGTTCTTTTTCTTCGAGGAGGTACTTTATAAATTTTTCTACTAGAGGAAAATCCTAATAACCTTTCATTCTTGCCTGGGATAAACGGTCTTTTCTTACCAACCCAATATAAATGCCTTCACCCCCACCAGATCATAAGGTGGGGGGAGTACAGTCATGGGGGAGCATAGTGGGTTTAGTTTTGGGCTTTGTTCTTTTTTTTTTTTTTGCGGAACCAGGGATTGAACTCAGGACCCTGAACTTGCCAAGCAAGTGCTTATTTTACTGAGCTAAGTTCCCGGCCCAGCTTTGTTCTAATATTAAGCCTCTGGCTTTGCAACCCTAGAATCTGGGAGATGAGTTAGTGTGAGTGTAGAGAGGCAGAAATTAAAATTCAGTGATATTTGTGGAGAACTTGCAGTTTGCCAATCCAGTGCTCAGTGCATTTTCTTTTTTTTTTTTTTTTTTTTTGGTATCAAGGATCAAACTTAGGATCTTGTGCTTGCCAGGCAGGTACTTATGCCACTGAGCTATCTCCCTGGCTGCATTTTCACATGTAATCCTGACTTAAACGCTGGGTCCTGAGGTCCTAGCAGGGCAGTCCATAGTAGAAGGTTCTCCAGTCTTGCTGGAGCCCTGCATTTGAGCTCTAGTACTTTGAAACAAAACAAAATGGACACGTTACCTATGCCTATAGTTCCACCACTCTAGGAGGGTGAGGCAGGAGGATCATAAATGCAATCCAGCATGGGCAACTTAGTAAGAGCCTGTCTCAAAATTATTTTATTTTTATTATTTATTTATTTTTGAGAACCGGGGATTGAACTCAGGCCCTTGTGCTTGCCAGGCAAGCACTTATTCTTCTGAGCTATCTCCCTGGCCCTTCAAAATTATTTTTAAAACGCTGGAGCTATAGCTCAGTGGTACAGTGCCAGCCTGACAAGAGTGAGGTCATGAGTTTGATTCTCAGCACCAAAAAAAAAAAAAAAAAAGCTGGGTGTGGTGGCACAGATTTGTGCTCCTAACCCCAGGAGGCTGAGGCTGGAGACTCATTGGAAGTTCAAGGTTAATCTGAACTGCATAGTGAAACCCTGTCTTAAAAGACAAACAAAAGGGGAAGGTAGCTCAGTGTGAAAGCTCTGGGTTCAACCCCCCCCCCATGAACACACACACACACACATACACACACACACAATATGTCATCTCTTTTTCAGATACAAATTCAAGACTCCAGCCAGGACTGGTAGCGCACACCTTGGGAAGCTGAGGCCAGAGTATTGCTGTTCAAGTTCAGCCTCGGTTACGCAGTAAGTTGAAGGCCAGTCTGAACAGTATAGTGAGACCCTGTCTCAAAAAGACAAAAGTGGGCCGGCCTGATAGCTCCTGTTTAGGCAGAGCTCAGCGGCCAGGATTCCATCCCCATTGTGCCCTGCCAGACCTGCCTGCAGGGCACACTAAGATAGGGATTGAGACTGGGCATGGTGGTGCGCGCCTGTAATCCCAGCACTTGGGAGGTTGAAAACAGGAGAATCACTATGAGTCCAGTCACATAGTGAGACCCTGTAGATTCTGTCCTAAAATACAGAAAGAAAAAAAAAAAAAAAAAA
>NW_004524761.1:3109490-3139463 GCF_000260255.1 Octodon degus | reverse complement strand
AAAGAAAAAAAAAAAAAAAAGAAAAAAACAACCTACCATGTTCCAGATTGCATTTCCTTTATGTATTAATTCCACAAAATGTTATCACACACTTTTTGGGTACCAGGCACAGCGCCAAGTATTTACAGTAACAAATGGGACAAGGTACTTTTCCCCCATGGAGCGAACAGTCAGTGGTGGTGCCAGAAGGGAGAACCAAGGGTTGGACGTGCCTGCCCTTTCTAGTCTGCATTGGCAAGTTTATGCATTTCTATGTTCCATTACCATTTCTCAACCTTCCTGCAGTACTAAACAACAGAAACAAACCCCACCCACCTGTATTACCTGACCCCTTCTATATAGAAAATCTAGTACTGCCACTGTTTATAGGTTAGTATAGGAGATAGACATTAAACAAATAGCTAATCAAAGGATAACTTAATTATAGTTAACTTCAACAGTGCACGTAGGGTGCAAAGGAGGGACACAGCCTGGGGCTTGGGAGGCTTCCGTTCTGCAGCTCTGAGCTCCAGGGAAGCCTCTATCTATATATTTGTTGACTTTACCTAATTAAAAAAAAATTTAGGGCCAATGAGATAGTTCAGCAGCTTAAGCACCTGCTGGCAAGCACAAGGTCCACAGTTTGATCCCTGGTACCACTAAATAAATAAATAAACAAATAAATTTATCCAGGGATACATACGTGCCTGCCTCACAAGTACAAGGTCCCAAGTTTGATCCCCAGTACCAAAAAAAAAAAAAGTATACTGCAGCTGTCATTGCTAATATAGTACAATTTTTTTTCTTTCCATAATTTTATTGAGAAACAAATAGCAATGAGACAGTTTCAAATTAAATTGGTAGGACAGTTCTAATAATTAACACATTGCATACTCTCTTCCTAGTGGTTATTTGCTGTACAAGATGCAGACATGATACCCTCTTTAAAAACACTATTAGAACAAATTATAGTGCAATTTTTTTTATTTATTTATTTATTTATTTTTCAACAAATAATACACTGCATATATTCTTCTTAGTGGTTAATTGCTGTACAAGATGCGGACTTGTGATCCTATTTACAAACTCCATTAGAACAAATCTATAGTGCAATTTTTGCAGGGCAAAAGTTGATTTTTCAGCCAGGCATAGTGGTGCATGCTTGTTATTCCAGCACTCAGGAGGCTGAGGTAGGAGAATCATGAGTTTGAGACCAGCCTGAGCTATGTGAACTCGAGGCCAGCCTGAACTGTATAGTGAGACCCTGTCTCGAAGAGACAAAAAAGTTGTATTTTCAATATATGCCTGAATATCTTTAATAGCTGACCAAAGAGTTGACTTAACCATAACCAATGAAGATGCTTGAAGAATATTCATGGTAACAAATAGTGTGATCTAATGCTAAATATACTTAACACACTGTTGCTTCTCTTGTAAGTCCACCTGGGAGGCAGGGCGTTAAGCCTTTATTGACTTTACCTACTTTTTTTTTTTTTAGATTTATTTATTTTATTTCATTTATTTTTTGTGTGTGGCCAGCTCAGCCCACCAGGGGGCGGGGCTGGCTGGCATGTGGTGCTGGGGGATTGAACCACAGTCCCAGTGCTTTGTTCTAAGTAGGTGCTTTAGACCACTGAGCCATCTCACCAGTCCTACCTACTTTTTTTTTTTCTTTTGAGGAGTGGGTATCTATGGTTGAACACAGAGGCACTGGGCTACATCTCTAGTACCCCAACACACACACTTTTCCCATTTTTATTTTGTGACAAGGTCTTGTTATGTCGATCAGGCTAGCCTCAAACTTCAGATCCTCCTGCCTCAGCCTTCCAGAGTGGGGACTACAGGTATGCACCACCATGTCTGGTTATACAAGTTGTAATGTGTTCAAGCATCCACTGCAAAAGGGGGATACGCATTGCATCATCTTCAGAGGGTTCAGTGAGTACTAAATGGTTTTCAAGTAACTTAGCACAGAATTAGCTACACAGCTGTGTCTGTGGTCCTCCAGTTATATGTAATAAAATTTAAAGATGAAGCTAGGTTGTAGATATACATCACTACTTTCCTCTTCCCAGCCCTTCTTATTAGAACCTTTGTGTTCACTGTGCTAAACTCAACAGAGGGATAGTCTATAAGAGAAGCTTTGTTTACTTAGGTCTTTTTTTTTTTTTTTTTTTTTTTTTTTGGTAGAACTGGGGATTGAACTCAGGCCCTTGCACTTGTCAGGGAAGCGCTTCTTCTACTGAGCCACCTCCCCGGCCCTATTTTGGTCTTTTTGAGACAGGGTCTCACTATGCAGTTGAGGCTGGCCTTGAGCTCACTTTGTAGCCCACACTGGTTTTGAACTCACAATAGTTGACCCTCTTCCCTCAGCCTTGAAACCGGGCATGTGCCACCACACCCAGCAGAGGAAGCATTTTTGCTTAAAGATCTCACGTATTTAAGAGTGATTTCCTTATAGATATGAATGTGAAGTAAGAGTTGTATTCTCTCAGCTTTGGTAACAGAATCAGGATTTTTATGGATATATTTTTATGGCACAGTTCAAATTTGCATTAGTTCAAATTCACATAAAATATGAGCAGAGGGGCTGGGGAAATGGCTCAGTAGAATAAGCACTTGCCTGGCAAGCACAAAGGCCTGAGTTCAATCCCTGGTTCTGCAAAATAAATAAATAAATAAATAAATAAATAAATAAATAAATAAATGCAGGAAAAAAAAGCTGGGTGTGGTGATGTATGCCTATAATCCCAGCCCTGAGGAGGATTTCTGAGGGTGCAAGGCCAGCCTGGGCTACATACTGAGTTTAAGAACAGCCTGAATTACCTATGGAGACCTTACTTAAAAAGAAACAAAGGCAGGCCAGAGAGATGGCTCAGTGGAATAAGCGCTTCCCTGGCAAGCGCAAGAGCCTGAGTTCAATCCCTGGTTCCGGGGGGAAAAAAAAACAAAGAAGTCTTCTTATGTGCAACCTTTTTTTTTTTTTTTTTTTTTCCTATGTACAATCTTAATTAAAACCTGCTGAAGTGAAGAAAAAAAAGTTAAGGGAAAAAAAGGAAGAAAACCTAGTCCAGGGGCCGGGGAGATGACTCAGTAGAATAAGTGCTTGCCTGGCAAGCGCAAGGGCCTGAGTTCAATCCTCGGTTCTGAAAAAAAAAAAAAAAAAAAACCAAAAACAACCAGAAAAGAAAAGAAAAGAAAACCTAATCCAGCCCAGCTGAGAGCAATGCCTGGGTCTTTGAACACTCAGGACACTCAGGTGTTGCAGGGGATGAGCAAAGCTGGCTTTGGCACCGCTTTAGGCAGGCTGCCCAGGACGATTACTTCACTGTTGAGAGATCTTAGAGAGGAGCAGATAATAAACAGTAAACGCTCAAACAGTGGGAATTTCAGACATTGGTCAAATCCACAAAGGCCACAATAAAGAGCCAGAGGCTAGGGAAAGGAGATGGCCCCTGGCCAGAGGTCAGAGAGAGCCGTCTGAGCAGTCTGAAGGTGGAGAAACAGGAGTTGGAACAAGGCAGAGGGCATACTGAGGGGAAAGGCCCTGCAGCCAGCACACAGGTGCCTTCCAGAGCCTGGGCACCTTGGAGCTGGGGCTGGGGTGGCACATTCCTGCTTCAGAACAGTCTGGCCTCTTCTAGGGGACTTTGTTGGGGCTCTGTGCAACAGACAGCCAAGTGCATCAGCTTCGGGAGCCAGGGACAATTTTGCAGTCATCTTTGGCCTGATTACACCTGCCAAGGGATTCCCAGCACTGGGGAGGCTGAGGCAGGAAGATTAGTTCAAGGCTAGTTTGAACTACATAATGAGACTGTCTTTAAAAAAAAAAAAAAAAAAGCAAAAAAACCCAGTTCTCATTGAGGACCAATTCAGCTTTAATAGGCATTTGCAAGCAGCTGTCCAAGTGACTGTGCCAGGTCCTGCTCGGAGTGCTTTATCAGTGTCTCCTTACTGCTGAGCTCTTGGGCCAGGTCATGTGCAAAGAATGAATCCTCCGGCTGCTGCTGCGGAAGGGAGGCTGCATGATGTCATGCAGGAATGAGCTCTCAGTGTCTCGGAGCCAGCAGGGCCAGATTCACTATCACTGGGCTCCTCTCCATCCCTATTCCCTCTGTGATTCTGGGCAGGTCACCCGTGTCACCCAGCCTTGGCCCTTCGTTCACAAGAAATTGTAAGTGGAGTGGCTCTTGTTTCGTAGGGTGCTTCACGAACTCCTCCAGTCACATGTTTATGGGATGCCTAGCAGGCCCATGATGAGGCTTTGTCCTGGAATGTGTGTTCAGTTAGGGAACACAGTTGAGGCCTGTGCAAACAAATGATTACGATCCTTTCAGTAGTCAGAGGTGAGATGCAGTTGAGGCAATACAAGATACGTGACAGAGCAGTGGGGCTGAAGGAATGGGATGGTCACGGGGTGGTGACTTAAGTGGACAGATATCTGGTTACAGATGCCGAGGAGGTGCAGCCAGAGCACCCCAGCAGCAGGGTGAGCGGGGCTAAGGGCCACGTGGTGGCCATGAATGTGGCGCACATGGATGTGTAGGAAGTTGGTCCTTCTGGAGCCCTGTGACCAAGGGCGACAGCAGAAATAGGCAGTGGGCTGGCCACGGAGGGCCTTAAAATCTATGGTAATAGTTTGCGCTTTCCTTGACGATCAATGGAAAGTCTTTGGAGGATTTTAAGCAGAGGGCGCTGCTGCTACTGCTTTTAGAGTTATTATTGATGCCCTTTAAGAACTTAAAAATCTTTGTTCCCATTGAGGATGAGGAAGCCGAGGCATCGAGCCATTACCATCCACGTGTAAAGTCAATCAAAGCAGAGAGCAGGATGTAAGTTTTGATAATAAGAGGAAATGCTCTCTGCTCCATTTCCCAAATGGGAGTTCGAAGGCAGAATGTTTTCTCTGTGCTTAGCAATTATCTGGAATCCACCAAACTCCAATCCCTGGCCCCACTTTGCCCAGACGTGTGGAGTTCAGTTGGCAGTGGCCCTGGCCACCACTTGCCCCTTGGAAAGGTTGTTTGTTTGAAGATCCTGGGGATGGAACCCTTGTTTTCCCAGGTGCTGGGCAACACCGAGCCACACCTCAGCCCCAGGCCTCACCGAGGGTCACCCAGTCCCTCTGCCTTTGTTGTGAGTCTCAAGGGCCAAGAATGGGAAGCCACTCCCTGTGCTCCACCCTGAGGCCCCCAGGTTTGCTGGAGGCCTGGCCCATCTGCCCAGCCCTGAGGTGGAGGCTCACCAGCAGTGTTCTGGACTTCCGGAGAGCCCTGGAAGCAGGGCGTGGTGACACCCACACACCTCTGTGCCCAGAGCCCAGAGCATGGGCTGGAGCTTGAGACCTGCAGGGGGTAAACAGCGGGACCCTGTCTCAAAATTTTAAAAAAAGAGCCCAGGAAATGTTTCTATTTTCAGGAGAGGCCCTTGACAGAACAACCCCTGCGTTATTTGAGACACAGAAAAACAGGGAATGAATAACCTGTGAATGTATTGATGCAAATTTCATACCAAAAGCAAGATCACAACCCGCCTTGGCAATTTAGCAAGGTGTTGTCTCAGAATTAAAAATAACACAAAATTGGGTGGCAATGTAGTTGAGTATGGAGGCCCTGAATTCAATCCTCAGTACTGGGGAGAAAAAGACAAAAAAAATTATTCATTCTTCAGGACCTAATTTTTTTTTTTTTTTTTTTTTTTTTTTTTCTGGAACCGGGGATTGAACTCAGGCCCTTGCGCTTGCAAGGAAAGCACTTATTCTACTGAGCCATCTCCCTGGCCCCTAGGAGTTAAATTTGAGACCAGATCTGACTAGGTAGCCCAGGATGGCCTTGAATTTAAAATCGTCCTGTCTCAGCCTCTCAGTTGAGATTAAGCGTGCACCACCACCTACAGCCAGCTCTAATTTTAATTTTAAGAGCTCATCTGAAGCCGGGCATAGTGGTGCACGCCTGCGATCCCAGCACTTGGGCAGCTGAGGCAAGACGATCCCTATAAGTTTGAGTCCGCAGGGCAGTGAGTTCAAGGGCACCCTGAACTATAAAACAAGGCCTGCCTCTTATCCCAGAACTGGGAAGGCTGAGGCAAGAGACCTGCTTCAAGTAGGAGGCCAGCCTGGGCTATTGCACATCTGGTAGCTCTGTGTGAGAAATGACAGACTGGAGGGCTGGTCTGGCTTCTGGTAGCTACCCACCTTGCCCTTGGGTTCCAGGAGTGACAATAATGGAGCCCTGTTTTTTCTAGTTCCAGGCTGCCACACCAGCTCGGCAGCTCCTCTGCAAACAGCTCCTTTATCAGACTCTCCTCAGATGACTGACTTTGTTCTGTGCACCTTCACAGAGATACCACACTGGCTGGGTAAAGCCGGAGTGTACAGCAGTCGTTTAGTAAGGATAGTTTATTTAGTTGTATTTGGGTGTGGTTGCGCACTTCGGTAATCCCAGCACTCGGGAAGGTAAGGCAAGAGAATCACAATGAATTTGAGATCAGCCTGGGCTACAAAGTGAGTTCAAGGCCATCCTAAACTGCAGAGCAAAACCTGCAGTTGTGAGTGAGCGTGCTGTTGAGGGGCAGGGCCTGAGACAGAGCAGGGTGAGACTGGAATAGAGCCAGGGTGAGCTGTGGCTTGGACCTAGGGTGAACATCCCCAGGCAGCAGGGGTGCAGCCCCTCTCTAAGCTTCCATGTTCTGAGGAACTTAAAATACAAAATAACCAGCTTTTCTCTAAAATCCCAGTTTCCTTTAAATCTTACCTGTTGGGGCCAGGGAGATGGCTCAGTGGAATAGGTGCTTCCCTGGCAAGCGCAAGGGCCTGAGTTCAATCCCTGGTTCCGCCAAAAAAACTAAAATAAAAATAAATAAATCTTACCTGTTGAGGAATTGGATTAGACAGCCTGTTCCAATTGGTCATTTTATTTTATTTATTTTTTTATGTATTTAGTACAGGGTCTCTCTATACAGATGGGACTTGTAGCAGTCCTCCTGTTTTCAGCCTCCCAAGCGTTGGAATTACAGGTGTGCGTTACCACGCCCAGTCTTAACCATCCAGCTCAGGACCAGCAGTCACGCCAGGGATCGAACCCCAGTTCCTGGGTCAGCCTAAGCCGGAGCTTTAATCTGCTGAGCTATCTGGCGGGCCCCAATTGGTCATTTTATTTTTTTTTTTATTTTTTAATTTTATTTATTTGTGTGTGTGTGTGTGTGTGTGTGCGTGCGTGTGCACACGTGTGTGGCCAGCTCAGCCCGCCAGGGGGCGGGGCTGGCTGGCATGTGGTGTTGGGGGATTGAACCATGGTCCCTGTGCTTTGCTAAGCTTGTTCTAAGTAGGTGCTTTAGACCACTGAGCCATCTCACCAGCCCCCTCAATTGGTCATTTTAAATGCCCAGAGCCACCTGTGACAGGAGGCCACTGTAAACAGCTGAACAATTCCTGTGCTCTGCTTATCTCTTTCTATTGAGAGGCCACCCTGGCACTCACTTGGGCCCTTCTGGAAACCCAGGAGTTCTTATTTCCCATAAAACTCTCCTATCCTCCTCCTTTGCTTCAGGACTTCCTTCCTTGATGTTGTGAAGTTACAAACTTGTACATCTGATGTCTAATAGGTTGGGAGTGGTTTTTCATTACAATTTAACTTAACTCCACTATTACTTATAATACTCATACGTCTCTGGTTTCTGTTTTCTAGTGCGCCAGAGAAATTTTACCTTTATAATTCAGAGTCCTACATTTCAGTTTTCCTTTCTTTTTTTCTTGGCGGAACCGGGGATTGAACTCGGGCTCTTGCGTTTGCCTGGGAAGTGCTTATTCCACTGAACCATCTCCCCCCCGCCCCACTTTCTTTTTTTATTTTTCAGTTTTTTAAAATTTATTTATTTATTTTTGCGGAACCGGGGATTGAACTCAGGCCCTTGTGCTTGCCAGGCAAGTGCTTATTCTACTGAGCTATCTCCCCAGCCCTATCTTTCTTAGTTTTTGACACAGGATCTTACTATGTAGTGCAGGCTGGCCTCAAGTGATCCTCCTGCCTCAGCATCCCAAATACAGGCCCATACCACCATACTCAGCTGTTTGTTTTTTGGTCTCTTTGAGATAAGGTTTTGGGGCCGGGGAGATGGCTCTGTAGAATAAGCACTTCCCTGGCAAGTGCAGGAGCCTGAGTTAAATCCCTCGTTCACTAAAAAAGAAAAAAACAAAGAGAGAGATAGAAGGTTTTGCTCTGCAGTTTAGGATGGCCTTGAACTCACTTTGTAGCCCAGGCTGATCTCAAATTCATTGTGATTCTCTTGCCTTACCTTCCCGAGTGCTGGGATTACAGAAGTGCGCAACCACACCCAGTTTGGAGAGGATTTGTGTTTATTTTTTTAATGTATTTGCTACAGGGCCTCACTACATAGATCGAACGTGTAGTGATCCTCCTGTTTTCAGTCTCCCAAGCAGCTGGGATTACAGGCCTGCGCTACCATGTCCAGTCTCAATCACCATCTCAGCGTGCCCTGGGGGCGGGGCCAGCACAGCACTTTGGGGATCAAACCCTAGTCACTGCGCTCTGCCTAAGCAGGTGTTTTAGTCTGCTAAGCTATCTGGCCTGCCTGATTTTTATAAATTGCTAGAATTTGTTCCTCTCAGGAACTCACTAAATTAAACTTTCTACATGAGAGTTTTTGCGCTGCTGAGGATGCAGGTAGAAGGAGTCAGAGTACCAAGTCATGGGAATGCTGGCAGGCAGTTTTGCATTACTTTTTTTTTTTTTTTTTTTTCTGGTGGAACCGGGGATTGAACTCAGGCCCTTGCGCTTGCCAGGGAAGCACTTATTCCACTGAGCCATCTCCCCCGCCCTAGGCAGGCGTTTTGAGGGGAGAGTTTTTTCCCTCAGCCACCATCAAGGTTGGTCAAACAAATTTCCTTGACATCTATCTGTGGCATGGGTTTAATTTTTTTTTTTTTTTAACAGAACCAGGGATTAAAAAAAGAAAAAGAAAAAACAAAAAAACCAAAAAACAGAACCAGGGATTGAACTCAGGCCCTTCCACTTGCCAAGGAAGCCCTTATTCTACTGAGCCATCTTCCCAGCCCCTTAGGTTTAATTCTTATTCACAGAGAGAATGATGCACTGGGACACTATGTTCTTCTGTTAAACTCCTTACCTCCTTCTCCTTCTCCTTCTCCTTCTCCTTCTCCTTCTTCTTCTTCTTTTTTTTTCTAATGTATTTAGTACAGGGTCTCACTACACAGATTGGATTCATAGTGATTCTCCTGTTTTCAGCCTTTCAAGTGCTGGGATTATAGGCATGTTCCACCATGCCCAGTCTCATTCGCCATCTCAGCCCCAGGGGCAGGGCCATCCCGGGCATGCTGGGGATCAGACTGAGACCCCAGTCACTGCATCTGCCTAAGCAGACGCTTTAATCCACTGAGCTATCTGGCTGGCCCTTATCCCTTTGTGTGTGTGGGAGGGGGGCTGGTCAGTAATTCTTTGTGGTGGGGGAAAATAGTACATTAAAAGAAATTGGTACATTTTAGTCAATAGTTTGGATTGTTTTCACTGTCATGTCACATTATCCAAGCTTTATGGCCACCGTGCTGTCAGAAGCTAAACTAATCCTTTCCATTTTCAGAGAGATGAGAAGATGATGTGATAGTGTGTACAGAGTCTTAAGTCTAGGTCCTACTGAGTTTAAATTCACATGTAACTCGTCTTTTCTTTTTTGGTACTGAGAATCAAACTTAGGACCTTGCGCTTGCCAGGCAGGTGCTTGTGCCACTTAGCCATATCCCTGGCCCCCACATCTAATTTTTTTTTTTTTTTTTTGTCTTCTTGAGACAGGGTTTTGCTATGCAGTTCAGGTTGGCCTTGATCTCACTTTATAGCCCAGGCTGCTCTCGAATTCACAATGATTCTCCTGGCTCAGCCTCCCAAGTGCTGGGATTACAGGTGTGTGCCACGGTTCTGATACACAATACTTTTTTTATTTTTTGCAGAACCGGGAATTGAACTCAGGCCCTTGCGCTTGCCAGGGAAGCGCTTATTCCACTGAGCCATCTCCCTGGCCCTGATACACAATTATTGCAAGAACAAAAAAAATAAAAATAAATAAACCTCTATGACTCTATGACATAGGTACCATTGTTCACATCCTTTTACCTGTCAGGAAACAGGGTTCAGGCCTCCATATGACTCCAGGGACCAAATCCAAGCAATGGCCACCAGCCAGCCTGCTCTTCCCTCCCTAAGGGCTCTGGCCAGGAGGGCCCTGCCAGTCCATGTCATTCTGTGTACAAATGTTCTGAAGTATTTAACTTGCTCAAGCTTGAGGTAGTCACAGGCCAACAGACACAGTGTTGTGGAACGTGCCTGGGCCCTGGGGAGGACAGAGGAAGGCAGAGGGACAACAGCCACATGTTTGTGGATGCCTGAGTGCTGCCCAGGTGGATGCTGCTCACAGGTACAAGGCCGTGAGAAATAAGCTGGGTTTGTGTTCGGTTTCTTTGTTTTCTCCTTTCTAAGTAAAAGTGGCTTGGGCTCACCTTCATGAGGGTTTTTTTTGGAGGGATGTATCTGGAATTTAACACAGGACCTTGCGCTTGCCAGGTAAGCACTGTGCCACTGAGCTATATCCCTGGTTCCCCTTCATGATTCTGTAGTTCTGGACTGCTTCAGGATTTAAGGATTACAAAACAGTGCAAAGAGAATTTTCTTTTTCATTTCTGTATTTGGCACAGGGCGTCACTACGCAGCTAGGACTTGTAGTGATCTTCCTGTTTTCAGCCTCCCCAGTGCTGGGATTTCAGGCCTGCGCCACCACGCTGGACTGGGTCACTGGCTCAGCGAGCCTCGGGGGTGGGGCTGGCATTGACGCAGCATGTGGGACTATAAAAGACAATTTTCTTTTCTTTTTCTTTTTTTTTTTTTTTTGCAGAACCGGGGATTGAACTCAGGACCTTGAGCTTGCCGGGCAAGTGCTTATTCTACTGAACCATCTCCCCGGCCCTTAGAAAAGACAATTTTCTAACTGGCCATTGGAATCCAAGGCTGAACAATGGGTGAGGCTCCTCTTTCTATGTGTGGACGTGGGGACCTGAGTGAGACCCTGGCAAGGAATGCGGCTGAAACTCTGGAGTGGGTAGTGGGGCTCGCCTGGGGAAGGGGAAGGCTTCGCCAGGGCTGCCAGGGCGAAGAGCCACAGGCGAGTTGGCTTAAATGATAAATACCGGGTTGGCTTCTTCTGAGATAGTTCTTGGCTTCTAGGTGACATCTTCTCCGTCTTGACAGGGTCTTCTCTCTAGCTATGTCCTAATTTTTCTTGCTATAAAGATCACTTATACAGGTGCAGGGGCCTGGAGTTTGATCCCTGAGCCTGTTGTGTTGACCCCAACCCCAGAGCATGCTGAGACTGTGATTGAGATTGGGCATGGTTGGGGCTGGTGAGATGGTTCAGTGGTCTAAAGCACCTACTTGGAACAAGCTTAGCAAAAGAGCACAGGGACCACGGTTCAATCCCCCAGCACCACATGCCAGCCAGCCCTGCCCCCTGGTGGGCTGAGCTGGCCACACACACACACACACACACACACAAAATAAATAAATAAATGTTAAAAAAAAAAAAAGAGATTGGGCATGGTGGTGCACATCTATAATCCCAGCACTTGGGAGGCTGTAAACAGGAGAATCACTACGAGTCCGATCTAGTAGTGAGACCTGAACACCCTGTAAACCCTTCCCTAAAATACAAAAAAAAAAAGCAGTTATATTGGATTAAGGCCTAGTCTAGTGACTTTATTTAATCATCTTTCTCTCTTCTTTCCTTCCCTCTTGATTTTATTTTTGTTTTTAACTTTGGGTACCAGGGATCAAACTCAGGGACCTTGCGCTTGCCAGGCAGGCACTTATGTTGCTGGACTATCTCCCTGACTTTTTTTTTTTTTCTGTTTGAGCCATCTCCCTAGCCCCTGAGATTTTAAAAGTGCCTATTTTCAAATACGATCATATTGTGTTTTTATTTTCTTTCTTTTCTCTTTTTTTTTTTTTTTTTTTGCCAAACTGGGGATTGAACTCAGGCCCTTGTGCTTGCCAGGGAAGTGCTTATTCCACTGAGCCATCTCCCCGGCCCCTATGGTCATATTCTGAAGTACAAAATCAACATATGATTTGTATTTATTTATTTACGTATTGTTTTAGGATTGAACCCTCATCCCCAGCTTTTTTTTCTTTTCTTTCTTTTTCTTTTTGCCACACATTTTTTTTTTTTTTTTTTGCGGAACCGGGGATTGAACTCAGATCCTTGTGTTTGCCAGTCAAGCGCTTATCCTACTGAGCCATCTCCCCGGCCCCTTTTTTGCCACACAGTCTTGCTAAATTGCCCAGGTTGGCCTCAAACTTGTGATCCTCCTGCCTCAGCCTTCTGAGTAGCTGGTCACAGATGCGTGCCACTGCACCTAGCTTCAGTTGATGGATTTGGGGGATGCAGGCAAGCTCACAGAGGGGATGAGATTCGGGGACTGAGAAAGGAGACAGGAGGATAACCGAAGAATGGGGTCACTCCGAGAAGCCAGAGGAAGAGACAGATGCCGGGAGGGTGAGCTTAGCAGTTCTGTGGAGAGAGGGTGAAAGGCAGGAATGGAGGCGGGGGCGCCTGGCCTACAAGGTGGCCCCAAGCAAGCCTGCGGGGTGGAGGGCAACATTGCAGGGGCTGGAGATGCTGGGCCAGGACCCTATCTGTAGTTCCTCTCTGCAGTCACTCAGTGAAATCCCAGTTTTCGTTTCCCCAGTCCTCAGACCCAGGGCTTTGGCACCGGGCAACATTCCCAGCCCTTTTTTATGTAGAGCTAGGGCCTTGCCAAATTGCTAGGCTGCTGTCTTAATCACTTTCCTTGTTGCTGGAAGAAATACCCGAACCCTGCAGCTTCAAGGAGAAACGGTGTATTCGAGCTCACAGTTTAGGCAGGCCGCGTCCATGCTAGGCAGAAACGGCACGGTGTAAGGGCCCGGGAGGGGAAAGCCTGCTCACATCACGGGGGCGAGAGAGAAGAGGGGGACCCGGGTCAGACCCCGCAGACAGCCTCCTCCTAACAGGGCCTACTTCCTAGTATCACGGTCCACAGAGGCTTCCGCAGCGGGTCACTCCACGGATGAGTGTAAGGTGCCCATGATCCAGTCTCTTCTACAAGCCCTGCCTCTGAAGGCATGACGCCGCTTCAGAAGACCCTATTTATTTATTTATTTATTTATTTATTTATTTATTTTGTATTTAAGGGAAGGGCCTACAGGGTGTTCAGGGTCTCACTACTAGGTGGGACTCCTCGTGATCCCCTTGTTTACAGCCCCCCAAGAGCTGGGATGACAGGCATTCACCACCACCGCCCAGTCTCAATTACTGTCTATGCGCACCCCGGGGGTGGGGCCGGCTTGGCAGGCCGGGGAATGGAGCCCTTGGCCCCTGCGCATTCGCTGAGCTATTTGTCTGGCCCAGGAGAACTTGCTTTTAAAATCTAAACCATAACAATTGTCCCGGCTGAGCTGGAGCTGGCAATCTTCTTGCCTCGGCTTTCCAGACTGTTCATGAGCATGTAATACCACACCCATCTCTCCTAAGCTACTCTGTGGTCTTGGGACTTTTGGTTACCTTTTGGTAACTGAAGTAGGGCCTGCATTCTAGGACTCTGACCATGAATTTGTGTCTTATATGACCAGCTGTCAAGGATAAGCTAGGGAGAATACAGTACATTTTAGAAAGAGGGAGTAAGGAAGAAGAAGAAAGGATAAAAACTTTAGGTACTGAGGTACATACCCATAGTCCCAGCTACTCAAAGACTGTGGCGGGAGGATTGCTTGAGCCAGGAGCTCAAAGACCCAGTGTCAAAAAAAGAGGGAGGGAGGGAGGGAGGGAGGGGAAAAAAGAAGGAAGGAAAAGAAAGATGAAAACCAGTCCCCACCACATTCTCACAGGCTACCACAACTGTAAGGAGAGCAGGTGAGCTTCAGGCATGGCTCCTGCTGTGCACCTGCCTCACAGGCAGGAGGCCCCAGGTTCAGTCACTAGCACCAAGAAAAACAGAATGGGGTGACAGTGACATTGGACAGGCCATTACAGTCATTTTGTAATTTTCCTGTCTGCCCCTCAGAAAGGAAGAGGTTATTCATTTCTTTAAAAATACATTTCTGCTGGGGATATGGCTCCGTGGTAGAGCACGTGCTTAGTATGGACATCCCTGGCCCCCAGATAATAAAAATAAATAATAAATAACTGTCTCGTTGAGCACGTATTCTAAATTGAGTACTAGGCTAGGCCAGGCGACGTAAGTGAAGCACATATCAAATATTTATTGACTGCTTATGCCACGTCATGTCCTGTGTGGAGTACTCAGTGTACATCCTGCTGTCAAGGACAGTCTAGGACAGGGACTGTTTGTCAGTGCGGCTTTTTGACGGAGAAAGCAGGAGGAAGCTGAAGCTCCGGAGGGTGTGGTACCTCGCTGCAGGTCCCCAGTGATCAGTGAGCACCCTGGATGCAGCCCAGGGCCCCCCTTTCCCCAGCTCCTGAGCTGTCCCTCCAGGGGACAGTAGTGGCTGGGTGAGTCAGGACGAGCTGGCCCATGTGCAGCCTGGGTTCTCACATCCCATCCTGACCTTGGCCCAAGGAAGGACAGCATGTAAAGGATTGCTACGGGCTTGGATAATAGTGCCGCATCACTGCTGATGAGGAGCTGGTGTTCACTTCCTCCTGGCCACCTCCTGAAGCCCGTCACAGCTACTGTCCCTGTCAGCACAGTTCCAGCCCTCTTAGCCCCACTGGAAACAGCTGGGGTTTGTCTCCAGACCCAAATACGTGTTTCCTTCCTTCGCCGGGACTTCCTTAGGCTACCCAAGAATATAGCCTGTTTCTGAGTTCTGTCTCCAGATACCCAGGATTTCCCCCTCTGCTTCCAGAGAGCTCCTGCATGGCGAGGAAGCAGCCAGCGACCTCTCCTATTCTGAACTCCGGAAGAAGGGGTCACACTGTAGTCTGTGAGTCAGCAGGTCAGGGACTGGACAGTGTGTCCAGGTGGTCAGTCCTGTGATCCAGCAAGCAGAAGCCTTGAGGACCTGCAGGATCCACAGAGAGTGATGTTTGAGGACGCTCGCTGCAGTGTTCTAGTAATAGCAACCTACCTGCCCATCTGCAGGGGGCTGATGAAGTCAGCAGGAACAGACCGCTGCGAAGGAGCCTTGTGCCACTGCAGAAAGTACTCGAGACTATTTAGTGACCAAAGCGAGTTGTAGAACAGTGCATGCATGGGTGTATGCTTCTATAGCGGGAAAGGATTTTAGAAATAGAACCAATAGGCTGCTGTCTTCTTACTTCTCCTTTTCCTGTCTTTTTTTTTTTTTTTGGCAGAACCAGGGATTGAATTCAGGCCCTTGTGCTTGCCAGGGAAGCGCTTATTCCACCGAGCCATCTCCCCGGCCCCATCTCCTGTCTTTTTTGAGACAGTGTTTCACTCTGCAGGGTTTCACTATGTGAGTTCAGGCTGGCCTTGAACTTACAACAATCCTTCTGCCCCAGCCTCCTGCCCCAGCCTCCCAACCACTCCTGGCTTGGTTTGTTTTGAAGAATAGTATTTATTTATTTGGTACAGTCTGAGCTACGCAGCTCAGACTCATACTGATCCTCCTGTCTCAGCCTGGGATCCCCAGCAATGGGATTATGGGCATGTGCTACCATTCCCAGTTTCGGTGGCTGGCATGGAGACATAGCATATGGTACCAGGGATCAAACCCGGGTCCCTGTGCTTGCCATTTTGTATTTTTAGGGAAGGGTCTACAGGATGTTCAGGGTCTCAGTACTAGATAAGACTCATAGTGATCTGCCTGTTTACAGCCTCCCAATAGCTGGGATTACAGGCATACACCACCATACCCAGTCTCAATTGCTGTCTTAGTGCACTCCGGATTTGGGGTCTGCTGGCCCAGGGATTGAGCCCCTTGATCCCTGAGCCTTTACCTTTAACCCACTGAGCTATTTGGCGGGCCCTCCTACTTTTACATCTTTTGCACCTTAAATCTCCACACACACACACACACCCCCGCCCCCCCCCTCCCCCGGAACCAGGGATTGAACTCAGACCCTTGTGCTTGCCAGGCAAACGCTTATTCTACTGAGCCATCTCCCCGGCCCCCTTAAAATTTTTTAAACAGTGAGCATGTGTTGCTTGACAGTAGAGTAACCATGATACAGTGGGAGAAAGAAAGGCTTGAGATGGTTTGCAGATCAAAGGCGGTCAAGTACTCAGCACTGTGCAGAGGGCAGGTGAATATGTCCCTGGCTATATAGGGGCAGGAACTGGTGGACATCACTGTCTGTAAGGCCAGCTCAGTGACCAAAAGAGGACAGCAAAGCCAAGACCAGAGCTCAGCTCCAAGGAGAGGAATGGGTGTGTCTGTTCCGACATCCGGCAGCCGACAGTGAGCACTTCACTGTGGAGCAGCGTGGTGTACGAAGCCTTATTTGGCTGATCTCGTTTCGTCTCACGACAGCCTGATGAGGTAGCACCGTCATTATCCCAGGTTATAGATAAATTCCCTGGGGCTCAGGGGGCTGAAGCTGCTCGCCCAGGTGCACTCACAAATACACACACTTGCCCTCCCCCCCCCACCCCCTGCCTCACTACTGTGTATTTGTGGGGCTGGGATTTAACCAGATTCTGTTTCTGAAGGCTGTGCTCTTGTCACATGCTGAATGCTACTCAACGGAACTGGGGTGTGTGTGTGTGTGGGGGGTGCACGCGCTGAACTAAGGTGACCCGCAGTGCAAGGATATTTCTGTCAGGAACACCGGGCTCAGGAACACCAGGCTGTAGGAGGAAGCTGACACTGACCTATGGAGACTGCGTAGTGTCTTGGGTAAGGCACACGTGGAGCTGTAACTGGGCCATGACGATGATAAACACTATTTCTATTTTATTTTATTATTATTATTAATCTTTATTCAATACAGGGAATCGCTGAGCAGCTTGGACTCATAGTGATCTTCTTGTCTCAGCCTCCCCAGCGCTGGGATTACAGGCTTGTGCCACTGGGGCTGGCACAGCATGCAGTACCAGAGATCAAACCCAGGTCCTTGTGTTTGCCAAGCAGACGTTTAGACCACTGAGCTATCTCCCCACCACACTGTTTCCATTTTAAGTTGGGGAGATCAGTAAGGCCTAAAGTCAGGGAAGGTGAATTGGAGGAGGGAAGATTCAAATCAGATCTGCAAAGGTGGAGTGGGTTAAGGGAGACGTGAGGAGAACATTCCAGAGAAGAGATGCACAGCTATGTCTGCTGATTTCTCTTTGAGGCTGAGTCATTTCTCTTAACCAGAGTGAGTTGTGGATGTGCAGTAAGTGGTGGGTGTGTGTATTCGAGAAAAGCAGACAGTGTTAGAAGCGATTGTGGAGGCTGGAAACTGGCAGAAGAGGTACAGTTCAGTGTGAATGGAAATTAGGAACCTCAGAAGATGTTTCGGACAGTGAGTGAATGAGGTGAAAGGAGTGTTTCCAAGAGATAAGACTTGGTCGGTTTGGGTGACTTGGAAGGTAGGAAGGAGCTGCATGAAGTTGCAGGCACAGCGCACAGTGTGAGGTGCTGGAGGTTGAAATGCAGTCCAAGAAGGGTATGAAAGCTCTGTCAGGGTGAAAGTTGCTGTAAGGGAAGAGGAGGCAACAGGACCTGCCACTGAAGAGCAATAGCCTGCGGAGGAGAGGGCCAGGGCCAGGGCCAGCAGACTTCAGGGCTTCAAGATGGGTGTCCAAAGAATGGCAACACCCAGGATGGGCTGGGGTGTGGTGCTTGGTTGGCCTTTGAGGGCACGATGCATTCAGTTTGCTGTCCAAACCCCCCTATTCCAAAGGCAAAGACAGTGAGGGTACTTTTTTCTCTGTTAGTTTTCCTAGTGATATAACACATAGAATTTGCTTTATCACAGCGCCCCTGTGTTTTTCTTGGTGCTGATGGTGCATGGTAGGCCCTGTATGAAGCTGTATTTCCTTCTGGACTGCATGTTGGAACACAGCAGTAAGCAGAACAGGTACCTTTCCTCAAAGGAAACAGGTATCAAAAATTAGCTGGACTTGGTGGTGCATGTGTATAATCCCAGCCTTTGTAGGCTGAGGCAGGATTGCTACAAATTCAAGGCTAAACTGGATTACGTAGTGGGCCAGCCTGGACTCTGTATAGTGAGACACTGTCCCAGAAAAACCACACACACACACACACACACACACACACACACACACACACACACACACAATGTTTCTTTCCTCTACAACAATCTTTTTTTTTTTTTTTTTTTTTTGCGGAACCAGGGATTGAACTCAGGCCCTTGCACTTGCCAGGGAAGTGCTTATTCCACTGAGCCGTCTCCCTGGCCCTCCTCTAGAACAATCTTTTTCTTCTTTTTTTTGCAGAACTGGAGATTAGAACTCAGGCCCTTGCGCTTGCCAGGGAAGCACTTATTCCACTGAGCCCTCTCCCCTGCCCAGCAATCTTTTTTTCTAATCCAAAAATCTGAAACTTATGAGGGGGCTGGGGAGATGGCTCAGTAGAATAAGCACTTCCCTGGCAAGCACAAGGGCCTGAGTTCAATCTCCGGTTCTGCCAAAAAGAAAAAAAAAAGAAAGAAAAGAAAAAAGAAACTGATGAGGACCTTCGTCAACAACTTTATTATAGATGATAATTTAAGCAATCATGACCATTTTTTTTCCTGTAGATATTTTCAGAATGGCCCCATGGCTGTGTATCCCCAGCCCACACAAGTGACATGTAGCAGATGATCAAATGGAATAAGGCCAAGATAATATGGTCTCACAGGTATAACAAGAGGATGCTTTAGTGTGTGGGAGCTCCTTGGAGAAACATCTACCCAGCCTTGTAGGAGTCGGTGGCCCAGCAGGGACATTTCCCTGATGAAAATAATGCCCTGGTTTATCTTGTCAGTGTCTGGTGCTGGGGAGATGGCTCAGTGGAATAAGTGCTTCCCTGGCAAGTGCAACCTGAGTTCAATCCCCGGTTCCGCAAAAAAATAAAAAAATAAAAAAATAAATAAATAAATAAAATATCTTGTCAGTGTCAGAGGTGGGGGTGGGGAAGGGGATAAATGGTCCATGCAAAAGTATCTGCTAGTTCAGAGATCCAGACCCAGGAGCAGTAGACTCCACAGGGAGCAGAGGCTGCAGTGTCAGGGAATAATATGCAAGTTAGGATTTTTTTTTTTTGCGGAACCGGAGATTGAACACAGACCCTTGTGCTTGCCAGGGAAGCGCTTATTCTACTGAGCCATCTCCCCAGCCCCAACCCCTAGGATTTTTTATTTCAAGATTTATTTAAATTTTACTGTATATGGTTGTTGCAGGACCTTACTACGCAGCTCAGACTCATAGTGATCCTCCTAGGGCTGGTCAAATAGCTCAGCAGATTAAAGCACCTGCAAGCAGGTGCAAGGGCGAGGGGTTCAATCCCCCGGCCTACTGTGCCAGCCCCACCCCCAAAGCATGCTGAGCCAGCGATTGAGACTGGGTGTGGTAGTGCATACCTATAATCCCAGCTCTTGGGAGGCTGTAAACAGGCGGATTGCTACAAATCCTATCTAGTAGTGAGACCCTGAACACCCTGTAGACCCGTCCCTAAAATCCGGAAAACAAAGGACAAAAAAAACCCCCAAAAAACCACCCAAATCATAGTGATCCTCCTGCTTTCAGCATTCCTAGTGCTGGGATTACAGGCATGCACCATTACTGACGAGGCATGTGGTGCCAGGGATTGAACTGCAGTCTCTGTGCTTGCCTAAGCAGGCACTTTAGTTGTCCGAGCTATCTCATCAGCCCCGCAATTTAGGATATATACCTAGTAAAATAATCCAGATGTAGGGCCAGGATATAGTGCAGCCAGCCTGGCAAGTGCAACGTCCTGAGTTCGATTTCCAGTACCACAGCAACCCAAATGTGAGAAATACCAGGTGTTCAGAAGTGTATACCTGTAGCCTCAGCTACTCAGAGGGCTGAAGCTGGAAAATCAGCTCAGCCAAGTTCAAGGCCAGTCTTGACAACATCGTGAAACTACATCTCAAAAAAGAAATAAAAAATTAAAAAGTGAAGAAAAAATAAAAATAAAGCTATTGTCAAATATGCAGGCTCTAAAAATCGACTTCTTATATATCTCCTTCTAGGTACCAAGTGGAGGGCTTACACCCAGAAAAACAAGAAGTAAAACAAGAATGCAGACTTTACGAGCTCAGGTAGGCAGGGGCTGGACCAAAGAGAGTGGGACAGTCTGGACTTCAACACAATGCCATTTCCCTCCCTCTTTCCTCTCTGCCTCTCCCTCCCTCTTCCCACTCCTTCCCTCACCCCCTCCTTTCCTTCTTTGGGCAGGAGGTGGGGGCTGGCTAGGGATCAAGCTCAGGGCCTATTACACATCAGTTGACCATTCTGCCTACCACTGAGCTACAACCATATGTAACCTACCAAAATTACTGAAATTGGTGATACAATGGTATTCTAAAATAAGAGATTTTCCCCCCAGTTTTGAGTCCTAGGGGCCCCTTTGAACAACGTTTTGATTGCTTTTCACAGAAACAATAGTTTTATTTCTTTTTTTCCCTTCTTTTGAAAGGGGCTCTATTGCTTTTTAAAATTCTAGAAGCCCCTGTATTCCAGAAACTGAAAAACGTATATAACTACAGATGCGCCTCAATTTATGATGTGTTTACATCCTCATAAACCCGCAAAAGCTGAGCATGCGTGTTACACACCTAACCTACCAGATGGCATAGCTTAGCCACACAGTCACTGTGGTGTATTGGTGACACATGCTGGTGACTGCGTGGCTGGCCAGGGGCTGCCGCTGCACATCGTAAGATCATTTGGCTTACCACTAGCCTGGAAAAAGTTCAAAATTCAAACTACGATTTAGTTGCTTTTGTGTCCTCTTACAGTGCGAAAATCACAAGTTGAACCACAGTAATGGGGAAGTCTCTGCTACGTAAGCAGATTTGTGCAGTTTTTGCAGGGCCCCAGGATGTCCTAGCCTAAGGGGAAATTTTTTTTTTTTTTTTCTTCAGCCAGGGTCCTATTGCATAGCCCGGGCTGGCCTCGAACTCATTGACTTTCTGTCTCAGCCTCCTGTGTAGTTGGGGAGGATTACAGGCACGCAGCACTGTGCCTGGCGGCAGACTACTGAAAGTTTGAGGCCTTTGTAGGTGGCCCGAGCCTGTGGAAATCCCTGGAGGGTGTCTAGGACAGGTGATAAGGGGCCCCTGTGGGGGTTTCGGCCACGCCTTGTCGCGCATTCTCCCCTCAGCAGCAAAGGTGATTCTTGGAAGAAAGCATCCCTGCTGAACAGTCTGCTGCCCCAGAGGACCAGCACCGTCAGGGCCTGCCAGGACGGGCAATTTTTTTTTTTTTTAAATGGTAATACACTCATCTTTATTTATTTATTTTTGTTTCTTTTTTGAGACAGAGTCTCACGCTTCACCCATCTTTACTTACAAAACTGTCTAGCAGGGGGAGGCACTCAGTTTGCCCAGCTGTCTTCTGCATGCGTTCTGCCATCAAACGCGCTTGTAATGGCGCAGTATGGCTCGATCGTCTCCACGGTGCTCCTGCGCTTTTCCTCGGCAAAGCCCAAGTGGGCCTAGATTGAAGGGCCTCGCACAGGGTGTGCCCATGCCTTGTTCCTGCCTCTTCCATACTGCATGGAGGAGCTGCCAGTACACTTTTTAAAATGCAGTCATTGAGTGGGGAGAACATGTATGCCCAAATGCTTCAGCCAAACTTAGCCACAGCTGGGATAAGGCAGGGTGTACCTGTGCACGCGTGTGCACACACACTCGGAAAAATTTATGGGCATAGGGCCCTGAGATAGCTCAGCGGATTAAAGCACCTGCAAGCAGGCCTAGGGACCTCGGGTTTGATCCCTGGGCCTGCCCCACCCCTGGGGCACTCTGAAATGCAATTAAGACTGGGCATGGTGGCCCACACCTATAATCCCAGCTCTTGGAAGGCTGTAAACAGGTGGATCACTATGAGTCTGATCTAGTAGTGGGACCTTGAACACCCTGTAGACCCTTCCCCTGCTCAAAAACAACAACAAAAAAGATAGCTCAGTGGACTAAGCACCTGCTTAGGCAAGCGCAAGAAGAGGGATTTCATCCCCCTCCCCCCCCAGAGTGGGCGGTAAAGCCCAGTAATCTGTAATCTCAGGGCTGGGGAGGCTGAAAACAGGAGGATCACTATGAGTCCAAGATGCATAATGAAACCCTGTACCAAATTCATAAAATGAACAAAACAAAACGAGAGAGAGAGAGAGAGAGAGAGAGAGAGAGAGAGATTGATTTATAGGCATGTTATATTTCAGCAAATCATGCTTGAGGCCAGAGCAGGCATCCAGGTGTTCTCTAAATCTGAAGCCAGAGAGAATCTTTTGTTTATGGTTTCGGCAGATAGACATCTTTTTTTCCCCAAAAAAATGTACATTTTGAGCGCATTGATAAAAGCCCTGTATACAAACCAAGTTTCACTGTATGATGTTATTGGTTTTGCTGGCTAGGGGTGGGTGGGGGGTGTTTCCCGGTTCCCCATCAGCCAGAAGAAATCCCTCCCCTGCTCTCCCCCCCACCCCTCCCTAAAGCAGCAAGTTTTAAATAGTGCTGCTCTGAAGTTGTTGGCTGGTGACCTGGAAAATTCCTTTTGCTTTGTTATGCTGTTAATGGCCCATCAGTTTAAACCTTCTATCCCCAGAAACTTTTTTTTTTTTCTTAACTAGACTGGAGGAAGAGGGAGCAGAAGCCAAAGAAAAAAACGGGTGAGAGAGGTAGGGGGAAGGGAGGGAAGGAGAAAGGGAGGGAGTAGGGTATGGTGGCACCCACCTGTAATCCCAGCACCAGGGAAGCTGAGGCAGGAGGATCACTGCAAATTTAAGCCCAGCCTGGGCTATAGAGTGAGTTTAAGGCTAGCCTGAACTTCATAGTGAGCCCTGTCTCCAAAAACAATGCTCACCCACAAAAAGAAAGATAAATGGGGCAGGGGAGATGGCTCAGTAGAATAAGCGCTTGCCTGGCAAGTGCAAGGGCCTGAGTTCAATCCCTAGTTCCGCAAAAAAAAAGAAAGATAAAAATGGAAAAAAAAAAAATTGACATTTCAAAGGACTGCCCCCCCGCCCAAAGGGACTGGGTAGGATTCAAAAGGCTAGGCCGAGGGGCTGGAGAGATGGCATTCTGCCAAAAAAAAAAAAGGCTAGGCAGTGGGTGTGGAAGGGAGGGAGGAGGGAAAGAAGGAAGGAAGGAAATTCATCTACCTGCTGCTACCTGTGCAGCTGCTAGCAAGAAATCTGGACTTCAGGAAGGCATTTCTTCCCTTTCCCCTTTTCCTCCTCTTCCTCTTTTTCCCCCCGCAATACTAAGATTGAACCTGGGGCAGTCACCACTGAACTACAAGCCCAGCCTTATTTTTTGTTTGAAGAAGATAGAAGTTTCAAGTGCCTGTCTGGCAAATGTAAGGTCCCAAGAGTTTGATCCTCGGTCCTCCAAACAATAACAAAAGAAGAGATTTATTTTATTTTATTACTTTTTACGAGATTTATTTATTTATTTTAAAAATCTATTTCTTTTTTTATAATTTTATTGATAAACAGCAATGAGACAGTTTCAAATCAAATCGGTAGGACAGTTTCAATAACTAACACTGCATATATTCTTCTTAGTGGTTAATTGCTGTACAAGATGCGGACTTGAGATCCTATTTACAAACACCATTAGAACAAATCATTCTATTCATTAAGAGAATGTAATAAAAATCTGTTTCTTTTTTTTCTTTTCTTTTTTTGGGCAGAACTGGGGATTGAACTCAGACCCTTGCACTTGCCAGGGAAGCACTTATTTTAGTGAGCTATCTCCTTGGTTGATTTATTTTAAAAAAGCTGTGAAGTTTCACCAAACTGCTCAGGCTGGCCTCAATCTTGAGGTTCTCCTGCCTTAGCCTCCCGAGTAGCCTGGGTTAGAGGCATATGACATGACTCAAAAGGGATCTGATCATTTTTGATTCAGGTAACAGCTCAACCACATGGGAGTCTGACTAGCTCAAGTCTTCCAAAAGACTCCTAATGCCAGAGGCCAAGCACTCTAAGAGGTGTGTGACTACACTTGAGCTACTTCACTCTCTGTCACTTTTCTCATTGTCATTTGTCTGGTAAGGTCAGCAATTGCCATGAATCTTACACTGTTAATTACCAAACTAGCAATTAGATTTACTTCTGTCCCAGGGAAGTATAGTAGCTCATTTAATTCATACCATCAATGTAAATGGTAGGTACATTACTAGTCCCTTTTTTTGGGGGGGGGGGCAGGGATTGAACTCAAGCCCCTGAGCTTGCCAGGGAAGCGCCTATTCTACTGAGCCATCTCCGCGGCCCAACTATTCCTATTTTAGAGAAGACAAAACTGAGGCTTAGAAAAGACTGGTGGGGAAAAAAAAAAAAAGACTGATGGAACTGGAAGTCCCACCTGACTTATCTTATTAGTGCTTGCTCTGAACCACAGCGTGACACTGAAGAGAACATAAATAAGAGGAAGCATAGGACAGCCAAACATTTTACCTTCTGCTGGGGACTCAGGGCCTGTGCTGCTGGTCCCCAGGGCTTCTTACAGGAGGCTGAGGGGCACATGTTGGGCATGTGGTGTTGTATGCAGCTCTCCGCCCCTTGTCCTAGGGATTTCTGGACTCTATCCTGACTACCCAGCACTACTATTTCTCTTCCGGACTTGGACTGTCAGATTCCATTTCTCAGCTTCCAGAACGACACACAGACACAAAGGTGAGTCACCAGCTCACAAGACCACCGCCATACCCACCATCTACACCCCCACTAGCACCCTGAGTAGCAGCAGGACATCTTCCCCCACCTGAGTTTCCTTATCTCTTAGTCAATTGGAGCCAGCAGGTTTCAGATCAGCCTTTTTTTTTTTTTTTTTTTTTTTCCTGCGGGGGATTGAACTCAGGTCCTTGCACTTGCCAGGCAGGTACTTACACAGATTGGCCTTACAGAATTCAGAAATGTGGTGTGCCCCTGGAGGACTGGTGGAGAGCTGCCTGAGCAGGAGAGATTACCGCTGGCCCAGCAGGCTAAGGAAAACCAACAGAGAGAGAGGCCCAAGCATCCGCTGGAGACTCTGAAAAGATGACACAGCCAGGTTCCACCACGCAGGGATGGTTCCGATGGCTTCCCTTTCTGCATTTACATTGTCATTGGTAAACACATTCTTTAAATAATCCAAACGACTGTTGACTACAATTTAGACACTAATTAAATACTGTGGAAATAAATACAGAGGAAATACAATAAATATGTATCAAAGAGCACCCTTTTCTGTGTTCTCCTGCCAGGTATCTGCCCAGCTGCTGCCGCCATCTTGTCTTTTGAGTGATTCCAATGGGTGCATATGTGCACACGTAAGCGTGCGGTTGAACCTGTGCTGCTTGCACCTGTACACATAGGATTTTTTTTTTTTTTTTTTTTTTTTTGCGGAACCAGGGATTGAACTCAGACCCTTGCACTTGCTAGGGAAGCACTTATTCCACTGAGCCATCTCCCCAGCCCCTTCATAGGATTTTTGTGGATCTCAGTGAGAAGCGCCTACTCTGACCCTTATATATCATGAACATCTCTGATCCACATAGCCCTCTTTTTATCTATTTTTATGTATTTAGTACAGTGTCTACCGGGTCTCACTACACAGATTGGACTCATGATCCACCTGTTCACAGCCTCCCAAGAGCTGGGATTACAGGTGCGCACCACCATGCCCAGTCTCAACTGCTTTCTCAGTGCGCCCCAGGGGGCGCCGCCAGCATATAGGCCCAGGGATCAAATCCCCTGAAGCCCATCTCCTGTGCCTGCTTGCAGGTGCTTTAATCTGCTGAGCTACTTGGCCTGCCTTCCCTCTTCTTTTTAAAAGCAACATAGTAGTTTTGAAAGACAAGACCATCTTTTTAAATTTCTGCTTGCACAGATCTTTCCTTGCCTAGAGAACCTGTCCCAGTGTGCACTTAGGTCTTTCTGGTTCGGACTCAGGGAAGGCACAGAAGTGGTCAGGTGAGGGACCCAGGTAGGAGAGAGAGTGGAGGGTGGAGAAGTGTGTTCTGTGCTGGCCCTTCCTGAGGTATACACAGGAAGTTCTTTCTCTTATACTGCCAAATGATTCCTCCGACTGCTGAAGCAACACCTCTCACTTATGGGAACCATCTCCAAAGTGACCCAGCAGGTGGGGCTGGGAGGGATAAAAGGAACCCCCAACCTGGGCAGCCAGGCTTGTCCTCACCTATTGCACCCTACACTCCCGACTTGGTGCTCACCAGCCCATCAGGTAGAAATTTGCTCCTTGCCCCCAGAAAGGTACCGGCTTAGAGCTTATGCTTGCCTGATCAGCTGTGTGCCCCTGAGCAACGTGCACAACCTCTTTGTGTCTGTCTCCTTATCTGCAAAATGGACATCATAACCATCTTACTCGGCAGAGAGTTTCCTTGTAACTTAGAGGAAATGTACATGTTGCCCACTTAGGGCTTGGCACTGGGGATACCAAGCACTTGGTGCCCACCTGTGCTGTCTTCAAACCCAAACCTCAGCTCACTCGTGTGGGGCTCGCAAACCTGTCCTCGAGCTAAACTTGTCTGTTTCAGAGCCTTCCCTAATGCCAAATATCTGCGGTGAGAGCAGTCCAGGAGCCCTGATTTGCACCCAGAGTGAGAACTCCTGAAGACAGCCTCATTTGCAGCTTCCAGCTGGAAGCACTGAGAGGTGAAGGTCTCAGGCCAGAGTCAGAGCACGATCCAGATCTCTTAATAGCCTGCATGTCAGCCTCCCAGGTTCACCTGGTGGGTGAATCTGACCCTGGTAAGGCCTTCAGTGGCGTTTGGACTAGGTAGGGGCATGTGCAGCTGCCGGCCCTTTCCTGACTACTGCAGATACCCCTCGGCCTGGTCCTCTTGGAACGCAGACACGGCCCCCCCACGGAGGGGCTTAGCTCTCAGCTCTGTTACTTCAGTTTCTCCCTGTACCGCTGCTGTTCTAGAATAGGATGCTCTTTTATCACAGCAGTTCTAGAATTGAAATATTTCTGTCCATTCACTTATTTGTGAAGATCTAAATCCCCATTGGGGGCAGGGACCACGTCTGTCTTGTTCCTGCTGGGACGTGGGAGGGGGGTGACCAGCACTTAGTAAAAAGTACTCATTAAGTGACTGAATGAACGAAATCCCAGGAGGGCAGTTGAATATTTTTTATTTTTCTGGTCCTAACCATCTGATTCTCATTACTCCTGCTGCTCGGGAAGTCTCGCTCACTCTCTCTTTCTCTGTGCCTTGGCGTTTTATAAACTTAATGTGCGTACGTCGATATTTTAACCATAAATCCACAGTTTGGGGGGCTGGAAAATTCGAGGGGCGGGCGGAAGCTAAAAACCACGCGGAGGTCCGCTGCCCCAGCGGCGTCGGGGGAAGGAAGGGAACCTCCTGGCGGGCGCCCCTTGGCGGGAGACGGCCCGGGTTGCGACATCTTCAGAGGGGCGGCCACCCCGCTGTGCCGTGGCGCCCTGGGGGCCAGGAGGGGGATGGCGGAGCGCGGGGCGCGGCCGGGTCGCGGCCCAGCACCCCCGGAGGTGGCGCCTGAGGGAGGCGGCAGGCTTTTTTTCCCGTTGAGCCGTGGGGGAGGGGACCTGTGTGTGTCTCTTTAAGAGCCGAGCGCTGCCCCGCCTCGCAGGCGCCCAGAGCCTCACAAAAGAACAGGATGTTGTTGATTTGTCACCAAACCACAGAGAGGAAATGATTGTAAATTTCCTTTAAACATCCCCACCGCGCTCCGGCCGCCCCCGCTTCCGCCTCCGCCGCCCCCGCCCGTCCCACCGCAGCGGGGCTCGGCCCCCGCGAGCACGCGCTCCCGCCGCCGCCTCCCGCCTCCCGCCCCCCTCCTCCCCGCGGGCCCGCGCTCTCGCCGCCGCCGTCAGGGACGAGCCTGGCTCTTGTGCTCGCCGGCCCGCGAAGCGCTTCGGTGCGTGCAGGGCGCTGGGTTCACCTCGCCGCGTCCCCGCAGAGGCCGAGATCCCGCGTTCACAATGTCCCAGGGAAACTGATCCCTGGGGAGGTCCCCTTAGCAGGCGAAAGTCACCCATCCGTGAATGCCTATGGGAGTTCCAGGAGAGATCTCGACTCTTTCCAAAGGTTCGGGTCACTCCTGGCTTCTGTTCCCACTAGCAACATCCCAAAGCAGGGGTGGCGGTGTAGGCCGGGAAGTGCGAAGTAACTACACATGCCTAAGTCACCAGCGCCCATCGGGAGCCCTGTAGATCTGGCGGCCACCTGTGCCTCGTGCGCGCCCCCTCTGCCGGGCCCCACCCTTTCCTCAGAGGCTTCTAGGACGCCCCTGCTCCCAAAGAGGGGCCGGGCCGGGCCGGCTGGGGTCTAGACCAGAGCGGCCTTCCCTGTACAGAGTGTTCTTTTGAAGCAATTAATACCTTCTCCAGCACTGGCTTGACTGGGCTTCTAGAATATTAAAAGCAACAGCTGGTGTCCTAGGCAGAGTGCTGAACAGAATTAAACCTTGCGTTTATCCTAAGAGGCAGACGTTGGTATTCTCTTTATACAGATGAGGAAACGAAGGCTACAGGGAATTATGGTCTGGGCATAACTGTGGGAGAATAGAGATGGGGGGGGGGGGGGCTCATACACTTCACTCTTTTCCGGCCACATGAGGTCCGTGATTATGAGTCCTTGCACCCTCCTGTGGAACCTGAGTTCTTTCTACCCTACTTGAATGGGAAGGTGCCGCCCTTTGAGAATTTCCCTGGTGTTGCCTATCTGTTCAGATTCCTAGCTGTTGGGGGAAATGGGAAGAGCTGGCAAGGTGGCTAGGGATGACTTTGCATACCAGTAATATATCAAAGCTAAAGCTATGGTGGGCTTGTCCAGAGCCATGCACTGTGTCCAGTGTTGTACCTGTGTTGTCTCATTTGATCCTGAGGCAAAAAGTTGGAGGCTCCTGTGGATGCCTCTGTCTGTAATCCTAGCACTCTGGGAGGCTGAGGCAGGAGGATCACAAGTTTAAGCACAACCCTGGCAATTTAGCCAGATCCAGTCTTAAAAAGGGCTGGAATGTAAGCTAACCGCAGAAAGGAAGTTGGTACCTGACCCATTATAGTACTAGCAAGGTGGTACACCTCAGAATGGTGGAGCTGGGGTCAGATTTGTCCCCAGAGCCCCCGTGTCTGTACAAGAGGAAGTCATCCAAGTGCAGTTGCTTTCCTGCAATTGGTGCAGAAAGCCAAGTGAGGCCTCAAGACCTGTGGATTTTAGAGGGAGATGCGGTGCCTTTGGTTTGTTGTGCTGCAGCTGTCCGCTGGTCCTCTCAGTTCTGAGCACATTTGTTGATGGATTTCCGGAACAGGCTTCAGCATTTCCACCTGTCCTTATTCGCTGTTATAGAAGGCCAGTCACTGGGGCCCCTCAGTCCCCCTGTAGTTTGGGGAGAGAGCCATTGGCTTCTTTCCAGCCTTCAGATGTAGAGCACAGGGCAGCAGCTTGCCACCCCGCTGGTCTACAGGCTCCAAGCAGGCTGGCTAGAGCCCCATCGCCACCAGGAATCAAGTGCCCATCCTCCACCTGGAAGCTCTGGGGAGACAGGATCCAGAGGGCAGATCCTCTGATAGCTGCTGGTCTCCATTTCCTGGCCTGTGAAGAACTTTGGTCTCTGATGACCCATCCAGCCATTATAGGAAAAATAGCTTTTGTTTATTCATTCAGTTAATGTTTATTAAACATTCATTACACGCCAGGCACCCCTGTTACAGGTATTAGACACAGCAGTCAACACAATAAATGTAGTGTCCTGGAATTACCTTTTAGGTGAGCAAGGATCCTCTCCCCATAGGTAAGTAGGTATTTATACATGTACATATATGCACACGCAGGGGCCAGGGAGATGGCTCAGTAGAATAAGC
>NW_004524761.1:3065016-3109390 GCF_000260255.1 Octodon degus | reverse complement strand
ACTAAAAACTAAAACTTATATATATATATATATACAGACTTGTAAATATATGTGTGTGTATGGCCATAGACCAAAATGAAGCATGAGATGCAGTATTTGTTTGTAGGGGTAGGGGCTCCTGGTTCACTTAGGATGGTAGGAAGGTGCAGTTAGAGCCACACCGCTTTCAAGAAGAAGCCTCTTCAGCCGGGTTGGAATGGCAAAGACAAAAGGCCAGAGATGAGCGTGTTATATGGCGCTTATGTGCTGGGCACCGTGCTGAGTGCTTTATGTTGTTATAAATTGAATCCTGTTACCACTTTTTGTTTTGAGACAGGGTCTATGTAGTGCAAGATGGCCTTGAATGCTTTCTGTAGCCCAGGGCGGCTTTGATCTAGTGGTGATCTTCCTACCTCAGCCTTCCACAGGTGGATGCGGCCATACCTGCTTCCATGTTATCACTGCTATTTTCGGTATGAGAGATGAAGGGATCTGTGCAAGGCCACACGGCTGGTGGGTAGTACAGGTGATAGTCAAATGGAGCCTTAATCAGCACGCTGCTTCCTAGTGGCTTTTCTTCTGGAGCTAGAGCTTTGGTACTTAATTCAGAATCTGCTTCTTCTGGTTTCTGGAGAATTAAGCAACCACAGTGTTGCAGAGGACTCCTGGCACTTGAGTAGCTTGGCTGGCAGAGCTCAGGATCTGAAGTTCCTTTTTATGAGCGAGGGGAAGGTAATATGTTTGATGCTGGAAAACCCCATGTTGTGTTTATGGCGGAAAGGGGAAAAACACCTTCAGATTAGTGTAAACAAGAGAAATAGGAGACCACGGTAGCCCAAATCCCTCTGCCTTTCCTTTGTTTTAATTTCCCCATGATAGCCGAGACACAGCGTGCTGTATTATACAGCGATAATTAAAACGCTTGGATTAGTGAGCTGAGATTTACAGGGCAAACAGGAGCCAGAGGAGAAAACGACAGCCATCTCTCTCATTTGCAGGCAGATATCCAAATTGCCACTTGCTTGCATTCTCTTCCTGACACTTATCACCTACCCTGTTTAATTAGATCCTCTCTTTCTCATATTGTTTCCAGCCACCTTGCTCAGCCTGGGACTCGGATGAGTTTGTGAAGCCGCAGGCTCAGTGCCTTCCCAAGGCGGGAGGATGAGTCAGAGCACAGCAGCAGACCTGGGCTAAGCAGTATTCCTTTCATCGGGTGTCCCGCTGACCTGGCCCCAGCCTCGTGGAGTAGGGATGGAAGCTGAACCCTGGGCGGGATAGGTAGGGTCCACCCCTTTCCAGCCTCCGTGAATTTTTGTTTGTTTGTGTCGAGACAGGGTTTCAACTGCGTAATTCAGTTCTAGCCTTGAACTCACTATGTAGGCCAGGCTGGCCTCGAACTCCAGGCAGTGCTCCTGCCTCAGCCTTCTGAGTGCCAGGAATACAGGTGTGCACCACTGCACCCAACTTTCCAGCCTTCTTAGAAATTGTTCACTAAGTGGCTATTTCCTGTGAGAAAAGGAAGGCGAAGTCCCCCAACAGCAGGCCACCCTCCTAGCACCTTCCAAAACCAGTGTGGTAAAGGTGTATTTATTCAAGGTATTGCTCTACACACTGGCTTTGAGGGGTAGCGGGACAGAAGTGAATAATGTGTTGTTGAGTTTATAGTCTGGCAGAAGGGATGATCAAAAATGGCTGCTGAAGTTGGATGTGGTGGCACACACCTATAACCTTAGTACTCAGGAGGCTGAGGCACAGGTATTTATGGGTTTGAGGCTAGCCTAGGCTACATAGTGGGTTCAAGACCAGCCTCAAGTACATAGGGAAAGCCCCTCTCAACAAACAAACAGGAGATGGCTCAGTAGAATAAGCGCTTCCCTGGCAAGCGCAAGGGGCTGAGTTTAATCCCTGGTTCCGCCAAAAAACCTCAAAAAACAAACAAAAACATGACTGATGAAAGTTTTTGGCCAAATGAATTTTTTTTTTTTTTTTTTTTTCTTTTCAAAGTTTTATTGATAAACAGATAGCAATGAGACAGTTTCAAATCAAATCGGAAGTACAGTTTCAACAAATAATACACTGCATATATTCTTCTTAGTGGTTAATTGCTGTACAAGATGCAGACTTGTGATCCTATTTACAAACACCATTAGAACAAATCATTCTATTCATTAAGAGAATGCAACTATATATCTATCCCAACCTCTTTGAATACACAGATACAAAATAGGCCAAATGAATTTGTTTGGGCCAAAATATTTAGTACACCCCTATGTGTCAGACATTGTTCTAGACACTGAAGAAATGTAACAGCAGCCAGACACTGGATAAGGGAGGCTTGTGGTGGCAGGTTCCTTCCTAAATACCAGAGAGCTAAGGGATAGCTCAGTGGCTCAGGCACCTGCCTGGCAAGCACAACATTCTGAGTCCGATCCCTGATATAAAACAAAACAAAAAAAGATAAACAGCAGAGGAACTATGCAGAAAAATGAAGTGGGGAAAGCGGCCAAGGAGGATACACCTATAATCCCAGATCTTGGGAGACTGAGGCAGGAGGATCACTGTGAGTTTGAGGCCAGCCTGGGCCACAAAGTGAGTTCAAGGCCAGCCTGAAATACATAGTAAAAGACAAAATACTGAGTGAAGACCGTGTAGTGTGGTAGAACCTAATGTCATATCCTACTCTGGCTTTTGACACCTACTAGCTGTGTGACCTTTTAAGTTCCTGTGATCAACCGATTGGAACCTTGGTTTTCTCATAAAAGAATAATGTGATAAAAAAAAATATATATTATATATATATATATGTGTGTGTCATGCACATAATAAGGACTCGTGTTGGCTGTTACTAGAACTAAAGCTTACAAAGGTGATGGAGGACCAAAGGAGTAGTTGGAAGAGCTGTGGCCTTACCTTTGTACACTACTCCTGGTCAGCTATGCACCAAGAAGGCGGCAGGAGTGCCCACAGCCTCTCACAGGCAGAATTTTGGTCGGAGGATTTAGGTACTGGCTTGGTACATGGCACAGACTTGGGGTCGGGAATTGTCATTATTTTGCATTCAGTTTTCACATTTATTTTCCACATGCTTTGTGTTCACACAGAGTCCATGGCAAGCCCAGTGGAAGGCAGGGGCTGCCCACTTGACAAATGGGAAAACAAGCCCCGGATGTGAGTGCTGGCCAAGGTCACCTCCAGTCTCTAGAGGAGGGCTCCTGCAGGCCTGGCGATGAGTCATACCGGAGCCTGGCTCCCGGGTGAAATCACAAAGGAAGGGAGGCTTGGATTGATTGCAGGCAGCACTGGAAGTTTCCTGTTCTGCAGATCTCAGAAACAGTGCCTTCTCCACCTGCCGGCCCTCACTGTCCCCAGATCAGACTCTCAGTAATCCCCGCCCGCAGAAGGAAGAAGAGGGGAAGACCAGGAGAGGGGCACACAGATGGGAGCTTGGACTCGGTAGTCAGGCAGGCCTGGCTTTGGCAATTTGGCCACTGAGTAGGGGCACCTTCTCTGAGCCTCAGTTTCCTTCTTTGTCAGGTATCATAAGACAGCCTAAGTGATAGGGTTGTTGGAAGAAAGGGAGCAAGATATGTCTGTCCCACATTTAGTATAGCTCCAGATGCACAGGAAGCCTTTAATGATGTCAGCTGTTATGACAGCCGGAGTGGCAAAAGGGGGCTAGCCCTGGGAAGATTAGGGAGGCCCTCCCAGTCACTCCTCATCCCTCCTGAGGCTGAGCCTTAGCTGAGGGGTTGGTGCGTGTGAAGGTGTATGGTGTGTGCTGGAGACGGAAAGCTAAGCATGTCCTGAACTCTGGGTGCACCTCCAGGCCCAGATGAGACCTTAAATACGCTCCGTCCACCTGGGACTTCTGTCAGCCACAGGGATGGGAACTTGGCTTCAAGGAGTTGAATTGGGAGCAGTAGAACAGGGCCAGACAGACATCCAGCCGCTCCCTGCTTTTGTTCACCCTGTCACGTAGTGGTTCAGTGGGCTCTTGGGCCTGGGAGGGGCTCCTTCTTGCTCCTTCTCCCCCTGTTGTCTCTCTGCCTTAGAATCAGGAAGTCTCCATTTCTTTTCTTTTCTTTCTTTCTTTTTTTGGTGCTGGGAATCAAACTCAGGACCTTGTGCTTGCCAGGCAGGTGCTCTATCACTGAGCTATATCCCCAGCCCAGATGCCTTTACTTCTGTTGCTTCTGTGTAATGAAAATCATTGAGCCTGTGTCTGTGACAGTTGTCCAGGAACAATCAAGCCCTGCAGAAGTTCTCAGGCCCTGGCTGGGTGGCCCAGCCGCTGCAGTTGCCTGTGAGCCTGGCTCCGTCCCCCAGCACAGCAGAGCCCCAGGCTTCGCACACATGTTATGGGAAAAGCAAACAGTGGTGGGTGGCAGACAACCTAGAGTATGGGGATTGCTGAAGTGTGTTTAATGGACCAGGCATGAAAGCTCTTCAAGCCCCTCTGAGCATGGATACGAACAGTAATTATGATGGTTTTGAATCCTGAATCTGCCTTTCATCTTCTAGGCTGGCTTCCTCATCCCACCCCGCCCTTGTTTGCTGGGGGATATCTCATTGAGAAAGCAGGTTAACAGGGGCTGCAGAAGAGTCCGGTGGACTTGGGGTTGGGCTGTCCTGGAGGCTTTGTGTTTTTTTGATTTCTATATGAATTGCACCAAGAGCAGACCTCTGCTGCACCAGCGTGTCAGTGGCTGGGCCACAGATTGGAGGAAACTGGTTTGGTTCTAGTTTTCCAGTCAAAGCCCTCATATATATATTTTGTGTGTGTTGGGGGCAGCTCAGCTCGTCCTGGACACAGGGATGGCACAGCATGTGGTGCCGGAGATCAAACCGCAGTGTCTGAGCATGCCTATGTTTGCCTAAGAAGGTGCTTTAGATTGCTGAGCTATCTCACAGGGCCCTGTTTGTTAAGAGATGTAGTTCTATTCTCATCTTTTCCCTCTGAGCTACACCCCCTCTTTAGGGTTTTTTTTTTTAATATTTCGTTTATTTATTTATTTATTTATTTATTTATTTATTTGGTACAGGGTCTCACAGCTTGGTATGCAGCTTGGACTCATAGTGATCCTCCTGGTCAGCCTCTTCGGCTCTGTGATTATAGGCATGTGTTACCATGCTGTGGCCGGCTCAGTGCAGGGCTGGCCTGGCATGGGATACTAGGGATGGAACCTGGGTCCTTGCGCTTGCCAGGCAGGTGTTCAGCCTGCCAAGCTATCTCCCTGGCCCCCTTCTTTGGTTTTTGAGTAGTTTTCCACTCAATTGCCCAGGCTGAGCTTGAATTTGGGATCCTTCTGCCTCTGTCTCTTAAGTAGCTGGGAATATAGGCATGTGCCACCAGACTTAGCAGGTGCTAAACCCTTTACATGGTTTTATTTAGCGGAACCAGGGATTGAATTCAGGCCCTTGCGCTCGCCAGGCAAGCACTTATTCTACTGAGCCATCTCCCTAGCCCTGTCCTTTACATGTTTTCCATTCATCCTTTGCAGTAATGCCGCCCTGGTGATAAAGCTGAACCTCCGAATGGCTGAGTGATCGTAGTTAGCAAGAGCTGGGATCCAAATCTTGCCAGCATTGCGATTGATAGAATTTTGTGTCTGGTTTTCTTTCTCTTCCCCACTCATCATTATATTATAGATGCTTTCCTGTGTTTCTCTCTAGGCTTCCTAATTATTGTTTATAACGGCAGGATAGGAGTCCCTGAACCATCATTTGTGTAACCATTTTCTCCTTAGGGTATTTGTACTGTGTTCAGTTTTTCATTGAACAAATTTGTGCTTAAAAAGCCTTTCTTCTTGTCCTGTTTCTCCCTCCTCATCCCGCTTGTTGGGTGACTTTTCAGTCCAAGTTCCTGATTCCCATCGGGGGGGCAGCTAAGGCCAAGCAGAGCGGTCAGAGGAGTCCAGCGCTTGGGCTTTGCAAAGAAAGTAACTTGTCTTGGGAAATCAGCTTTCCAGCTGAGGATGCGGCTCGGTGATAGGGCGCTTGCTTAGCTTCGCCTGGCCCTGTTCATCTCTGACACTATCACAGGAATAGAAAGTCTGTGGCAATTTAGATAGGCACTGTCACAAGATAAAACATAAAAAGAGCTTGGGATGGAGCTCAGTTTTAGGACCCTGGATTTAATCCCTAGTACCATAAAACAAAACAAAACCGTATTTTTACGTGTTATTTCTTTGGCCTCAAGCAGGTTATTCTTTTTTTTTTTTTTTTTTTTTTTTTTTTTTTTTTTTCACTTTCCTTTTCTATAAAATGGGGCTAATAAAGCCATCTCACAGAATATGGAGTAAGGATTACATGATGTGACACATGCCCTGAGTTGGATTCCCAACATGTGCGTGCACACACACACACACACACACACACACTCCCATACATATTAGGCACTTGAAACCTGGATACTTAGAAGTTGGGGTCTGGAGTTGCCGAGTTTGATCCACAGATGTGTCTAATTTGACCTTAGCAGTGTTTATTTTTTAAAAATAAAATTGCCAACATTAAAATCTTAGAAGTTTTACTTTAGAATGCACACTGCACATCTCTGGACATTCTTTTTTTCTTTTGGAGACAGGGTCTCGCTGTGCAGTGCAGGCAGGCCTTGAACTCTGTGGCTCAGGCTGACCTCAAACTCACAGTAGTCCTCCTGCTACAGCTTCCTAACTGCTGCAGTTACAGGTGTGTGCAGGCATGCCCAGCTAGGGCTTTCTTGAAACACCAGAATGGCTGACAGCATCAACCCATGTCCCTACAGGGTGGGACAGGCTGGAGCTGAGCGGCAGCTGCCCTCTTTGCATGCAGTGAGTGACCCAGGTGTCTTGTCTTAGGCTGGGTCAAGGAGGCGCAGGCCCTGACACAGCAGGAACCAGTGATGGAGTGGGGGAAAGGGAGAAACAAAGCAAAAGTGCATCTTCAAGAAGAGCCCCTTGGTGCAGCTTCGGAAACTGGAAGCAGTGGGCAGGGGAGATAGCTCAGTAGCATAAGGGCTTGCCTGGCAAGCACAAGGTCCTGAGTTCAATCCCTGCTACCACACACACAAAAACCCCCAACAAAAACAACAACAACAACAAAAAACCCAAGGGAACAGAAACTGGAAGCAAACTGCTGGCAGCTTGGTCGCTGGCTGAGGACTGCTGAGATGCTGCTGCTCACAGGAGTGTGCGAGTTCGGGACTGTTGGAAGCAGCATAGTGAAGTGTGTAGCTGGCAGAGGTGAGTCTGACCATGTCTGTTCTGCTTCTTTCAGTCACTGCTACATTTGGCGTGAGTTTGTGGCCCCTGCACTGCATGGTCGTGACTGCAGCCTGCAAGTTGGGGGCTGGGTGGCAGGGAAGAAACACCTCGCCTGAGGTGAGCAGGAGAGGCTTTCTCCCCCTTTCACTGATGAGGAAACCAAGTCTCCTAAAGGTGACGAGACCTGCCAAGGCTTGGCTGTGGTGAGGCAAGGTGCAGCTCAGAGCCTTGGCATTCTGGCTGCTTCTCTGTCACCCTAACATTTGTTTCTCTGTGCTTCATTGCATCCCAGCCTGTTTCTCCCTGTATGTGAAGATGTTCCAACCCAACTTTTCTTTTTCTTTTTATTTTTCTTTTTTTTTTTTTTTACAGAACCAGGGATTGAACTCAGGCCCTTGCACTTGCTGGGGGAGTGTTTATTCCACTGAGCCATCTCCCCGGCCCCTTCCAACCCAACTTTTCAGGCAAATGCAGATTCAGTAACACAGCGCCCTATTGGCGCAGCATCAGGCCTCAGCAAGGAGCTAGCAAGGCAGGATGTTTGCAGAGGAGATCAGAACTGCTTTGCTGCAGATGTCCAGGTAGAAGGGGGCTGCTGGGCTTGTGGGCCTGGATAGAGACAGCGGCTGCATTCCCTCTGGCGGCAGTGCTCCGCTCGAGGTTGGTAGAGGCTACTCAGCTTCCACCTGGAGAGTGCGGTGCTGCTTGCCCCACAGCTCTGGATTCCACAGCGGAAGTCGCTGGGTGCTGTTTGTGCACTGTGCAGAGCCCCATGACCCTCACTGGGGCATCTG
This sequence comes from Octodon degus, assembly GCF_000260255.1. Lineage (NCBI taxonomy): Eukaryota > Metazoa > Chordata > Mammalia > Rodentia > Octodontidae > Octodon > Octodon degus. The sequence goes on along the minus strand of NW_004524761.1, from coordinate 3,101,373 downwards.
CCAAGAAGCTCCAGTGCTTAGAATGACAAGATGGTTTAAAAAAAAGAAAGAATAAACCACCCAGAAGCTGTCATCTCTGCAGCTTATCAATATAAAATGAAGATGAAGATTTATGTGAATAGAACATTTTGAAGGGGATAGGGGTTTTTAAAAATTCATATACCTTTGCTAATGGAACCACTTCCACATTCCGAATGAAAAATAAAAAAGGAGGCCTAAAACCTTTCCTGGAACAACCAGAAAAGCAAGGAGTTCTAAAGTACAAATTTGTGGTATTATCTTTGCATATTAGCAACATTCTTTAAGCTTTCAAAGGTCTATTGTGGCCCCAGTTGCTATTACATCACTTAAGTATATTTATTTATTTATCTTTACGTATTTAGTACAGGGTCTACTGGATCTCACTACACAGACGGGACTCGTAGTGATCTTCCTGTTTTCAGCCTCCCAAGCACTGGGATTATAGGCTCAGGGGTGCCATCACACCCTGTCTCAGTTGCTGTCTTAGTGCGCCCCAGGGCAGGGCCAGCACAGCACGCAGGGGATCAAACCCCGGTCCCTGCGTCTGCCTAAGTAGGTGCTTTAAATTTAAGCATCTTTAATTGATGCCTTTTCTAGCCTGTATTTGTCTGGACTCTGTGAAGCCCGACACAGCCCCCTTTTGAAATCAGGGCTCTCTGGGTTTCTCACTCTAGGAACCACTAAACTTTTGCTACCCTAGAGACATGGAGGTACAATTATTCTACTAAGGGTAGTGACCACAAGGTTCTCCAATGGGAAGTTTGTGGCAGCAACAGGATTTGAATCCAGGTCTGGATAACCCACGCCCCACACTGTTTTGTATTCCACTCCCCAGTTCTGCCTAAAATGAGCCCCTTCATGCAGTAAAACACTTTGTTAGTAAGGTTTGGAGGTCACACTGTCCTTTAGGATACTTGCAGTTTAGCAAGGAGGGCTGGGGAGATAACTCAGCATAAGCACCTAGCTGCCAAGCAGAGTCCTGAGTTCAATCCCCAGCACACAAATCAGCCAATCAATTTAGCAGTGAGGCTAAAGAGTGATCTTTTCTTATACAATGATCAAGTCTTAGACCTTATTTTACAGTTGAGGAAACAGAGAGGTCATGTGTCTTGTTTAAGGTCACATGGCTCTGATGTGGCAAGATTTTCATTAGGTGGCAGTTGCAGAAAGCCTGCAAGTCTTGTGTGGACCATTTACTCCTACATCCAAGGCAGGCAGGTGCAAAGTCACCCGGTGGCAGAGGGGTCAAGTGCTTCAACTATCAAGTGCTGCTCCTGAGCTGAGTGCAGATCCTACAGCAGATTTCTTCCCTACGTGGGCCTCTGGAGTCCTGGGCCCATGGCATCATGTGCTGCAGAAGCCCTAGAACTAACCGATCCCCTTCTCCCTGCTACACTTTGCAGAGCCAGGAGAGCTCCTGAGACCTGTCCCCAAATCCTCCCCAGTAGGATGGGCTGTGAGGAGCACTGTGTTGTGAGGAGTGTTTTGCTTCAGGCTGCCTGAATGGAGGACGACCGAAGGGGCAGAGGGAGGCAGGGAGGGCTTCCAGGTGGGGCCTTTTGCTCTCAGCCATAATGGAGCTGCTGGGAGCTTCCTGAGCTGTCCTTGCCCGAGTGCTCAGCCAGGACGCGGGGCTCAGGCTGATGGTGTCTCCCATGCAGAATGCTTGGAAGGTTCCCTGAGAAGGCTGAGCTTTGGTTCGTGTCTGCAGTGGGTCCCTCTTCCATCTTTGCCTTTCTTCCCTCCTGACTTCTGACTGGTTGGTGAGGCCTGCAGGAGTATCTTGCTGCTGTCCCACCTGCAGTGACAGTGTTCCTTGTCCCCTGTGCCGGGTCCCCTGGCAGCTGTGTTGCTGCCCCAGAAGTTCATCAGGGATGTGTGCCCCGAGCTGGAAGAAGCTGGATCACCAGGCATGTCCGCAGGTGCGGGCTCTGGAGAACCTTCTGCATTCTGGCTTCAAAGTCACTCTGCGTGGGTGCTAACCTGATCTCTCCCATATTGGCTGCATTACATGACAAGGGTATTTTCTTTCTTCTTCTTCTTCTTCTTTTTTTTTGGCAGAACCAGGGATTGAACTCAGACCCTTGAGCTTGTCAGGGAAACGCTTATTCCACTGAGCCATCTCCCTGGCCCCGACAAGGTTATTTTAAATTTAGGGGCCCTTGGATGTCTCTTTTGTTTTTGGTACCTGAAATTAAACTCAGGACCTTGCGCTTGCCATGCAGATTCTTGTGCCACTGAGCCAAATCCTTGGCCCTGACAAGGTTATTTTTAAAACTCTGCTTTGTTTCCATATTTTCAAAATGAAAATGAAACCAGTTCTTACCTCTAAGATAGTTTTGTTTTATTTTATTTTTTATTTTTTTGGCGGAACTGGGGATTGAACTCAGGCACTTACACTTGGCAGGAAAGTGCTTATTCTACTGAGCCATCTCCCCGGCCCCTAAGATAGTTTTATATACAGTAGGATATGACAGCTTCTGGCACTGGTGACTTTGGACACTGCTATCAAACAAACACAAGCCAGGGATGGTGCTATGCACCTATAATCCCAGCACTCCTGATGCAGGAGGATCATTGTGAGTTCGAGGCCAGTCTGGGTGACATAGCAAGTTCAAGGCCAGTTAGAATTACATAGTAAAACCCTGTCTCAAGGTTCAGGAAGATAGCTTGGTGGTCTAAGCACCTGCCTGGCAAACGCAAAGATTTAGGTTCAATCCCTAGTACTGCATACCTTGCTGGCCACCAAAACTGGGTGTGGTGGTGCATGCCTGTAATCCCAGTGCTGAGACCAAGTTGTGTAGTGAGACTCTATACCAAATAAATAAGTTTTTTTTTTTTTTTTTAAAGAAACACCCCCTCCCCCAATCCAACTGGACAGGACTTTAGACATCAGGTGCTTTTTTCATTTGTATAACTAGTTGACATAATGAATTACAGTACCAATAACTAATAGCAATAGCTAGTTTTTATTGAGCACTTAACATGTGTTAGCCAGTATGCCAAGTAATTTTCCTATGTTGTTTAAAAACTTGCAGGTACCAGGCATAGTGGCGTATGCCTATAATCCCAGCACTGGGGATGCTGAGGCAAGAGGGTTGCTTTGAGTTCAAGGCTAGCGTGGGCTACATAGTGAGTGCACAGTGTGGCCAGCTGAGCCACATAGTGAGACCCTATCTCAAATAATCAAGCCAAACAAAAATTTGAAGGTCCAAGAGGACCATGTTTTCCTGTTTGTAGTCAGGGCTCTCCAGAGAAACAGAACGTATAGGACATGCTTAAAGACAGAGAGGGATTTATCATGAGTGTGTGGCTCATGATGTGCTGGCAGCCAACAGGTCCCTGTTTGCTGTCAACAAGCTGGAAAGCCAGGAAGGTGGGGGGTGTATTTCAACTGCGAGCCCAAGGCCTAGGAACCCAGGAACCAATGGTGTAGCTCCTGCCTGAGTGTGAAGCCTGAGAATCTCAGCAGAAGTTCAAGGATGGGTAGAAATGTATGTCCCAGCCCAAGAGGAGCATGAACCCACTCTTCCTCTGCCTGTTCTATTTATTTGTTTATTTTTGAGACAAGGTATTGCTGTGTAGTTCAGGCTGACTTTGCACTCACTATGATCCTCTTGCCTCAGCCTCCTGAGTGCTGGGATTACAGGTGTGTGCCTCCTCCAATTAGTGCTATTTAGTCTCTGAGCAGATTGGATAATCCCAGCTCACATTGGTGAGGGCATATTCTTTACTCAGGCTATAGATTCAGATGCTGCTGTCATAGGGAAGTGCCTTCCCAGACACACCCAGAAGAACATTTTACCATCTGGGGGGCATCCCTTAGCCCAATCAAGTTGACTGATAAAATTAATCATCACATGCACCCTAATTCCCACCAAAGAAGCAGCCATTGTTTCTAGTACTATGTATATATTTTCAGATAAATCATCTCCTTCTTTGATAGTTTTTTTTTTTTTTTTTTTTTTTTTTTTTTTTTTTTTGCGGAACCAGGGATTGAACTCAGGCCCTTGTGCTTGCCTGGGAAGCACTTACTCCACTGAGCCATCTCCCTGGCCTAGATAGTTATTTATTGGTGTCTGGGATTTAAATCAGGATCTTAAATATGCTGGGCAAACACTACTGGGCTATATCCTCAACTCCCCGTGTATTTTGTCTTCTTTGAGATAGAGTCTTGCTATGCAGTTAGGCAGGCTTTGAGCTCACTTTGTAGCCTAGGCTGGTCTCGAACTTGCAATGATCCTCCTGCCTCAGCCTCCCGAGTGCTGGGATTACAAGCATGTGCCAGTATGCCTAACCCCTTCAACTTTAAATACTAGGAAACTTGCGTTCACAGAGACCACCCAATGAATGGTAATAATAGCTTGTATTCTGTGTGCAGGATGCTGCCCTGGGCACTGTGTAATTTTGAGTCATAGCTACAATCCTTCAGAATAAGATTTATTCTGTAGAATAAGTGGTGTAACCCCTATTTGCTTCAGTGGGTCAACTGGGGACTAAATAAGCTAGTCCACAGAGAGGAATTTAGATCCTGACCTATTGTAACTGCCTGGGGATAGTGGCTTTTTATGGCCTCCAGAAGCTTATGCATGTTTTTTAAAAAAATTTATTTATTTAATTAATTTTTTTTTTGGTGTGTGTGTGTGGCCAGCTCAGCCCACCAGGGGGCGGGGCTGGGTGGCATGTGGTGCTGGGGGATTGAACCGCGGTCCCTGTGCTTTGCTAAGCTTGTTCTAAGTAGGTGCTTTAGACCACTGAGCCATCTCACCAGCCCGAGCTTATGCATGTTGACAGGCATCTTTGTGATAAATACAGTCTTGTGAATCCAGTCTTACAGTTACAACGAATATGTGGAGTGAGCAAAGGGCACCAGTGATGGACACATTTTGTTTGATTAGTTGCTTGCAGAACTGGGGGTTAGCGAGAACCCAGCTATGCTGGGCATAGTGGTGCAGGCACGTAATCCCAGCACTTGAGAGGCTGACGGAGGAGGACTACCATAAGGCAAGGCCAGTCTGGACTGCATAGTGCGTTTATGGCCAGCCTGAGTTACATATTAAGATCTTGTTTAAAAAAAAAACAAACCATGGCCGGCGAGGTAGCTCAGTGGACTAAGCACTTGCTTAGGCAAACGCAGGGACCGAGGTTTGATCCCCAGCCAGCACCACATGCTGCACTGGCCCCACCCCTCAGATGCGCTTAGCTGGCCATCGAGACCAGGCATGGTGTCGCGTGTCTGTAATCCCAACACTCGGGAGCCTGACAACAGGAGGATCACTACGAGTCTGAGCTGCTTAGTGAGACCTTGTACCAAATGCATTTAAAAAAACCCCAAAACAAAAGCCACATCTTTGAGTGAGAGCCGTGGAGCCCACCAGCCCACTCAGGAGTGGTCAGACCTTCTTGGTCCCCTCCACCACCCCTTAGGTCCTCAGGAACTAAGCAGTCACAGTGTCCACAGGGGTCTGGTCTGATCGTTTGTTGCTGTGTCCTTGGTGTCTCACTTGCTGAGTGTGAGCAGGTGACAAGGCCCTGGCAGGCTTGCCTTCAGCCCTCAGAGAAGAGAAACCGAGGCCCGGTGAGCTAAGTGCCTTGACTGAACCACAGCGAGCTTCCTGAAGTCAGATCCAAGGGAGACAGCGCCTGTCTGAGGTGCCTTTTCTTCTCGGTTCCTCCCCAGGAGCTGATGGGAAGAGGAAGCTTCCCCCAGGCTAGGTCCCTGAGCTGTCACCTGAGTTACTCTCTCCAGATCCTTGGGTGGCATCCCTGCAGTTTTCTCCATTGTTTCAGAGACCCCTGTCTTCCTCCACTCCCCATCCTGGGTCCCTGGGAAGAACAAAGGGTAGCAACGGAATAGCCTGAAAAACAAGTTTGAGGATGAATGGGAGGGGCCCTTGTGAGCTCAGCGGTGCAGCCCTGGCTTTACTGACATTCCTGCCTGACGGGGTTGAGGGCTTCCCAGCAGCAGCACCTCTCTCCCGGAAGCTCCCTCCTTTCCAAGGGTTCTGGAGCAAAGCTGGACTCTCAGGACCACCATGGAGATGACATCAGGACTACTTCAGCACTGATTACTCTGCCCAAGGCAGAAGCCACAGCCCAGGGACTTAGGTGGCTGCAGACCTGCAGAGCAGGCAACACTGTCCTGGCTCCCTGGACTGAGCACACTTCTACCTGCTTGCATCCTCTGCCTGGCAGCTTTCCCGCTGAGCTCTGCACTAGTCCGGCTTCTGCCTCAGGTTGTTTTGATTAGACCAGCGATGGTGAACTTTTTAGAATTTTCAATGATGTAGCCTGCTGTGGCACTATTTTAGTTATTTTATGTATTTGCTTGTTGCAGGGTCTCACTATGCAGCTCGGACTCAGTGATCCTTCTGCTTTTGCCCAGACTCTGGCTGGCTCAGTCAGCCCTGGGGGTGGGGCTGGTGCCAGGAATCAAACTGAGGTCTCTGCGCTTGTCTAAGCCGGGGCTTTCATCCGCTGAGCTATCTCACTGGCCCCTGTGGCACTGTTTCAGTAGCTATCTCATGAAGAACTGGGTGTGGCAACCCACACCTGTAATCTATACGTTCAGAAGGCTAAGGCAGGAGGATTGCCCTGACTTGGAGGCCAGCCTGGGTTACATTGTGAGACCCTGTCTCAAAAAAAAAAAAAAAAAAAAAGGATGGAAGGAATGAATGAACAAACAAAATATGTGCCCCATGGGGCCCTTCTGGGCCTGGGCCACTCAGGGACAGGCTCGATGCTCCCATTTCCTCTGCCATTTAACAACACAACTGGAACGTGGCAGCCTGTGCTTCCAGCCTGATTTTCCCTCAAACCCTGGGATAATATTTATATACAAATGCTGGCTTGATCTCCACCCAGGAAAACACCAGCTGCTGTTGAAAATCCGTTTTGCATGTGATAGGAAACGGAGTGGCAGGGCCCCACGCAGGCCTCCTGAGCTTCTCTGGAGGCTGTTAGGAAACAGCAAGTGTGTTTTATTTATATTTTTCAAAGTCCTCCCAGAGCTGTGTCCAGGCAACTGAAGGCCAGTCAGAGAGCTGAATGTCTAATTCTATTTACAAGAGACAAAGGATTAGGTGTCCCTGGGACTTTAACAAATTCAGTGTTGGTGGTTTTGATTTAAGTTTCTTTGAGGGACAGCAAGTGCTGAACGGAGGGTGCCAGAGAACCGCGCTGCCAGCGTGTGAAGACGCCTGGAGCCAGGCGTGCACGAGCTTGGCAGTGACATGGACTGGTGCAGCCTTTTGGAGGGAACTTTGGCAACATCTTTCATAACAAATGAGCCTGACCTTTGAGGTGGCACTTCCACGTTTTGGAATTGGTCCTGTGGTAATGGTTGCACATGTGCACAAGGACCTGTGTTCAGAAATGCTCACTGGAGCACCTTGGAGCCTGTCAGCAGGGGACTGGCTCAGCGAGCAACACACGGTCCATCCACACAATGGCCTGAGAGTGGCCACTGAAGAAAAGAGCCAGGGCGGTAGCAGAGGCAGTGTTGTTTACTGTCTACACTATTCCCGAGTGCTCTGTGTATTTTGAAATATTTGCACATTTATAATATTAACTCAGCTGTCTTGATAAGCCTTGGTTACTATTAGAATTTTTTTTTACATGGGGGAAGAGATGTTAAGTTCATCATTAACTACCCCGCAGTGCCTGCGCCCAAGTGTGGCAAGATGCCTTTGGCTGATTATGAAGTGAAAAATTTACACCATAGGGCATGGTCTTATTTATGTAAAAAGAAATTCTAGGGGCTGGAGAGATAGCTCAGTAGAATAAGCGCTTGCCTGGCAAGCACAAGGGCCTGAGTTCAATCCCTGGTTCCTCCAAAAAAAAGAAAAGGAAAAGAAACAGCTAGGACCTGGGATGGTGTTGTGTGCTTGTGATCAGAGGCTGGAACAGAGGATCCCTGTGAATTAGGGCAGCCTGGGTTTCACAGTGGGTTCAAGGCCTACCTGTACTACAAAGCGAGCCCCTGTCTCAAATGGGATGGGGGCTGTAGCTCAATGTCAAGGTGCTGGGTTCATTCCCAGGACCACCAGCCAAATGTTTTTCTTTTTCTTTCTCTCTCTCTCTCTCTCTCTCTCTCTCTCTCTCTCTCTCTCTCTTTTATGTATTTAGTATACAGTCTACAGAGTCTCACTACACAGGTTGGACTTGTAGTGATCCTCCTGTTTTCACCCTCCCAAATGCTGGGATTACAGGTGTGCACCACTATGCCCAGTCTCAATTGCCATCTCAGTGCACCCTGGGGGCGGGGCCCGCACAGCATGCTGGGGATTGAACCCCAGTGCCTGCATCTGCCTAAGCAGGCGCTTTAACCCACTGAGCTATCTGGCCAGCCCTCCAATTTTTTTTTTTTTTTTGTAGAACCAGGGATTGAACTCAGACCCTTATGCTTGCCAGGGAAGCATTTATTCCACTGAGCCATCTCCTTGGTCCCAACCCTCCATTTTTTTTTTTTTTTTTTTTTTTCCCACTTGATTATTTTACATTTTTCTCAGACATCCTGCCCTTTTTACTGGAGTGTTAGGGATGGATCCTGAGTGCTTTGCATACGCTAGGCAAGTACTCTTACCACAGAACTACACCCCCAGCCCGCCACATTTCTAGAATAAATAACTGTAGAAAAAATAACCTTAGCACATTATCAACAACAATGACGACCTTGATGATGATAAGAGAAAATTTGGAGCTTGGGGATATAGTTCCAGTTAACTTCCTAGTGAAAGATGTTTGGAGAGGGCTGGGGAGATAGCTCAGTAGAAGAAGCGCTTGCCTGGCAAGCGCAAGGTGCTGAGTTCAATCCCCGGTTCCAGGAAAAAAAATAAATAAATAAATAAAATAAATCAAGATTTGAGTCTTAAAAAAAAAAAAAGATTTGAGTCTTATGGGGGCTTGTGAGATGGCTCAGTGGTCTAAAGCACCTACTTAGAACAAGCTTAGCAAAGCACAGGGACCGCGGTTCAATCCCCCAGCACCACATGCCAGCCAGCCCCGCCCCCTGGTGGGCTGAGTTGGCCACACACACACACATACATAAATAAATAAATAAAATTTAAAAAAAAAAAAAAAAAAAAGATGCTTGGAACCACTGCTGGTAGAGTGGTTGTGACACATTACACTGGACAGAGGAGTTGTTTTCTGATTGGCTGAAAGGCTTCCTGGGATAACGTCTTCTCCTGCTCTGCAGTCTTGCCCTTCCTGGAATTCTTGGCCAGATAGGAGCAGAGTAGGGGGATTTTCTTGACCTGAGTACTTAACTTGGGCCTTTGTTAAACCTCTTTTCCTGCAGGGTCATCCAGTAGAAACAGCCCCGGGATGCCTTCCATCCACAGGTGCTTCACAATTTGCAGCTCATCTTCCCTTTCGTGGGTACAGTTAGCTGGGATGGGGCCATGACACTTTCATGCACGTCATGCAGTGTCTCAGAGTTAAATCAGGCAGGGGCTTAGGAGAGGTTAGGGTGACAGCATGAGTGCTATCAAAATTTTAATCCCTGTGCCCATGTTTTTTTGTTTGTTTGTTTTTAAAACCCAGGGTTTGAGCGCCCAGGCTAGTGCCTGGCCCCACCCCCTTTCCTGCACCCCAGTGAGGCCAGTGGCCATCGCATAGGACACAGAAACGTGATTGTCGCAGCTCCACTTATTGTGTCCATGTGTGCACTCAGTGTGTCCATGTGTTTTTTGTTTCTGTTTGTTTATTGTACTAGGGATTGAACCCCAAGTGCTCCTCCAGAACTACATCCTTTGCCTTTCTTTTTTATTCCAAAACAAGGTTGCACTGGGTGGCCCAGTCTGGTTTTGAGCTCATGATCCTCCTGCCTCCACCACCAAGTAGCTGGGATCATGGGCGTGCACCACTCTGCCCTGCTCATCCATGTGTCTTCTCTTTTCCCCCTCCTTCCCTTCTCTCCCCTCCTCTCCTTTATCTCATCTCCCTCCCTCCCTCTTTTCCTGTCTTTCTTGGAGCAGACACCTATCATTAGCTGACCAGATTACAAAAATCCCACGGTGGGTACCTTAGTCGACCTCTACAGTAAGCCTGTTGGTCTGGTGTCCCCTGTTTCCTCGTGTACCTTGTGGAGGAGATGATTTGGAGCTCTACAGGAAGTACTTGCCTCTTGGAAGCATTTTTTAGTACTGTAGTACAGAGCTCATGAATCGCACCCTCCACATAGGCCAGGCCGTATTCACTGAGAGACAGAGCGGGCAGTGAGCTAGCTGTCCAGGAAGTTCGCTAGTCAGTGATTTTGCTGTGCTTGTGGATGAGTTTATTTGCTGACTTCACTGTTGGGTACCCTGTGCAGCATATGGTTCCCCAATCCTCAGTGTGTTAACTGAAGTTTTGCTGAGCTGAACAAAGATATCAGCTGGGCATGGAAGCACAAGCCTGTAATGCCAGCTCTCAGGAGGCAGAGGCAGGAGGACTGTTCCAAGTTTGAGACAGCCTGGGCTACAAAGTGAGCTTAAGGCCAGCCTGAATTGCATAGCAAAACTTTGCCTTTAAGAGGCAAAACAAGGGCTGGTGAGATGGCTCAGTGGTCTAAAGCACCTACTTAGAACAAGCTTAGCAAAGCACAGGGACCGCGGTTCAATCCCCCAGCACCACATGCCAGCCAGCCCCGCCCCGTGGTGGGCTGAGCTGGCCACACACACACACACACACAAATAAAAATGAATGAAATAAATTAAAAAAAAAAAAGAGGCAAAACAAAACAAAAATACAACAAAGGTATCAGCAGCAGCTCTGTTGGTGCTAGAAGAGCTGCCATCCTGCTTATCTTTGGGGCTCAAGCCATCAGTGCCCCAATCCTGACCACAAACGTCACACTGGGTTCTGTGGGTGCATAGGCGTTTCTGACCATCCTGGCTTTTTTCATGAAGGAGCTTTGTGTGTGTGTGTGTGTTTTCCCGGAACCAGGGATTGAACTCAGGCACTTGCGCTTGCCAGGGAAGCGTTTATTCCACTGAGCCATCTCCCTGGCCCCAACATAAAGGAGCTTTGGAAGTATCTTTTGGATATACTTCTTTCTCAGGTGCTTTACCTTGAGCTCTGTGGTGTTTCTTGGCTTTTTTTGTTTGTTTCCTTTGAGATGGGATCTTGCCCCACAGGCCAAGCTGGTCTTGAACTCACTATGTAGCCCAGGCTGGGCAATCCTTCTGCTGAGCCTCTTGAGTGCTGGGATTACAGGCATTGTTTAGGATTAAATATTAGAAATGAAAGGGGCTGGGGTGTAGTTTAGGGGATACAGAGTACCTGTCTTGGAGGCCCTGGGTTCTATTCCCAGCATCTCAGAACACAGAGACAAAAAATATACCAAAGGATGGTCACTTCCCACTTTATTTAATGTAGTGCTATTAAAAATATTTTACTCTGGGGGCTGGGGAGATGGCTCAGTAGAATAAGCGCTTGCCTGGCAAGAGCCTGAGTTCTATCTCCAGTTCTGCCCCCCAAAAATAATTTTTTTTACTCTAGGTACTTAATACTTTTGTAACATACATGCTGATAACTTTTGTTCTTGTTTTGTTTATGCAGTGCTGGAGGTTGGACCCAGGGCCTCAGACATGCTGTGCAAGTGTCATGCCACGTTTTGGAACTGGGGATTGAACCTAAGGCCTTCCTTCTGAGCTACAGCTCAGCCCTTTATTTATTTATTTTTATTTTTAAAAAAATTTGGAGCTGGGCCGGGGAGATGGCTCAGTAGGATAAGCGCTTGACTGGCAAACGCAAGGATCTGAGTTCAATCCCCAGTTCTGCAAAAAAAAAAAAAAAAAAAAATTTGGAGCTGGCCTTGGTGGAATACCCTTGTAAGCCAAGCACTGGGGAGGCTGAGGCAGGAAGATGGACGCAAACTGGAGGCCAGCCTGGGATACCTAGTGAGTTCAAGGCCAGGCTGGACTACATAGTGAGATCCTGCCTAAAAACAAACAAATGAGAAAAAAACAAAAAACAAAAAACCAGTAAGTAGCTGAGGCTTGGCTCAAACTTGGGGTTCTCCTGACTCAGCCTCCCACAGTGCTGGGAATACCGGCATGAAACACCATGATAGGTGTTATGTATTTTAAACTTTTTAGTTTGAAATAATTTATCCTTCAGAAAAGTTGCAAACGTAACAAAAGAATTTCCTTTGTGTACCCTTTTTTTAAAAAAAATTTTTATTTATTTATGTGTGTGTGTGTGTGTGTGGCCAGCTCAGCCCACCAGGGGGCCGGGCTGGCTGGCATGTGGTGCTGGGGGATTGAACTGCGGTCCCTGTGCTTTGCTAAACTTGTTCTAAGTAGGTGCTTTAGACCACTGAGCCATCTCACCAGCCCCGTGTACCCTTTTGCAATATATTTCTTAAAACATGGAAATGAGCAAGCTGGGGGTGTAGCTCGTTGGTGGGCACCCGCGGGGTGTGTGCAAAGCCCTGGGTTCCAGCTTCAGTAACTCTGTGAGAAAAGCAATACAAAGAGATGCCCCCCAGCGTCAGTCTTTACATCACCAACAATCCTGCAAGCTATGGCTTCCTTGAGCCAGGGTCTCTGTGGAGTCCAGGTTGCCTCAAACTTATGCAGATATCCCTGTTTCAGCTTCCTGAGTGCTGGGGTCTTAGGCATGCGCCAGCAGCCCCAGTTGTGGGCTTCTTTGTGTGTGCGTGTGTGTGTAACTGGGGATTGAACTCAGGCCCTTGTGCTTTCCAGGTAAGCGATTACTCTACTGAGCCATCTCCTCAGCCCCTTCTTCCCTCTTTACTTTGAAAGCCCTCTGGTGCCGTAGGGCTTGGAAAAGCCAGGGAAACCCGAGTGTCTGCACTGTACCTGTCACGCTTGGTGCCACCACGGCTCCACAGCAGCCCAGCCAGCCGGTGTGAATGGATTTCTCTGGAGCCTGCCCTCCCCCTCAGAGGAGACCCTGCAGAGCGCCAAGCCCGGTGAGGCCAGGTGCAGTCATGGGATGTGGAAGTGTAGGACCTCCCGCCCCTGCCTACCTCCCAGCAGGTCCAGGGACTGAGGCAAGGTGGGAGGTGGCCTCCCCATCTCCCTCCTGGATCTCTTACGGAAGACCCCAAGATGGGCGCAGCCGGAGTCTGGCTCCCAGGCCTCCTACTGTTGCTTTGTTGTGTGCTGATGCTTCTCTGTGGACAGTGTGCTCCCGTGGTCTTCTCACGAGTGTGTGATGGATGGTGCAGTGGCCACATGCTGGGCTCTGTTGGTCGTCTCAGCCCTCACCTGCTCCCTCACCTTCTGCCATCGTGTGCCCTTGGGTGTTCTTTCCAAATGCTGTTCTTGCCATGTCACCTGTGACTGCTTAGTGACCTGATAACTGCACAGAAGCGATGGCAAGAAATGAGGCCCAAAGCACAGCAGAGAGCTGGACTGTGGTGAGCTTTGGGCTCCAGACGAAAGACAGATACTACTTTTAAGTCTTTTGACATAGGTTCTCACTTTGTAGCCCAGACTGGCCCTGAACTTGTGATCCTCCTGCCTCAGCCTCCCAAGTGCTGGCTTACAGTAAGGGTGGAGGGATAGTTGCTAGCACCCCTGCCCAACCAGAGAAAGCTGCTGTCTTCATGTGTGTGCAGCTGAGGGGTAGAAGAAAAGGGCACAGGCCGAATGAAACAGATCTGAGTCCAGATGGCCTTTTCCCCATTAGCTACAGCCAATCAATGAGCAGCTTAATCATTGTTAGAATGCTTAGGGTTTTTTTTTTTTTTTTTTTTTTTTTTTTTTATTTTCTGCGCTGTTGGGGATTGTTCCAGGGCCTTGTATGTGCTCAGCAAGTGCTCTGCCATTGAGTTATACTCATAGCTCCATTAAAAAAAAAAATCCAGTAGAAAATTATATGCAACATAGGGGGCTGGGGAGATAGCTCAGCAGTGTAAGTGCCTGCCTGGTAAGCACAAGGTCTTGAGTTTGATCCCCAGTACAAAAAAAGCAGGGGACAGGGAGATAGCGCCAGGATAAGCACCTATTTGGCAAATAAGGGACCCAGGTTTGATCCCCGGCCCCACATGCAGTGCAGTCTCGGCCCCAGAGGCGGGTGCCCACTGTGTGACCCCAGAACTGAGAGTGGTGGCTGTGGCAAATGCCTGTGATTCCAGCACTAGGAGGAGCTCTGTGAGACCAGTCTGCCTGAACTGCATTGCAAGACCCTATCTCAAAAAAAGAAAAAAAAAAAAAAGGAGGGGGCCAGGGAGACAGCTCAGTAGAAAAAGTGTTCCCCTGGCAAATGCAAGGGCCTGAGTTCAGTTCCTGGTTCTGCAAAAAAAGAAAGAAAATAAAAGAAAAAGAAAGAAAGAGTTGGAGATGGGCCAACAAGATAGCTCAGCGGACCAAGCACCTGCTTAGGCAAGTGCAGGGACTGTAATTCGATCTGCCATACTGCATGCCATTCAGGTCCTGCCCCAGGCGCACTGAGTTGGCCACTGAGTCTGGGCATGGTGGTGCACGCATGTAATCCCAGCACTGGGGAGGCTGAAAACGGGAGGATCACTACAAGTCTGAGCTGCATAGTGAGACCCTGTGCCAAATACATAAACAACGGAAACAGAAAAGGGCTGGAGACAGGGACTGGGGAGATGGCTCAGTAGAATAAGCACTTGCCTGGCAAGCCCAGGGGCCTGAGTTCAATCCCTGGTTCTGAAAAAAAAAAAAAAAAAAAAAATTGCTCTCTTAGATTTAGGGCTGGTGAGATGGCTCAGTGGTCTAAAGCACCTAATTAGAACAAGCTTAGCAAAGCACAGGGACCGCAGTTCAATCCCCCAGCACCACATGCCAGCCAGCCCCGCCCCCTGGTGGGCTGAGCTGGACACACACACACACACACACACACACACACACACACACAAATAAATAAAAAACAAAAACAAAAACAAAAAAATTTAGAAAAGGGCTGGAGATATAGCTCAGTCTGAAGGCCTTAGATTAAATCCCTAATACAAAACAAAAACAAAAAAACCCCAATGAGTACAGCTGTTTCTCCCTCCCTCTCTTTAAAGGAAAGCTTCTGGTTATAAAAAACTCCTTGAACCACAAGATTCACCCCTTTATTCCTCTCTGAAGCCAGCCAGTGGGGAGGTATGAGGAAAGTATAGGAGAAGTCCACCTCCAGCTGGCCTTGTTGCTTTCCAAAAACCAGCCCATCCTGAAACAGCAGCAGTGGGGAAAGAGTGAGGGCTACAGTGTGTGGAGCCTGTCATCTCCTGGGCCGATATTTTTACTGCTAAAATCATGACAGTCCCTGGCAACCGGATGGTTAGTCACCTGACATTGTGACAGTGGTAACAGCATCTGGGAAAATCTTCAAGGGAGAGAGAGCAAGGCTGTAGCACTGAGAAGGGTTTCCTTTGCTTGGCGGATCCACTTGGAAGCACATTTCACCTGCAACTCAGGGCATGAATCTGACCCATCTGGCATGGGCGAGGCTGGAGCTAATCACAAGCCTCACGGGAGCTGCAGGTGCGAACACTTAGCTACCTTCCAGGGTCCTGAGGTGTGGGTGTGGGTGATGGAGCCTGCCTGCCTAAGGTGCAGTCGACTGGAGTTGGCCCTTCAGATTTGGGGCCATTTGCTGTCCTAAGAAGCCTTCTTCCAGGCCTGGCAGAGGGAAGTCAGACCAACCTCAGGGATGGTTTTGGCATCTGCCCCAGGTACTTTCCTGTCCTCTGAGCCTCTGAGTCTCACCCCCCAAGACTGCAGGTGTGCTGTGTGTGGGGTCAGGAGTCGCCAATAGCTTGTGCTTCCACTTCCAGCTCTCTGAAAGCATTTTAAACCTGACTGGCATTTCAGTTCTGCTCTCCTAGGAGCAGCTCTAGGGCTGAGGAACAGTCTTCATCTCTTTTCTTTTGTGTGGAAGCTACTTGCGCTGTTTCTGAGACCAGCACCCCCTCTCCTTTGGGCTTCCAGAAGGCGAATTCCCCTGCCCCTGATGTTTTCGGGGTCAGGCGAGCCTTCCTTCTCTAGGAGGCTGCTGGGAACAGGAGGGCCCTAGAAATGGGCACCACCCTGTGGGACTTCCTTTACCTTCAAAGGCAGCCAGCTTCAGTGGCTTTTTTCTTCTGAGGGTAGAGAAAGCTAGGGAGATGGGGCAAAATCAGCTCCGGTGTCACCGCTTCTCCTCCCACCTCGCGAACCCTAGGCTTGTGCTCTACCACTGATGACATCCATCCGCAGCCCTCTGCTTGGTTTTTATTTTTTTATTTGTGGAACCGGGGATTGAACTCAGGCCCTTGCGCTTGCCAGGGAAGCGTTTATTCTACTGAGCCATCTCCCCAGCCCCTCTGCTTGATTTTAGATAACATGGAGCTGGCTGTCAGTCCCTACAGGGCTCCTCTTCCTCCCCCTGGACCTAGGGTAAGAACGTGCTTTACCCATCTGGAGGACTGTGAAGGGTTTGTGTGGCAGGGACATGTGCCGGGGAGCCTGGTAGGGCAGCAGGGGCTGGGGTGGCAAGGAGTGAAGGAGAGGGAGGTTACAAGCCAAAGACAGAGGGCCAGGGCATGCAGGTCCGCTTCTGTCTTCAGTCAGAGTTTCTCAATCATTTTAACAAGATCCTCCATTCTTGAATAAAAATCAAGCAGTAAAGGGAGCAGTGCTTCTCTGTTTAACTTGAAGGAGAGCTAGAGAAGATGGAAAAAGAGGGTGCGTTGAAATATAGTTGGAGCTGGCCTTGCTTGGCTGCTTGCCCTTCCTATAAATACCACCATTCCAGCCATGGAAATGGAGCTACCAGGAACATCCTTCCTGTCCGCATGTCCAGGAGCTGTGCACATCTGCAGGCACAGGGCCTGGGAGCGAGGGGTGGGAGCGCAGTTTTAGAAGGCGGGAAGCTCGGCCTGCTCCCCCTACCCTCGGGATGGCCTCACTTCCTCTGGGGGCCCACACAGCCCTCTGGTGGGTCTTAGCAAAGGAATCTGCAAAAGTCATTGGCCAGCCTGAAGAGAACTAATCCTTTGTGCCGGAGGAACTGGTGGTGTGGAGGGGAGGGGAGCGCCTTGCCAGAGCTGGGATGGTCCTCCCCAGTGGCCGAGGCCAGCCTGCTACCGTGGGCTCTCCTTGGGGAGGGGGGAGCAGGGGAAATGGGTTCAGGGACTGGTGTAATTTGGCAACATGTGAGTTAAAAAACAGATGAAAATCCACAGAGTAACCAGACATTCTTCTTTGTATGCATGATCCTGCTGAATGTTGGAAGAGGAAGGAATATTTTTCTTGCTTCTTAGACGTGACATCCTGTGAGGGGAAGATTTAGAACAGATGGGGGCTGGGGAGCCTCCGTGCCTTTGCATGTTTCACCACTACTTCCTTTTCCCAAGCCAGAAATCCCTCCACCCCCAGTGAAATTAACTTTTTTTAAAAAAGAAGTCTTGAGTAGGAAAGTAAGAAGGCATGAATGGCTCAGGGAGAAAAATCCTTAAGATTCCAGAATGCACTTTTCATTGCAAAGTTTTCCTTTAGATCCAGAGATTGATAACTAGCTCCAAATTTCATCACAGGTTTAGATGCGGCCCCAGTAACACTTGCATTAATGAGGGGAAATAAAAGGTCCTCAAACAGATGGAGCCAGAGGCGTGATGAGTGGTGATAGGTGAGCCGTGTTCCTGAAATCCTTGGTGCGCATGTGGAGAAGACAAAATTTAGAAAGTCTCCCGGGGACTGGGGAGATAGCTCAGTGAAATAAGTGCTTGCCCTGCAAGTGCAAAGTCCTGAGTTCGATCCCTGGTATGACCAAAAATAAGAAAGTCTCCTGGGCCCATATCAGAGTGTGCATGGTTTTGCTGCCTCCTTCACTTCTGTCGGCATGGGTGCAGGAGAAGAGGCCCTAAAAGTGGGGCTGCGATTCGCTTGTGGGACTGCAGCCCTGTGCCCCTGTGGAGCCCTCCCCAGGTGGGAGGTGGGAGCTGTGGGCAGCTGGGCCCCGGCCCTCAGATCTAGCAGGTCGGCTCAGTTGTGCCTCAGCCTCCTTCTCAGCCTGCAGTGGGGCTCTGTGAGTAGAGTTGGTGAGGCAGACCTGCCCAACCCCTGCTGCTGTTCTGTTTCCCAAAGGAAATTCGGGCTGACTGCATTTGATAAGGAAAAGGCAGGAAGTAAAGGACGGGTTCTGTGTTTTTCTTGTAATTGTCTTTCCTTTTCTGTGAGAGCCTGGGCCAGAGTTTTGCAGTGCTTTCTGAGAAGGGGATTTTAAGTTCTGGATTCCGGCTTGGAGATGTTTTGTTTGTTTGCTTGTTTGTTTTTGCGGTACTGGGGATTGAACTCAGGACCCTGCACTTGTCAGGCAGGCTCTTATTCTACTGAGCTATCTCCCCAACCCTGGCTGTGGAGATGGAAATGAGAATCTCTGGCTCTTTTTGGTCACAGCCCCCAGCTCTGGGGTCACTGTTTCTGTCCTCTGGAGTGATGCTATGAGGGACCATTGCAGCACACCCAATGGGGAAAGACAAGAAAGGTACCAGGCAGCTACATGCTCAGCAGCCCTAGCTGAGAGGCGTAGAAGTGCATGGGAGATGTGTTGGAGAACAAAATCTAACATCATCCCAGAGATAAATATTTCTACAAGAAGTAGTTTAAAAATTGCTTGATAGGGCTGGTGAGATGGCTCAGTGGTCTAAAGCACCTACTTAGAACAAGCTTGGCAAAGCACAGGGACCGCGGTTCAATCCCCCAGCACCACATGCCACCCAGCCCCGCCCCCTGGTGGGCTGAACTGGCGCCCTCCCCATAAATAAATAAATAAATAAATAAATAAAATTAAAAAAAATTGCTTGATAGAGTCATGGGGGCTTCCATGCCTACCTAGGTTAGGGTCTCCTGGGTTGGCCCTTTACTGCCAACTTGTAGAACTACAGTATAACTTGCTATCTTTCTCTCCATTGGTAGAGGCCCACGGGGTGTCCTCTGATGATTGGCAGGGGTGCTAGAAAAGCAGTAGAAGTAGCTTGAGTCCTGTTATGTCCTGGGCACTGCGGTTTATGGGTCCTGTCCCACAGACATAGGTCAGTGGTGGGCTCTTGCCAGGCCAGGCTTTGAGTTCAGTGCCCAAAATAAGACAGCCCCAGGACATGTTTAGATAATTCAGCAAATATTAATTGAGTGCCTACTATTTCTAGTTCTACAAATGTAGGGAATTTGGACAAACAGTCCCACCCTCCTGGACCTGCAGCAGATGTGGTAGATAGATACACAAACGGGCTTTGCAGATACATGCCAAGACAGAGGACATAGAGCTACTGGGATCAACTCTTTAATGGGGACTTGGGGACCTAGGAAGACCATCCCAGAGAAAGTGATGTTGAAGTTAACCCTTTATTTTTTTGCGGTACCAGGGATTGAACTTGGGACCTTGCACATACCAGTCAGGCACTTATGTCGCTGAGCTGTCCTTCTGGCCCTGAAGTTAACCCTTTAATAGGATGGGCTAACATTGAGCCTTTGCTCCTATTCAGCCCTCACAGCTTCTGGTGCTGGCAGTTATTGGAACCATAATTTACTCTGAAAACTGCTTGGTTTAAGCTGAGCATGATGGCACATGCCTGCCATCTCAGTACTCTGGAAGGCGGATGCAACAAGATTGCATCTTTGTGTTTTGTTTTGAGACAGAGTCTCACAGTAAATGCTAGGCTAGCCTTGAATTCATTACGTAGTCCAGGCTGGCTTCTAACTTGCAGCAATCCTTCTGCCTCAGTCTCCCAAGTACTGGGTGTTTTTTTGGTCTTGTTTTTCTCTGGTACCAGGGATTGAACTCAGGACCTTGTGCATGCCAGGCAGGCACTTGTACGTACCACTGAGCTATCTCTTGGCCCCAGTCTCCCAAGTACTGGGATCACAGATGTGTGCCACCACACCCAGCCCAGAATTGTAATTTATTTTTCCCATAATTTTATTGAGAACAAATAGCGATGAGACAGTTTCAAACCAAATTGGTAGGACAGTTTCAATAATTAACACATTGCATACATTCTTCCTAGTGGTTAATTGCTGTACAAGATGCGGACATGGTATCCTATTTACAAACACTATTAGAACAAATCCCTCTATTAAGAGAATGTAACTATTCTAACCATTTTGAATACACTGATACAAAATGGACATTCATCTGTATCCCCTTGTTTGTTTAGTTCCGTTATTTGAATATTATAGGTGTGTTAACTCAGCAAAATATTCTAAAAGAGTCCAGTAGTGCATAATGGTATTGGGTCTTCTGCTTCACTGGCAATGTCAGAAATTGTTGACCTGAGTCCCCTACAGCTCAGCATAACTTCATGGCTTTACTTCTTATATTTTGTTTTTATACTTTTCTGCTGGATGTAATTCTGAGCCTGGCCTGGGCAATTTAGCAACATAGGGAGACCCAGTCTCATGAAATATAAAGGGCTGGGAGTGTAGCTCAGTGTGAAGGCCTTGGGTTCAACCCCCAGGATCATCAAAAGCATAGATAAGTAAATACCTTCAGGACCGGGGAGATAGCTCAGTAGAATAAGCTCTTGCTTGGCAAGTGGAAGGGCCTGAGTTCAATGTCCGGCTCCAAAACAACAACAACAACAACAAAAAGTAAATGCCTTCATTGGATGCAGACTTCTGAAGCACCTGACCGAGGTGTCCAGTTCTGCTCCAGGAGCTTCCCAGTGAAGAGTGCTGGTGCCCAGAAGCTGTTCAGTGCTGAGCTGTGTGTCCCCCACATGATGTAGCTCTTTTAGTCCTGGCAGTGGTCCTGAGGGGGTGGCATGTTATTAGTTAGGAATGCTTTTGGCTGCAAGTAAGGGAATCCTCCTCTCACACAGCTTTAATCAGAGAGGTTTTTATTGAGAGGCCCTATATGAGTATGAACGGGGGTTCTGAGGGCAACAGTGGCTCACCAGGGACATCAAGGCTCATGTAGTGACAATGGCAGCTTACAAGTGGTCTTCTTCTGTTCCTGCCATCAGGGCCACCTACATAATTTGTTCGACCTAGCCCTCTGCTCAAAAGCAGGAAAAGAGTGTCATTAAAGATCCTAAAATGTAAAGCTCTTTACTGTCTTTTGCAGTCTCTTTTTTTCTTGTAATCATTTATATTGTACAATGTTGATTTTTGAATACAAATATAAGAGCATTTAGCATGTATGGAAAATTATCAAAATTATAATTTTATTTGCATTGAATAATCAAATTATCTTTTTTCAGGGCCCGGGGAGATAGCTCAGTAGAATAAGTGCTTGCCTAGCAAGATCAGGATCCTGAGTTCAATCCCCCGTACCGCCAAAAAAAAAATCTTTTTTCACCCCAATGTTGGGGATTGAAACGACCTTTGCACTGAGCTACATCCTCAGCCCTTTCTAAAATTTTGAAACAGAGCGGAGCTTGGTGGCGCACACCTATAATCCTAGCATTCAGGAGGCTAAGGCAGGAGGATCGCTGCAAGTTGGAGAGCCTGGGCTACAAAGTGAGCTGAAGGTCAGCCTGAACTGCACAGTGAGACCCTGTCTCAAAAAGATAAATAAAATTTTGAAATAGATTTTGCTAAATTTCCTAAATTGTCCAGGTTGAGCTTAAATGTTGTATGTATGTATTTTTGGGCAGCTCAGCCTGCCCTGAGGGCAGGGCTGGCACAGCATATGGTGCTGGGTATCAGACCGCAGTCCCCTGTACCTGCCTGAGCTTGCCTAAGCAGGCGCTTTAGATCACTGAGCTAACTCGCTGGCCCTGAGCTTAACCTTTGAGTGTTCCTGCCTCAACTTCCCAGAATTCTGAGATTACAGGGATGTGCCACCACACCTGGCTTGGATTATCTTTTTTTAAATTTGTGTGTGTGTGTGTGTGTGTGTGTGTGTGGCCAGCTCAGTCCACCAGGGGGCAGGGCTGGCTGGCATGTGGTGCTGGGGGATTGAACCACGGTCCCTGTGCTTTGCTTAGCTTGTTCTAAGTAGGTGCTTTAGACCACTGAGCCATCTTACCAGCCCTGGATTATCTTTTAAACCCTTCTAAAATGCTCAAATATATCCCTTAAATGTGATAAATCTATAATTAATGTTAACATTTTAATCAGTTATTTAAAAACTAAAATGTTAAATTTTTTTTATTTTTAATTTCTAGATAGGTTCTCATTGTGTAGCTCAGGCTTATTTTAAACTTACTACATAGCCCAGACTGACCTTGAACTTGTGGCAGTCCTCTGCCTCAGCCTTCCAAGTGCTGAATTACAGGCATGTGCCACCATGTCTGACTTAGGACTTTGAGGCCAGCCTGGGTGCCTTGAGACCTTGTCTCAAAAAAAAAAAAAAAAAAAAAAAGATGTTTTATGATGATCCTGGTTTGTGTGACTGGCTCAGCCTACACTGGGGGCAGGGTGGCACCGCATGTGGTGCCGGGGATGAAACCTCGGTCCCTGCTCTTTGCCTAAGTAGGTGCTTTAGAAAGCTGAGCTATCTAGCCAGTCCTGTGGTTTGTTTTTTGTTTTGCAAAACTGAGGGCTGAATTTAGAGCCTTCACAGTGGACATATCCCCAGCCCTTTGTAAATTTTTTTATTTTGAGACAGGATCTCACAAGTTGCTACTTTGCTTGGTCTGGGCTTGAATTTGTTAACCTCCTTCCTCGACCTTTGGAATGCCGGGATTACGGGATTGGGTTGCAGAGCCCGGTTGATTCTAGGAATTTAGAACTTCATTCACCAAGGAAATGTTGCAGTTGTGCTGTGAGGGTAGATTTGACGCACGGGTTCGTCTTTTCCCTCGCGGAAGTGGCTGTACTTCTTGGATGCTCTTCTCCGTTCTCTCTGTGGGGCTGGCAGCAGCCGATCCTGTGTCTCCGTTTGGACAGGACACAGCTACCCTTTGCTTTGGGGGCATAGGGCAAAAGGGATGAAGGTTTTTCTCTGAGGCCTGAGAGGTGTTAGTTGTTAGTCGTGAAAGTGGGTGTTGAGGGTTACAGATCGTGCTGTGCGACCCTCGGTGACAGGGCTGCCTGCTTGCTCTTGAACCTTTGCATGTGTGTTTGTGAAAGTTGGGATCCTCCGATGTCCAAGGTCTGGACATGACCTCTCTTACTTGGTTGTAAAGAGGGCACTGTGTTTTCCAGAAACCCCCAGGGAGTCCTTTTACATCTCATTGGCCAGATGTCATCACTGGCAAAAGGATTGGTCTGTGCAAATTATGTAAACCAATCACAACTCACTCCTGACCCCTTTCCAAAACTAGGGTTTTGTTAATAAGGAAGAAGGGGAATGGCTGGGTGGTCAAGCAGCGGTGCAGCCACAGGTGTTTTCATTTTTCTGGAGAGCAATTTAAAACCTAGAAAGGTTGCAGTAAGACATGGTCACAGGCACTTAATCTGCTGAGCTATTTGGTCGGCCCCATAGTGCTGAAATTACAGGCATGCGCACCTCACTGTGATTGTTTGTTTATTTATTGATACTAGGGATCAAACACAGGACCTTTGTGCTTACCAGCAGGTGCTTATGTTGCTGAGCCATCTCCCCAGCCCTGTTTTCATCTTTTTAGCATAAATATATCCTATATGATATTTGGGCCATACTTAGGTTAAGTTATTCATTGCTTGTCTAAAATTCATATTTAATTAGTATCCTGTACTTTATCTGGCAACCTTAACTGGGCCAGCAAATTATGCAGCTGGGGGACAGCAGGATTGCATGGCAGTGCCCAAGGCCCAAGGAAGTTTCTTCATGAAGCATCGAAGAGTGGGGAAGTAGTGGAAGTAGAGATGGGGTCTGTATATGTGCATATAGCTATATCACTAATTTATATTAGTTCATTGAGAAAGATTTGTGTTTTTATTATTTGATCAGTTTTAAACGCCTACAGGTTATACTATGAGCAACTACTTTGATTTTTTTTTTTTTTTTTTTTTTTTTTTTTTTTTTTGGCAGAACCAGGGATTGAACTCTGGCCCTTACACTTGCCAGCGAAGTGCTTATTCCACTGAGCCATCTCCCTGGCCCCTATGAGCAACTACTTTGAGAATAACAGTGAGCAATGTACTAAGCATTGTTATGTTCCTTCTATCTTGGTTTGAAATTTTATATAGTTGTGTTTTTTTTTTTTTTTAATTTTACTTATTTATGTGTGTGTGTGTGTGTGTGTGTGTGGCCAGCTCAGCCCACCAGGGGGCGGGGCTGGCTGGCATGTAGTGCTGGGGGATTGAACCGCGGTCCCTGTGTTTTGCTAAGCTTGTTCTAAGTAGGTGCTTTAGACCACTGAGCCATCTCACCAGCCCTATAGTTGTGTTTTTAATGATTTTTCTCTTAAAAAAAAAAAATCCAAGTGTAAGGGCTGGGGATATAGCTCAGCAGTGCAATGCCTGCCTAGCAAGCACGAGGCTGTGAGTTCAATTCCGTATACCAAAAAAAAAAAAAAAAAAAATTCCGACTGTATATGTCAGAATAAAGTAATAAACTGCTGACAGATGCACCAGCATAGAGTCTTCTCTAATACACTCTGACAGTGCCGGGGTGAAAAGGCTACCATTGAAGGCCTTTATGATATTCTGCAAAAGACACAGCTAGGACTCAGCATACAACAGTGGTTTCAGGAGCTGAGAAGGAGAGGTGATGACAAAGGACATAAAGGAATTGTTTTGAAGGATTAGAATGGTCTACATCTTGACACCAGATAATATTTTTTTGGAATGAGGATTGAACTCGGGACCTCATGCCTGCCATGTAGGTGCTTATATGGCTGAGCTATTTCCCCAGCCCAAGGAATGGTCTATATTTTGACTTTGGGTTAGTATGTACTAAAATCCATAGAATTCTTTCCTAAAAATTTTAGGATGAAATTCATTGAATGTAAATTATACCACAATAAACTTGATTAAACAATTCCATTTTCACCTAGATTTTGTAGCCAAATTTGGGTATTATGGTGGATTGCCAACTGGTGATCAATTTGGAACACGAAGCTGAACTGAACCAGCATGGTGCTGGGTGTGGGGGAACTGTTGCCAGCAACATAAAAATGACAACTGGAGAAGCTGTTAGGGAACTGTTGGTTTTCTTGGAGGAGCTTGTCATGTTGGCTTTTCTGATGAACCCATCTGTTCTCTGATAGGTTCTGGCCCTAGTGTGAATTGCTAAAATCATTGTGATGGTCATCTAATATGGCCATTGCCCTTAAAACAAAGGCCTATGCTCCCAGGACCACCTCTGGCTTCTTCTCCAACTTACCTAGGACATAATTTACTTTCACCCTTCCTGCTGCCTCAGGGAAGAGCCCCAATCATCTTCTCAGATATATCTAAACATGCCCTTCAGGGGCAGGGAGATAGCTCAGTAGAACAAGCGCTTGACTGGCAAGCACAGGGCCTGAGTTCAGTCCCCAGTTCTGTAAACAAAAAAACAAACATGCCCTTCAAACTCCTCCCCTGGCAAAGGTCATAAAAGCCTCAGCCTTCCCTTGTCCCGTTCAGAGAATTCCTTGACCTCCCGGAATTCTCTTTGCCCCTTCTCTGGAGAAAGGTCAGAATGAGCTCTGATGTGACCCCAAAGACAATAAAGCCTTTTCCCTCTTTCCTTCTGCCTGTTTCTCTGTTGCACTGAGAACCTCTCATTCTCATTATCAGAGGAGCTCAGGACCTTTTCACTAAGAATGGCTATGGATCACTTTTGGGGGGGCTCTGGTCTTTGAGCATTGCTTCCTGATTCTGGAGGGGAAGATGGTACACTATTCAACATCCTGGAGAAGTGTGTTGTGCTGACTTTCCTATAAAGACTCAGCTGCTATCATCGGAGGAACTCGATCACTGGGGATGACTGGTACTGTTGTGGGGAGCTCTTGTCTTGACTTTGACTGTTGCTTGCTGGCTCCAGTGCAGATCCCTCAGCCTGTTCTCACAGGTCCTTCATCCCTTTCGCACAGACTTTCTGGCTTCCCCGCTGGCCTTTGGGCCTTCCCAGAGCAGATCTGTGAAACAGACCTGCATGCAATATTGTTGGGGGCTCTAGGCCTCCAGTGGGGTCCATTGGGGGCATTGCCATAGGCTCTACGTCTTCAGCTGGACTCATGCACGTCATTGACATAGGATCCAGGCCCTCAACTGGAGTCTCTGGGTCTTTAGTGTGTGGACAGATTTCCTGCACTGTCTTTGTATATGACTCTTTGGGTGACTACTATAAAATGATCCTATAATTATGTGTCCTGTACTGAATTGTTTCCCTTGCAGGCCCCAGAGAACGACAGGTATAGCTTGTGAATGTTAGCTGATAAGTCACTCTGCCTGAGTGCCAAAGTGGCAGAACATGTGATATTAGTCATGCCTACCATTGCCAATGGACGCCCGTGCCAAAAATCTCATTTGCTCTTAAAGAAGGAGAGATTTGTTTAGGTGGAAATCTGTTCTTTTTTTCCCCTGTTCTCCCACTCCCTTGGGAAGAGGGCACCTCTTCCTGTCAGCTGGGTGGGGCTGGCTTGTATCTTATGTTCCTAGGACTATTTCACTTTCCTACCAGAAGCCTTGGAGAAAGGAGGGTCTCATTTTGTGGACTTGGCAGCATGTATAGGGGGGGCAGTGGTGAACACCTGCTCGGTAAATGGAGAAAGGGCAGAATGGGCTCTGATGTGTCGATCTGTAAGATCCAACTGCGCCCGAAACTGGCTTTGCATCCTGGACTTCTGGGTGACTCGACCTCTTTTGTTATTTCCTGGATTGGCTTGTGATTCAGTCATTTATAGCAGAGCAAGTTCTGACCTATATGATTTTGATTGATGAGTTAGATCCTCTTGATCTATGAGATGATGGATGGTCGAGGATGCAACACCTGTGTTAATGAGTCAGGGGCAGAGCCACTCCGAGCTTCCCTTCAGTCTGGTGATTTTGGAAGAGGGGCAGATGTTTGGAAGGGAGGAACCCAAAGGCTGAAGGGTGGTCCAGGGGCAAGGCGGGCTGGGGATGCCAGGGTCCCGGTCCCCTTTCTCCTGGGGGCCCCTGGCCATGGTCAAGGAAGACCTGGAGTTGTCAGGCAGCTGGAGTGGACTCCAGCCCAGCTCTGGGCTTCGGCCCTAGTTCAGTGTGAGGCTTCTCCAGCCTCACTTTCCCTTTCATAAAGCTGGCATGCTCGCGGCTGCCTGTCCACTGCGGGGCCTGTTCGAGGCTCATGGGAGCTGACACGCCTCTAAAGCTGCCATGGACCCTAGCAGCACCCCTGGCTCTCAGGCAATTAATGGCTCACTTGTTTGAGGACCACACTAGACAAAGGGTAGAAGAAGGATGCTCAGGAGGTGGTGGGAGCTCGGGCAATGAGCTGATGCTCTTTACATGTGTTACAGACCACAGATCTTCGTAGGGCAGATGTAGGCAAGAGAAAGTCTAAGACAGGTGGTAGGTAGGTGGTGAGTTCCTTGGGACCACTGGGTAGAACAGTTTCTGGCTTGGGGCTGGTGCCTGGCTGGAGCTGTTAGTGCCTTTGCCTTGTTCAAAAGACAGAAACTGGGTTGGAGAGATCGCTCAGTGGCGTAAGTGCCTGCCTGGCAAGCACAAGGTCCTGACTTTGATCCCCTGTACCAAAAAAGACAGAAACTTCTTTTCCTTGTTCCTTTTAAAAAGTATATAGTTTTTCTGGGGGCGCCGGGGAGATGGCTCAGTGGAATAAGCGCTTCCCTGGCAAGTGCAAGGGCCTGAGATCAATCCCTGCTTCCACCAAAAAAAAGAAAGAAAAGAAAAAAGGGGAAAAAAAGTATATAGTTTTTCTGAATGCCAAAGAGTTGTGTATCTGTTTAAGAATCTTGAAAATACAGAGTAATACATAGAAGGAAAAAAAGAAGCCAACCTCTTTTATGACCCTCCACCTTCTAGTAGTAGCACTGGTAGGTAATCTCCTTCCAGTATTTATTTCATGGTACGTATGAGTAATATAAAAATGGGGAAGATTTGATTTTTCTATGTATATAGCATCAGAATCTGTTTCCCACTTTATACCTAATACAGTATATTTTCTTTTTTTAATGTATTTTTAGTACAGGGTCTACAGAGTCTCACTACACAGATTGGACTGGTAATGATTTTCCTGTTTTCAGCCTCCTAAGAGCTGAGATTACAGGAGCACACCACCACACCCAGTCTCATTTGCAGTGCTGGCATGGCAGGCCTAGGATTGAATCCCTGGCCCCTGTGTCTAAGCAGGCACTTTAATCTGCTGAACTATAGAGGGTCTCACTATGCAGCTTGGACTCCCCAACTCTGGAATTACAGGGATGCACCACCATGCCCTGACTCCGTTAGGTACATGCAGTACTGGGAATCAAATCCCAGTCCCTGCACTTGCCTAAGCAGACACTTAGTGTCTTATTCCACTGAGCTATTTCACCTGCCCGGTGACTGATTCCTTAAAGTTACATCTTTGTTGGTGCCAGGGAGATAGCTCAGTAGAATAAGCACTTCCCTGGCAAGTGCAAAGGTCTGAGTTCGATCCCCAGTTCGAAAAAAAAAAAAAAAAAAAAAAAAGTTACATCTTTGTGTATATTTTTGAATAGTTTTGTAGGACAAAGCTTTAAATGTGGAATTACTGAGTCAAATGGGTTGATCTTTTAATCATTTTTGTATTCATCTGGCCAAAGTAATGCTAGTTTTCCTCTTGTTAGTGGTACCTGAGGGTACTCAAGGGTTTTCTCAGCACATACACATAAATCCAGAAACACGTAGTATCTCAATAGCTAAACATGTCTTAGAGTAGTTTGGCCATTGCCTTTGTTCAGTGGATGGATTATCTGTAGCCAAAGCAGGAGGGGAATGTGGGGGTGGGGGAGGGGTGGGGGTGAAGGTGGGAGTGGGGAAGCGTGGGGGGTGGGGAGTGGGGCGTGTAAATTGCTCAACCTCACAGAGCTGGTTATAGGCGGGGCTGTGGCTTTGAGCCTGGGGCGCATGTATGGTGTTGCACACAGGCAGACCGCTTAATCATTCCCTGGGACTTCTCTCTGCTCCTCTCTCAGACTCCCTGAAGGCAGTCTGGGCCTCAGTGATGAGCTGCCACTCAATAGAAAGAAAAAGCAAAATCTGTTTGAGAGCCGCATTACAGGTTTTTCTGGAACTTCCAGTTTTGCAGAATCCACCTGCTTCCCTCGCCCCCAGCAATTACCATTTTCACTTCCCAATCTGCATCTTCCTTTGTACCAGGCTGGCCCTGGCTCCACAGGAATCTTCTGCAGGGGCTTGCTTCCTTAGAGGGGAGCCTTTCAGTGGGCCCTGGGACCAGGCTCCCAAGTGCCGCCTCCAGGCCCATTTGTGTGGAGCAGCCATGGGCCAGTTAGGATGTAGATTCTCACCCTTTCCCAAAGGTTCTCTTAGGTGTACTCATACATTTTTCTCTACCACCCTCTTCCCTGAAAGAATGAAGTTAGAGGATTAGCTTGCTAAATTTAGCTCTTGCTGACGCACTGGCTTACAGCCTCCTTGTGTCTCAGTGTTTCTTTTAGCCTTGCTTTTTGCCAGTAGCTTCACACCATGACATCCTACATAATATTTAACTTGGAGGTCTTTCCAGATGGGAAATGCGTTTCTCTCCTGTCTTCATAGAGCTATGTTTTTTGTGTGAATGGACTCCTGAAGCTGGGGGCTGCAGCTGCTGGGGCAGGTAGGAGGTCAGCAGAGATCTGCATGGTCATAGTGGGGAAACCAATGCAGCCAGGCATATGCTTGTCTCTGGTGGGGAGGAGAGGGAGGTGGCTGTGAGAAATGACCTGGGGATACTCAGGGCAGTTTTTGGCGGGGGTGGGCCTTCTACTTGAGGCCTCCGTGTAACTAAAGAAGAAATAATTTGACACATTAAGATGGTAGGGAAGACTTTGTTCAAGATGATTGCAGTAGGATTGCTGAGCATGGTGGTGCCTGCCTCTATCTCTGCATTTGCGATTGCATGGGAATTGCTGTGAGTTTGAGGCCAGCCTGGACTACACAGTGAGTTCAAAGACAGGCTGAATTACATAGTGAGACCCTGTTTCAAAAAAGACTACTGCAATAAGGTTACTGAAGTGGAGGAGAGATGAGGCTGACTTCAGAACATAGCAGGGACAGCTGAGGACTGCTGGCTAAGAAGCAGAATGAAGGGCTCAGTGGGTGGCAAGTCATCAAGAGAAGATATCAAGAGTCAGGATTAGGGATTGGGGAGATAGCTCAGTTGAATAAGCATTTGCCTGGCAAGTGCAAGGGCCTGAGTTCAATCCCTGGCTCCACTAAAAAATAAAAAAGAGTCAGTATTCTTGCTACAAGCAGGGCAAGGGTTCACACATCAAAAGTGCGTGCTCAAAAGTGCTCAAAAGTGATTAGATATCAAAGACAGGAGGTTCCTGCTACACTGACCTGAGGTTGGGCAGTGTAGGCCTGTCCAGGACAGGAGGGAGTGGAGTATGGTGGTGCATACCTGCAGTCCCAGCGCTGAGGCAAGAGGATCTCCACAAGTTCGAGGCCAGCTGGAACTACGTAAAGTCCATTTAAAAAAACCCAAACAAATACGTAAGGCTAGGAGGGACCCAGAAGGCCCAGGTACTGTGGGCTACTTCAGACGAGGTCTCAGAAGAGTCTGAGTAAAGCTTGTTCAAGGAGAGACTCTTGTTTACTGCCACTTGTCATTTATAGAAAAAAGATGAACTCCACTCTGAATAGTACATCCCGGCATTTGGTTACTTTCTGCTCATGAAGATGCCAAGCCATCTGTTGAGACTTGGTGGGGAACAGGACCCTTGCCAGAGGGCAGGAACCACCAGGCACTTGTTTGTTTGTTTATTTTGGCTCAAACTCTGGGTCTCACACAAGCCAGGTGAGTTCTGTACCAGGGGGCAGCATCCCTACCAGGCGTGTAAACAAGGGGGATTGTCATGATTGGGGTGAGTAGCCCCTCAAGGCCCATATGTTAAGGGCATGGTTCCCTGGGTGGCCCTACTGGTAGATGGTAGTGGAACCTTCTGGGAGGTCAGGAGGCTGCTGGCAGTGTGCCCTCAAAGGACCCCATCTTTTGTTGTCATTTTTGTTTTCTGGCTCATGAGGTAAATGGTTTGTCCTTCTACGTGCTTCTCTTGAGAGGTGTTGCCTCTCAAGGGCCAAAACAGTGGGTCCCTTTGGTGAGGACAGGAACTTCTAAATATGCTGGCTAAATCTTCTCTTTTCTTTTTAATGCTGGGGCTCAAACCCAGGCCCTCACACCTACTGCTGAGCTTTACCCCCTGCCCAACCTTTTTAGAAATTAATTCTTTCAGGTATTTTGTTATAACAACACAGAGATTCAAGATCTTTTATAATAATAAATCCTTTGAAATTTATATAAAGTTGTCCAGGTTTGGCTCACAGACATTGGGAAGAAACATCAGGTGCGTGACAACCTAGGTTCCAAGAAGGCTTTGAACTTTCAGTTCTCAGAGACACCATGTCAGGAATGGGGGGAGGCACTGAAAACCAGAACTGAGAGTTTGGGAAGGGCCAACAAAATATGCAAGATAGCGGAATCCAGTCTAACAGGTGAAAGATCTCAAAGACAATGATTGGCACCAGAATTTGATAACCCACAAGGGTGTGCTATAGTTTTCTATTAAGACAAAGAATGTTTTTCTCCAGTGCCCAACAATGGTCATTGGATGGACATGCTGAAATATCAGCAAGGAAATAGCCCTGTGTCAGGCAGGCCTAGCTGGGCTCAAGTCTGTGAACCTTCACTTCGCTGTCCTGCGATGTTGGACAGCTTGGGTTGCTTCCTACTCTGTTTTCTTCTTACTCATTTTTTTTTTTTTTTGGTGTGTGTGTGTGGAACTGGGGATTGAACTCAGGCTTTGTGCTTGCCAGGCAAGCGCTTATTCTATTGAGCTATCTCCCTGGTCCCTCTTCCTACTCTTTAGTTTTCATGTGCCAGGCACTGCTATCAGCATTTACCATTCTTCGCCTCATTTCATCCTCACAAAAAACTTAGCGAGACAGATAAATTATCATCTGCTTTGTAAAAGAGCAAACTGAGGCTTTCATTGTATTATTTGTCTACCTGACACAAACATGCAAGTAGGGATTGGAGCTCATGTGCTCAAATGGATTTGGCACATCCTGGGTGTTCGGTAACTATTTATTTATTTATTTATTTATTTATTTATTTATTTATTTATTTGGTTCAGGGTCTCGCTATGCAGCTTGGACTCCTGTCTCAGCTTCCCTAGTGCTGAGATTACAAGCGTGCAACACTATGCCAGCTTCATTGGCCAGCATGGTGTACCCAGGGTGGGGCCAGTGTGGC
The DNA here is from genome assembly GCF_000260255.1 of Octodon degus. Classification (NCBI taxonomy): domain Eukaryota; kingdom Metazoa; phylum Chordata; class Mammalia; order Rodentia; family Octodontidae; genus Octodon; species Octodon degus. Next base: position 3,069,177 of record NW_004524761.1, on the reverse strand, counting down.
ATGTGGTACTGGGGATCGAACCCAGGTCCTTGTACTTGCCAGGCAGGCTCTTAGACCATTGAGCTATCTCCCCAACCCCTGGGTGTTTGATAAATGGCTTTAAACATGTTTTCCCTCAAAGTATGTCTGTGCTTGTATATCAGAACTGAAGCCATAGACCATGTCTGAGCTGTGCCAGACTTGGTAGGACACTCAGATGGTGTCCCCATAAGAGGTGTCTCCATAAGAGGTGTGCCCTGAGCCCCTCCTCAGTGGTAGAAACCACATGCTAGGAGGTGCTAGTGAGCCTTGCTGCCTTTGGCCCTTATAGGGTTGGCTTTGTTGTAAGGCAGAGTGAGGCTCGGACCCAGCTGGTGGCGGTCACCAGGCAGGATAGAGCTGGGAAGTGCCAGGCCAGCTGTAGGAGGTGGGTGTGTCCAGAGCAGCTTCTCACTGGCTGTGAGCAGTGGCTGTATGCCTGATAGGCCTGCATCCGTTACTCACACTCCCCACCCCCCATGGGGCAGGTGCAATTACAGCCCAGAGAGGATACCCACTCACCTGAACACACTGCGAGTGGCAGGGCAGGATTTGGCCCTGGTGCCCAGGCTTTCTGGTCTGCCATGTGACCAAGAACGTGAAGCCAACAGGAAAAAGCTTGTGTAGGCAGGGCTGAGCCCTGGAGCATGGAAGGTAATGGACAGCCTGGGAGATCAGGCAGACTGCGGTTCAAATCTTGAGTATGGACATGGCTTGACTTACTGGATCCTTGGAATGTCCTGTCCAAAGAGGGGTGGTGCTGTTCTGAGGGAGAATGGGACAGTGGCATGAAGCAGTATATTAAAGCCCTGGCAGTAATGGATATTTAATATGTAATGGCTGCTGTGGTGACAGGGGGTTGCTGGGCCCTTTCTCACACTGTGGATTTCCTTGTGGGGCCTTAGAGACTGTGGGTGACAGGTCTCTCAGACTGGGAGATCTTTGGCTTTATTTGTCCACGCTGGGATGCATCTCTGGGAGCTGTTTAGCAGAATTACAGCCACTGATGGTGGGAAAGGTGAGGAGGAGACCAGGGCTGGGTAAAGACCAGGGCCGAGTTGTCCTACCTCATTCTTTCTAGCACCAGGCCAAGGGGAGAAAGCAGACCAGGCTTAGCTAGGGCTTCCCAAGGAGCTCACCGAGCAGACGTGGGGCAGAGCGCAGAACTAGTGGAGGGGGCTGTTGGCAGCTCCCCAGCTTCCATCGCATCTCAGACCTTGCCCTCAGATGTCACTGTCCTCAGGCCGCCAGCCATGGTGACCACGACACCTTTCTGGTGGGGAGGTATTGAGGATTAGGTGCTGAGCTGGGGGAAGCTCAGCCAGCACCTCATGTGCAATGAGTGCTCGCATGCTGTTGTGTTACTTTGGTGAATTGGGCACTGTTTTGGGTCCAGAGGTCACAGTTACAAGCAAAACAAGGTCCACACAGAGCTTGCCTGTTAGTGGGCAAGGTAGACCACAAATGCAGATGTGGTTATAATATCAGAGCGAAGAGCAGAACAATGGGTGGGGCAGAGAAGCTCCTGGTACAGCAGGGAGCGCCTTCGGCTGTGAGCAGAAACTCTTGGGAAGGGAGCAGTCGGTCGTGAGCACTGGAGGGGGGGAGCGCCAAGATGTGGCTGAGTGTGGACCAGCAGGATGAGCCGCTCAGGGCCCTGTGCTGTCCTGTGTCACTTGTGCACATGCATGCAGAGCCATCACCATGGTTACCATGGTCACACTGCATTAGGAGTGTTTTTGTTTGTTTTTTCCTGCACAGCAAGATCTTTGGGCCAGAGGCCCTGTCCGTTTTGCTTATTTGGCACCTAGCATGGGACATGTGCTTCACACCTTTGAGCATGAGTCCTAGTGGTGGTGGGGGCTGTGGGTAGGTGGATTTCTACATGCCAGGGACGGTGCTGAGTGTTTTACACATCATCCTCCTTCAGTTACTGCAATAGCTCCCTCCCCAAGGGTGCCCACATTTCATAGATGAAAATGTAAACTCTAGGGCTCTGTCCCATACCCAGCACATAGGGTGGTGAGGAGCTCCCTGGGCTGGAAGCGGGGACCTTCAAGCGTCCTGCTTTGAGCTGTGATGGACGCCCTGCTGCGCGTGCCCTTCCCAGATGTGCTATTGACGGATGTGAGTCCTGCATCATCTGGCCTCTTTGGTCCCAGCGGGATCACCTTGCATCCCTGCCCAACATGTGGCATCTCCTCAGCCCTTAGGGGCCGTCTTCCTCCTTCCAGCTGCGTGCTCCACAAATGGAAGAGTGGCACTTAACACAAATTTATTCAGGTGGGAGCTGTGTAAGACATGAAAATAAGGCTTTGAGCGACTGCACATAAACTTGAGTGTCAATGAAAAGCTTTTTATTTGGTTTCCGAGCCCGACTTTGAGAAGCCAGTGGGCCGTGCGGTCTGGAAGCGTGTTATGGGCAGTAGGTCGGAACAGGGGCCACTTTGACCGGTGAGGAGGGAGACTCGCTCTGGCAGAGCTGGAGCTGGCAAGAGGCTGGGATGTTAATAAACACAGGCGGGACCCAGAGAGCTTTTCCTGAAAAAAATGGGAGGCAGAGCTTCACTCCCTGCGTATTCGAGAGGGAAAATGCTTGAGGTAACCTGTGTTGGCAGCTTTTATAGCTTCCTCCCAGTAATGTGCCAGGCTGACCCTGAACAGGCTGGCATTTCATTTCCATGTAACAAGGCCGAGTGGGCCAGAGGCTGCGCGCCAGCAACAGCTCGCCTGGGGCTCTGCCCACAAAGCAAGGGCATCGCCAGGGTCCTGGGGCAGCCAGAGGGGGCAGCACTGATCCTCCTGGGCAAACTGGGGTGGGGGTGGGGCAGATTCCCAGCTTCCTCTGGCTGCCTGGTTGGCTCATCACTGTCCTTAAATCTAAGGTCCCTTTATGGCCCATGCCAAGGACAGTGGTGGCAGGCTGCTGTGGGAAGGCAGCCACTCTGGGAGGGAGGATGCTGGTCCGTGCTGTCTGTGTGTTGTTGGTTGCGAGCTTGCGCAGGAACTTTAGCATGGGAACCCCACAGAAAGGTCTTTGTGCCCTTGCCTGCCCCTGCCAAGGTACTTTCCATGACTAGATCTGAACTGCGTTTGTGCTTTCTTCTCTTTGGTAATATGTACATGGGTGTGAAGTACTTTTGGGTCTGGGATTATGTGTATGGTTAAAAATATACGTCTAATATGTTGCTGACCTGCGTGGGCACAGTATGCAGTGTTGTTGGGAGCCATGGAATAAAGAAGACACCCCGCTGGGGAGATAGCTCAGTGGTTTAAGTGCCTGCCTAGCAAGCGCAAGGTCCTGAGTTTAATTCCCAGTACTGCAAAAAGTAAAATAAAAGAAAGAAAGAACACACCCAATTGCTGCTTTGAGACACAAGCAAAGCTCAGAAAATTTCATTTCATGAGCATATGCTTGATTATTTCATGTTTCACTTCCTGTTTTCTAATATATATATATATATATATGTATGTATATCTATCTATATATAGAGAGAGAGTTTTTAAAATTTTATATATGTGGTACAGGGTCTTACTATGCAGTTGGAACTCATAGTAATCCTCCTGTTTCAGCCGCTCCAGTGCTGGGATTACAGGCATGTACCACCATGCCCAGTCTGGCTCAACGCACCCTTGCAGTACTGGGGATCAAACCTGGGTCCTTGCACTTGCCCAGGCAGGTGCTTAGACTGCTGACCTATCTCCTCGGCCTGCTACTAGATATATATGACAACAGGATGTCCTAAAATCTAAAAAAATATTTTTAATGCTAAGAATTTCTTTCAGGGGCTGGTGAGATAGCTCAGTGGTCTAAAGTGCCTGCTTAGGCAAGCTTAGGCAGGCACAGGGGACCTTGTTCGATCTCTGGCACCACATGCCATGCCAGCCCTGCCTTCAGGGTGGACTGAGCCAGCCAAGAAAAAACAATCTTTCTTCTTTCCCCATGTTGTGGAATAATTAGAATTATCAGCCCCTCTCCAACTCTTGTGTGTTGCTGCTGATATTTTGATGTTCATATGCTAGTCCAGGCTTTTCTAGTGAGTATATATTAATGTAAAATAAATATATATATTTTTTTCTTGTGATGCCAGGGATTGTGCCTTTGCACTGAGCTACATTCCTATCTCCTCCTCCCTCTCCCTT
>NW_004524761.1:3052285-3064916 GCF_000260255.1 Octodon degus | reverse complement strand
TCTCCCCTCCCCCCCTCCTTTTGAAACAGGGTCTCCCTATGCAATTCAGGTTGGCCTTGAGCTCACTTTGTAGCCCAGGCTGTCTCCTGCCTCATTCTCCTGATCCTCCTGGCTCAGCCTCCTGAGTGCTGGGATTACAGGCATGTGCCACCACGCCCAGCTTCCCTACCCCTTTTTGAGACAGGGCCTTGCCAACTTGCTCAGGTTGCACTTAAACTTGTGATCCTTCTGGCTCAGCCTGCAGAGGGCTGGGGATATGGGCATATAGCACTATGTATACCTGGCTAAGATATAATCTTTTGAAAACTTTTTGGTGCTGGGAATTGAACTCAGGACATTTTGCTTGCCAGGCAGGTGCTTATGCTGCTGAGCTAGCTCTTAACCTTAAAGTATAATAATTGACCATGGCTACATGTAACATTAATTTGTCTGCACTTTATATGTGTATGCTCATTTGATCCTAAACAGTCCAGTGATTGAGTTTTTAAATTAAACCCACTGTATAGGTGAGAAAACAGAGGCTCAGAATGGTTACCTATCTTGTTTCCAGTGTCCTACACAAGCATTCAAACCAGGATTTCAACCTACGCAATGGGATTCTAGAGCCTGTGCCCTGTAGTAATTTTCAAAAAACTACAATAAAGCCATGCCAATTTGTAACCTGCTCCTGGTACTTAGTATTGTATTTTATGAACGTCAGATCGATAACCTTGCATCACTTGAGATAGCTCAAGGCTGGGGGTGTGGCTAATGGTAGAACACTCCTCTAGCTCATAGGAGGCCCTGGGCCGCTCTTTAGCAGCCCCCTCCTCAAAAGGCTCATTTGTGGTACCCCCCCATGAAATGTTACGATGCCACTTTCCTCTGCGGCTATTTGGGGTAATTATTATATTAAAAATGGCAAACATTGAAGTTCCACACCTAGTGCTGTGCTTAGAGCTGTATGCAATCCATCTCTTTGATTTTTTTTGTTTTTTTCAGATCCAGGGATTGATCTCAGGCCCTTGCGCTTGCCAGGGAAGTGCTTATTCCACTGAGCCATCTCCCCGGCCCTTGTTGTCTTTGATTTTGAGACTCGGGTCTTGCTGCATACTCTAGATTGGCCAGAAACTCACTGTTTATCCCTCAAACTCGCAGTCCTCTTCCTATAGCCTCCCACTTCACAGTTTATCTAATTTAATCTTCATAAGTGCAACAAGTGGGGAGGAGTAGAGTTTACCAGGGTATCTCATGTATGTAAACCCTCAAATTTAGATTTTAACTTTCTCAAATTAAATTATATGGGGCCTGCCCCTTAGCTCAGTTGTTTAAGTGGCTGCTTCCACAAAGCAGTCAGCCTCAGGTTGCCCTGGCTCGATCCCCACCACTCCAGCTAGCCAAATGTGCTCTGAAGGTATTCTGAGCCAGCCAAAAAAACAAAAAAAACCCACTTCAAATTAAATTATATATGCAATAAGTTTTGTATGCTTGTTAATTTTTAAGCAACTTGTTTATTTTATTTATTAATTTTTTAGGCAGGGTCTTACTGTGTAGTTCAAGCTATCCTTGAACTCACTGAATGGCTTAGGATAGCCTTGGAACTGGTGGTGATCCTCCTGCCTCAGCCTCCTGGGTGCTGGGATTATAGGCTATCAGTGTGTGCCACCATGCCCAGCAGCAGCTTGTTTTTTTGATATACTTTTTTTTTTTTTTTTTTTTTTGGTGGAACCGGGGATTGAACTCAGTCCTTGCACTTGCCAGGGAAGCACTTATTCCACTGAGCCATCTCCCCGGCCCCTTTTTGATATACTTTGATTCAGGAATTTGCAAAATTGTTTGGGAATTTCGGTGTCTCTTCCCCCAGTGAGCTTGTGAATAACTGTACTCCTTGTATACAACCAGGAAATTAATGTTAGTATTTTCTATTTGTATGTTTGTTATTAATGTTATTTTTTTAAAGTTAACAGTTGGAATATGTCAATGATAGTCCAGTTTATCGCTTGCTGTTAAGTGTAGAGGAGCCTCTATCTGGAGGTGGCTTAGGCCTTTCTGCTGATCCCTGAGAGGTAAATACTACTGAGCACCACTCAACAGGTGAGGGCTGGTGGCCTGGAAAGTCTAAGCATTTGCTGAGGTCAGTGGGTGCGTAGTGGGTGCAAAGCTGTAAGTTCCCCTCAGCCAGTGCTACAAGAAGGAAAAATGGTGTCACATGCTCCAGCCACACAGTGATGGCAAAGTTCCTGGCTGGACCTTACCTTCTGGAACTAGGATCTCTGTGGACCCTGTACTCTCAGCTGCCTCTCCTGACTTGCTGTCCAGCCTGAGGCTCTGAATGGTAATGTGTGTATTTGCACGAGCTCACACGTGTGCACGTGAACACACAGACCTCTCTCTCTCTGGCATCCCTTTTCCTGGCCTGGAGAATGCTTGGAGCCAGGGAGGACCTCGGGTTGGGCACATGGCCCACTTCCTCATTCAGCAGAGGGAATCGGCTTAGAGGCCATCTGCCATGTCCTGTGCTGGCCTGGCCCTCAGGCTCTGGGCCATGTCCTCTCATAAATCTTCTGCCTTCTTTTTCTTTTTCTTTTTTTTTCTTCTTCTGTCTTTTTTTGAAATAGGGTCTTATTGTCTAGTTTAGCTTGGCCATGAATTTGTGGCAGTCCTCCTGCCTCAGCCTCCTGAGTGCTTGTCTTGTTCTCTTGATTGCTTCTTCCTGACTATCCCTGAGTGTGCAGTTTGCCCAGCTCCCAGCACTGGGCTTTGTATTCACCTAGTCCCCGCCTGCGGGGAGCGTGGTCCACGGTGGGTTTAGCCGGGCCTTTCAGACTTCACCCTCACAGTACTGCTCTTGTCCTTTGCCCTGCGCTTATGGCTGGAGGCCAGGCAGAGAAAAGGAGACAAGCTGCGTGTGCAGCGACTTCCAGCACATCTTATTGCTCCAAAGTCCTATTTGAGGGGCAATAAGTTTTTGCCTCTGTGCCGCTTCCTCTTCCCTTTGTTTTGCAGCTCTTCTTCCATTTTCATTCATGGAGGTGGCTGTCATCCCAGTTTCCTTTTGTAAAAAAAGAGCAGACCAAGGCCATGCCTCTTGTGTCAACCACCCAAACTGATGCGTGACTCCTGAGGAATTCAGAGCCTGCCCTAGTTGACTCCTGAAGCTGCTCTGTCCAGGCTTAGCAGGGTTCCTGTCTCGAAGCCTTGCGAGGAGTGCAGAGCTGGGTTGAGCTGAACCCGGCTTCCACTTCGGGAATGGCAAAGATGCCCGTGCACCCGGCGCTCCTGACACTTGTATACTGGGTCTGTCTGCGGGCGTGAGGGCACCTTGTGGCCTGCACGTACTTCCCGAGGCGCCGGGGCCACGTTCTCACATGCCGAGCCTCACAGCTGCTTTGGGTGGAGACCTGACCCTGGGAGCTGGGGCAGCAGCTGGAGTGGGCCAGGCCTGGATGATTCATTCGCAGGAGTGAGTGCGCCAGCTGCCAGACTGGTCTGCTAGTTCGGCAGCGGTTGCTAACCGGCAGGCATCAACACTCCTAACCTCATTACGTGCTGGCTCCTGTCCCCTGCCATCCTCTGAGCTCCCAGAGAGCCTGGGTTTCCTCACCGGAAGCCCCTCAGGCCTGGGAGGAGAGAGGATTAACTGGCTTTGCTTTGGATGGAGCTTCTTGCACTCAGCAGCTCGGGCTGCCATTGAGATCTGAACAGCTCCCTGCCCTGAACCTCTGAAGGGGCTGCAGGGAGACCTTCTGCCTGGACAGGGGACAGGTGCCTGCCAGAGAGGAGCTTTCCAAAGCACGGCTAAATAAGGAAGATATTAGCAATTTAGTCACCCTAGGCTTTTTTTTTTTTTTTTCAATACTGAACTGAGGGCCTCTCCACTGAATCCCAACCCTTGTTGTGGTTTTTATGTTAGGACAGGTTCTTGCTAAATTGCCCAGGCTGGGATTTTATTTGTGGTCTTTCTGCCTCAGCCTCCCAGACCGCTGGGATTGCAGGTGTGCATCAACATTCTTTGCTGCCTTATTTATTTAGTTTTGTATTTTAGGGAAGGGTCTACAGGGTGTTCATGGTCTCACTACTATCGGACTCATAGTGATCCGCCTGCTTACAGCCTCCCAAGAGCTGGGCTACAGGCGCCTGCCACCATACCCAGTCTCTACTTATTTATCTTTTGATACAGAGTTTCACTATGCAATCGAGGCTAGCCTTGAACTCACTTTGTTGCCCAGGCTGGCTTTGAATTCAGGGCAATCCTCCTGCCTCAGCTTCCCCAGTGCTGAGATTATAGGCAGTTGGGTACCACTCCCAGTGTTTCCCTAGTTTTTAAAATAGATCACAGCAATTTAATAGTCTTTCAAATTTATAGCATTCCGTGTACAATACGAAAGTCATATTGCTGCTGACAGCCGGTGACCTAGTGGCAATAGCAGCATGTGGGACCGTGTTGGAAAGGTGGACTCATTTACGGAGTTAGTTCCCATCGTCATGTGATCCACCAGGGCTTCATACACACACTGGAGTTTGAGAAGCGCCGAGTTAGTCCACATGTTCTGCTCCTCTCCGTCTCCCTATGCCAGACGTTACCAGCTGATCAGAGAATATTTTCACTAATTGCCTAACTGAATTTATACATGGGATGAAATGTTTTTGTTATTCCCTTTGGAGAACAAGTGAATTAAATGAAAGTAATCATAACAGGGTGTGTTAAGTTAGCTAAGTAAGGTGTAGGATGTGGGTAGCTAGAGGAGGGAACAGCTGTTATGGCAGGGAGTTAAGAGGATGAGGGGCTGTAACTTCCGGCCCTGCTGAAGGTAGCCTTATTTGGATACAGGGTTGTTGCAGATTGAGTGATGATGAGGTCCTACTCGGGAAAGGGGGGTGGTCAGCAGCAGGCCTGGTGTCTGTATTTGTTTTTTTTTTTTTTTTTTTTTTTTTTTTCCCCTTCCAGTGTATTCCTCTTTATTCATTTTCTGAGTACAAACTTAAACTTGGATAGGCTGAATTAACCCAACCCACCTCTGGCAGGTACACTCAACATGCTGTATAAAGTATAACATTCAATTTATTATTTCTTTCTCAGAGTTTTCTTCAGTCCATTAAGACTCAGCTCCCCTTACATGGGCTTTGGTGGAGGTCGCGGGGCAGCACCAGCAGGTCTAAATCGGGGTGGAGGAGTTCGGTCCTTACGGGCTTCACGAGATCGATTTCTGACCACTTTGCTGTGATGGCACAACTCACACAATAATGCAGCTTCACATACAGCTTGGGAAGCACATAACCGTCGAAGACACTCGCTTCGGAAATGTCCCTGACGGCGGCGGCCTCCACTATGTTCCGAATGACAAACTTCTTAATAGCCTTATCCTTGGGTACGCACTAGCGCAGTTCGTGCAGCGAATAGGCTGCACATGACCGCGGCCCTTTTTGGCACGACCGTTGTTCCTTCTTTTTTTCGTCATCTTGGAAAAGAGGACCCGAAACCTGGTGTCTGTATTTGGAGGCACAGGAAGAATGCTACACAGAGAGGAGGCTGAGCAGTGTTGAGGATGCCTGACAAATACAGGAATTTAAGAGAAAGGTTGGAACAGCGTCTTCTGGTTCCTTCAGGGGAGCATGGCCCTGCTGTCACGTGGATTGGGATTTCCACACTCCAGAACTGGAGCATACACTGAGGTTTTAAGCCATGTGTTTTGTGGAGCTTTGTCATGACCACCCTGAGAGAGGACCTGGGGCATGGGCCCTGTGGCTCCGTTTGTGAGGGCAGCCACGGGCAGGGTAACACAGGGTCTCAACAAGTCGTTAAGGTGCTCTAGCTGGGCTTGAACTTGTGATCTTCCTGTCTCAACTTCCCAAACTGCTGGGATTGCAGGCCTAGCCCACCGTGCTTGGCTAGAGGACATTCTCTTCATATATATTTGATGTGTGTTGTGTTTCTGGTGCTGTACTAGCAGAAAGATAAGTTCGCGGTCCTCAATGAGCTGTTAAGCAGTAGAGAAAGATTCAGATGAGGTAGCTGATGAAGATTGGGGGTGAACAAAAATCGGAGGGAAGCACCTGAGGTAGGTGAGGGGGGAGTTCGGGATTAAGTGATAGAGTGTAAGGCAGGTGTCTGTCTGTCTGTCTGTTTTGCAGGCTGTGTCTCAGTCAAAGAGCGCTTGCCTAGCATTGCACAGGGCCCAGGGCTCAAAAGCAAGGACGCATTCGTCTGGGAGGGTCTGAAGCAACTGCCGTGGCTCAGATAGCGATGACAGAAATTAGAGGAGAAAACAGAAGAGGAAAGGAAAAGGAGATGGCAGAGGACTCTGGAATCTGGTTGGCCGGCCCCTTTGGGGTCTGGTTTTAGGCAGAGCACAGGTGGACTCGGAGATCCCAGGCTGGGAAGCTCAAGGGAACCACTGCAGTAATAAGAATGCAGCCCAGGGTTCCAGGGTCGGCGTGGCCTGGGTACCAGGGACCGAACTCAGGACCTTGCGCTTGCAGGTGGTTATGCCACCGAGCTATCTCTGGAGCCCAAACTCCCAGTTTTTAATTTGCAGCAGTAGACGCTGCCTCCTTCAATAAAACATCTGCTTCTGAGAGCCTTCTGGCAGCCGCAGCTCCAGCCGCAGTCCCTTAGCTGTGTGCCTCCGCGGAAGGGCCTCTCTCCTTTTTCTCTCATGCCTTCTCCCATCTTCCTGTGGAGTCTAGGTCTATTTCCCCTTCCGGGATGGATATGCTTCTCACCTCTCCGTCTAAACACTTGTGCCCCATCATGCTAGCGCTTCATCATAGGTGTGTTTCCCTGCCCTCTTCCTTGTCGTTTTGCTGCTCCGTGCCAGGTGCTTTGCTGTGTTCTGTGATCAGACACAACTCCTGCCCCAGAGAACGCAGGCAGGTAGACTGAGGTACTGCGGCCGTCACAGCCTACACCAAGGGACAATGCCACAGGACGGAGGCCCGGGACGAGATGAACCCGAGGAATTGTAGTCTGCAAAGTGGACGTAGCCTGGTTGGGGAAGCTTGGGAGGAACTGAGGTGGGAATTCTTTCTTTCTTGTTCATTTTGTGTATTTAGTACAGGGTCTCACTGTGTAGCTCGGACTTGTAGTGATCCTCCAGTTTTCAGCCTCCCCAGAGCTGGGATTACGGTTGCCTGAGCGCACCCCGGGGGCAGCGCCGGCACGGCAGGCAGGACGGAGGATCGAATCCTAGTCCCTGTGCTTGCCAAAACAGGCACTTAGTCCTCTGAGCTATCTCGCCGGCCCTGAGGTGGGGATTCTGAGCAGATGGCAACTCAGTAAAGAGGATAAAGGGTGTTTTGTAGAGGGAACTAAATGCACAAAGCAAGGTGGAAGAGAAATGGGCAGAAGGTAGGGTGCAAACTCCCTGGGAGCAGTGAGACTCCCTTGTGTGCCTTCTTTGTGCTTCACCTCCCTGAATAACCCGGCTGCTGCCAGTGCTGTCAGCCCCTTCCTACCCATAGCAAGAGTCACTGGGGCCGGGGAGATGGCTCCGTAGAATAAGCGCTTGCCTGGCAAGCGCATGGGTCTGGGTTCAATCCCTGGTTCTGCCAAAAAACCAAAAAAATCCAAAGCAACAGTCATGTCTCACTCCCATTTATTTGCCCTGTCGGCAGCATCAGTATGGGTGATTCGCGGTCATGGACCTGGCCTGGTGTCTTCACGTGGCTTCCGCACTCCACTGCCTCCCCTCCCCTCCCCGGCCCCAGCAGTGCAGTCTCCGCCTTCCTCTTGTTCGCCTCTGACCCATCGCGTGGAGATGTCCCAGGGTGTGTCCTCAGACCTCTTCTACCTCCCTTCACCCCCTTGGTGCTCTTCTCAGCTTGTGGCTTTGAGTAGCATCCTTGATTGCACACCTCTGCTCTCCCCTCCCCTAGGGGCAGATGTGGGCATCCTGCTGTCCTCCCTCCTCCCATGGGGCACTGAAAACTTAGTAAGGTCTGGACCAAGTATGTCTCCCTTTCCCACATAAATTTGTTCTTCCCAGTCTCCTGGAAGTAATGTCCTACAAAGTATTCCCACCTCCGAGACATCTTCGCCTCTGTGCCTCGATCGCTCCCATTCAGAGCACCAGCAGATCCTGTCTTCCTTCAGGGTGTGTCTGGAATCCTCTCGTCTCTTACCATTGTGGTAGCTTCTATCTTGGGCTCAGCCACCGTTATCTCTTGACTAGATCATTGCAGGCAGCTGCTCCTATCAGCTTCTGCTGGTGGTCCTCCTGCTTTAGCCTCCCAGGTTGCAGGGAATGCAGGCCAAGACCACATGCCCAGCTAGAGGATGTGCTCCTCATCAATATTTGGTATGTGCTGTGTGCCTGGTGCTGTACTAGCTGAAGGATAGATATGTTTTCTGTCCTTGAGCTGGTAAGCAGTAGAGAAAGGTAGAAACAAGGTAACTTGTGCTCAGTGTGGCCACCCTCTTGTCATCAGATTGTGTCACTGTGATCAGCATCCTTTGATGGCAGGATAAAAACCAAAGCCTTCATGGTGGCCATAAAGCCCTGCCAGGACAGACCCATCCTCGCTTCTTTGATCCTCTCACTCACTTGTTGCTTATTTTGCTTCCAACTTTCCTACTGTCTTTATTATTCCTGGAGCCTCCAAGGCTTATTGCTTTAGAGAATGTATCTATCCATCTTGATGTCGGGGCTGTTACGTGTTAGTGGTCCCAGCCCCCAGGTTCTCACATGCTCAGAGCTGGGGGTTGGGAAGGTGGTTGGAGCACTGGGGTGTCAGAGCTGAGTGTGGCATTAGGGTCTGGGTGGGAGACGGGAGTCGCAGGGCTCCTCTGGTTCCTGGGTATGAGCAGCTGTCCTGCCAGACCCTGCTTTCAGGCCTTCCCCAGGCCTGCGGACCACGGCCTGAAGCCCTGAGCCCACATCACTCGCTTCCTTTTCATTTGTTGGTGTCAGGTATTGTGTCTCAGAGAAAAATGACTAAGCCCGGGATCCAACCTCAGGCCTTGTGCCTGCCAAGCAAATGCAATACTCTCCCCAGCCAGACCCTGGAGAATTTGTTATCTCTTCTGTTTAGAAAACTTTTCTCTTGTCCTTAGGAGCCCCACTTCAATATCTTCGTCAGGTCTTTGTTGAAGTGCCTCCACCCCACCGAAATTTTCCTACCTTTCCCAGGGCATTCCTATCCCCTTCCTCTGCACATTTTTCTTCCCTAGCACTTGTCATTATTTCATTAGTTTTGCTCATCTTTTGTGATTAAAATTGAAGCTCTATGAGGGCAGGGAGTTTTGTCTAGCATCTTCACTGTTGGATTGTTGGCACTGAAAACAGTGTCCAGTATGGAGAAGTTAAAACATTCTTTCCTTTCTTATATGTAGAGGATCAAACCCAAGGCTCTGTTCATGCTAGGCAAGTGCAGTACTCTGCCACTGAGCTGCATCGCCTGCCCGCCTGCCTGCCCGTCCGCCTGCCCGTCCACCCGTCCGTCCGTCCGTCTATCCATCTATCTGTCTGTCTGTCTGTCTGTCTGTCTGTCTCTATCTATCTATCTATCTATCTATCTATCTATCATCTGTCATCTATCTATCTATCTATCTATCTATCTGCCATCTGTCTGTCTATCCATTTATGTAGACAGGGTCTCCAAACCCAGGCTGGCCTTGAGCTCACTGTGTAGCCCAGGCTGGCCTTGGATTTGCAGCCTCCTTGCCTCAACCTTCCCAAATGCAGGGGTTCCAGGTGTACACCACCGTGCCTGGCTTCTAGCCTCTGTGTCTTTTAATAGCTTTTCAAGGTATAATTGATGAACCATGCTTGGTGGTGTGCCCCTGCAAGTCCAGCACTGTGGGAGCCTGAGCAGAAGGAGGGTGGCAAGTGTGAGCCCTGCCTGTGTAATAGTGAATTAGCGAGAATGAAAAATTAAAATGGGAAGCGTTGCATAGCTCATTGAGAAGGTCCTAGATTCAATCTCTAGTGTTGTAAAAGAAAAGGTATAGTTAGCAAAATTTAATTTTTAAAATATATTACAGCTTGATCCTAATGTATATAACCAAAGTATAATTTTTTTTTTTTAAACCTTACCATGATGTGAAATTAAGATTCTTTCTGGAGAATCTGTGTATCAAATGTTCAGTTTTGATCACTTCCCCAGATAGCAGTGCGTGGTGCAATACTCTTAGGAACAAGACAGCGGCCGCTTCTAGCCAGCCACATAGTCAAGAGGGTCAGACACCAACCACGAGGGCCCATGGGGGAGGTATTAAATGCCTTTATGGCTTGCAGTGCTTCTAGCTTCCGGTGCTTTATTCAGATGACTCCCGAGTCCAGGAGTGGATGCACCCATGTTTCAGCTGCCCTTGGGCAGGGGCTTTAGTGGAGGGGACTCCTCAGCACATGGAGCTTTGTCCTGGGCATCTGTCCCAGACAGCTACCCTGTCCACCCCTGCTTGCTCCTCACTCCATTTCCTCCTTCCTGGGGGCAGTAGTTGCAGTGTGTGGTGCGCACATCCTGGACCCCTCAACGTGGATATGCGTGTAGGTCTCTGAAAGTTTTAATTGTATGATGGTAATATTTTATTTATTTATTTATTTTGATGGCAATATTTTAATATGTAAGTGGTATTGTTATAGATGTCATTCCACTTCTTTCACTAATAAGCTCGGTGTTCTTTATCTTATCTCATTGCATTGCTAATGTATGATAATATAACCAGCTGTGCACATACAAGATAAAAAATTAATTTAGTGCCATAATTGAATTATGAAGGAAAAGTGAGGGGAAATGAGTTTATAATAAAACACCTAATCCAATATATAAATGCACAAGCACAAATAAGCAGAAAGACAGAATAAAATAGGAGCTGTTAAAGAAAAACTTTGGATTGAAGAGAAGTAAGGGAAGACCCAGCTAACACTGCTTTCTTAAAGGTTTTAGTATTTTAAAATGAAAGTCAAGTAGATATCGATGTGATGCTGGTCATTTTTTCTCCAGTAGACGTTTGGTAGCCACGTGGGCTGTGTAGTCTTTGTCGCTTGTTTCCGGTCCACCCTAGGACCTCTGCTTCTGGCCCTGCCCTCTGCTGCTGGCTGAGCCTTGCCCAGCACAGTGACAAGAAAATCTCCACAGCCGTCTATAAGGCTCTGGAGATGGACCACAGACCTAGAGCTGCAACTTTTTACAGGTAAACAAATACATTAGTGACCTCTGCTTAGGCACAGATGTGAAGGTTTTTATTTTGTGCTGCTGGGGATTCAGCCAGGGGCCGTGCACACACCAGGCTGTGCTCCACACAGAGTATGGCCCCAAGCCCCCCCCCATGTCTTGAGTATGACACCAGATCATGGTTCATAAAGAAACAGATAAACTGGACTGCAACATAAAGAACAACTTACTTTCAAAAGGTACTGTTAAGAAAATGAAGACAAGTTACAGAGTAGGAGAAAATATGTGCACAGCCTATTTCTTTTTTTCTTTTTTTTTTTCTTTTTTTTTGCGGAACCAGGGATTGAACTCAGGCCCTTGCGCTTGCCAGGGAAGCACTTATTCCACTGAGCCATCTCCCTGGCCCGCACAGCCTATTTCTGACAAAGGATTTGTAAGTAGACTACATAAAGGACTCTTAAAACTGAATAATAAAGCTAGGGGTAGTAGCACATGCTTGTAATCCCAGTTCTGCAAGTTTGAAGCTAGCCTGGGCTATACAGTGAAACCCTATTTCAAAACAAACCCCCAAAACCTGCATAACAAGAAAAAACCTAAATTTTTGTTTTATTGTTTTGTTTTATTTTTTGAGATAAGGTCTCACTATGTAATCCAGGGTAGACTTGAGCTCACAGCAAACCTCCTGCCTCAGCCTCTTGAGTACTGGGATTACAGATGTGCACCACCATGCCCAGCTCAACCCAATTAAGAAAAAAAGAAGAAAAAAAAGAAGAAAAAAATCAGTATACATTTTGTTTGTAGTGATCTTTGTAATCTTTTTTGGGGGCAGGAACCTAGAATTAAACTCCAGACCTTGTGCTTGCCAGGTGGGTGCTGTGCCACTGAGCTACATCCCTGGCTCTCAACCCAATTTTTAAAATGGAGAGGTGATTAGAAAAGGGAATTCATCCAAAAGTATGTAGAACTAGCAAATTGGCCCTTGGAAAAGATGCTTCACCATATTCATCATGGGGAAAATGAAAATAATAAAAACAAAATATTCCTGCATGTCAATTAGCAATGTCTGAAAATCAGAGACCAGCACGTGGGCACACGGCATGCTGGCAGAGTGGAAGTCTGTTTTTTTGTTTTTTGTTTTTTTTCCCATAATTTGATTGAGAAACAAACAGCAATGAGTTTCAAACCAAATTGGTAGGACAGTTCCAATAATTAACACATTGTCTACTGCCTTTCTAGCAGTTATTTCTTGTACAAAATGCAGACATGATATCCTATTTACAAACACTATTAGACCAAATCCCTCTATTCCTTGAATTAAGAGAATGTAGCCATATATCTATCCTAACCATTTTGAATACATGGATGCAAAATGGTCATTCATCTGTATCCTCTTTTTTGTTTAGTTCTGTCACTTAAATATTACAGGTGTGGGGCTGGTGAGATGGCTTAGTGGTCTGGACCACCTACTTAGAACAAGCATAGCAGAGCACAGGGACCGCGCGGTTCAATCCCCCAGCACCACATGCCAGCCAGCCCC
>NW_004524761.1:3030453-3051496 GCF_000260255.1 Octodon degus | reverse complement strand
TCTACATCATCGATCACTTTCCTCTTTGGCCCCATAATCTCCTTGATCAGAAAATTTGGGACACTACCGAGTTACATGACGTTATAGTACAAGTTCTCATATGTTCTGAGTCTTAATTGACCTTGGAAGGCTAGGGCCAAAATGTTGGCTTTCCTTGCGGCCCTCCTTTTTCTCTAATTTTGTGTAATTGGACTTTTTGATGACAGCCATTCTTTCTCCTCCCAGATGCTGTCTAAATTCAGGTCTCTAAATCCCTGCCCACTCTGGTGACTTCACAGCACTCAGGCAAGGCTGCCCTCTGCTCCATCCTGCTTTCTTGTCCTGGTCGACTCCCCTGATGTTTGTTCTCCGTGTTTCACTTCCAGGCCTCCCACCACCTCCAGAACAAGGTACTTGTCATATGGACTTCAGTGCAGCTCCTTTAAGAAAAAAAATAAGTTTTTTTTTTCCAGTATAAAATAATTACATTCATCAGGGAAACGGTACATACACATGTTGCATCTTAATCATTTTTACTTCCCTTTCCTTTCCTTGCCTTCCCATCCCCTCTTTCAAATATAGCTCGGAAACGTGCTATAAAATTCACTTATTAATCTGTTGCTCTTTTAATTGTTGGTTCCTGCCTTGTGGCTGCCTCCATTTCCCCCTCAGTGCTAGGGATTGAATTTAGGGCTTTCATCTTAAGTGCTATTGCCAAGTGTGTTTGCTTTTTTATTTTGAGACAGGGTTTTTACCTAGTTGCTAAGTTGTCTGACTTGGACTCAAACTTGTGATCTTCTTACTTTGATCTCATTGACTTTTTATTTGGTGCAGGGAGCTGAACCCAGAGCCTCACAGATGTTAAGCATGCATTCTGCATCTGAGCTATACCCTCAGTCCTCCCTGTGGGTCATTATTATTTTTAACCCTTTCGGTTTAGCATAGAACTAGGTAGGTCTCGAGTATTTGAATAGATGGATAAATGAATTGGTGTTATGTGTTTGATGATCTAAGAATCAGGCATTTCAGCAGCTGCAATGATTTTCCTTGAGTTAGATCTTTTCTTCAATTAAAAAGCAATTCTGTGGTAGGAACACTTGTAGGAGACACTTCCAGGTCCTCGTCTCGATCCAAGAAGCCAATATTTGTAATCCCAAAGTTACATTATTGGAATCCCATCAAATTGATTCCAATTTACCACTTACAATGCAACCCACAGCGAAAATAAAGACACTAAATTATATCGTCAGTCATCGGGGAGTTAAGGGGCTCTAAGTCCAGCCATGAAGATGACTTTCTGGAACCAAGAGAGAGATCCAGGGCCTCACCCAGTTTTATTCAGTGGGGGAGTGGCTTGAGAATTGACTGAGAACTGTGGGAAAGAGACTACTATGAGCTGAGCTAGGTGGGTGGCCTACATTTACCTCTGCGATATACAGAGGATATGCAGAGAGAGTAATCTGCATTATATAGTATCTAACGTTTTGGTAATCTGCATTATATAGTATCTAACGTTTTGGTAAGTCTGGCGCTTCAGCTTTGGTGTACCTTTCAGGTCCCAGGAAGTCATAACCTGTGTCTCAAGGCTCTATCCCAGCTGGCGCCGCGGAGCAGTAGCTCTACTGTCCTGTCTCAACCCAGCTCACATTAAAGAGCAGCAGGTATAGGTTACCAGGGAAACACGCATGCCATCTTCTATCACCAGCACCTCAGCTAGACCAATATACATTGCTTAAGGCCAACTGAAGGATAAACCGAAGTCCTTGCCAGCTCTGTGCATAACAATCCAAGGAAATAGGGTCAGGCTCAGCCAAAATGGAGACAGTCACTTTTCTTTCAAGGAGAGCTGCTCAGGTGGTCCTCCACAGACACTCACCATGCAAGCTGCCCTGTTAACACATCTGTGGGAATGCATGACATTGGAGGTGGCTGGGCAAGTGCGCTACCACTGAGCTACGTGCCAGTCCTCCATACCTTTAAAAAAAAAATGTATTTAGCACAGGGTCTCACTACACAGATTGGATTTATAGTGATCCTCCTGTTTTTAGTCTCCCAAGTGCTGGGATTACAGGCACATACCACCATGCCCAGTCTCAGTCACTTTCTCAGCGTGCCCTGGGAGTGGGGCCAGCACAGCCTACAGGGGTGGGGGTACGGGTGAGGGGTGAGGGGTGGGAAGTTGGGGTGGGAATCAAACCCCAGTCCCTGTACCTGCCTAAGCAGTCGCTTTAGTCTGCTGAGCTATCTGGCCGGCCCCTCCATAAATTTTTTTTTTATTTTAATTTTTTTAAAAATTTATTTGTGTGTGTGTGTGTGTGTGTGTGTGTGTGGCCAGCTCAGCCCACCTGGGGGTGGGGCTGGCTGGCATGTGGTGCTGGGGGATTGAACCGTGGTCCCTGTGCTTTGCTAAGCTTGTTCTAAGTAGGTGCTTTAGACCACTGAGCCATCTCACCAGCCCTTTTTTTTTATTTTTAGTTTTTTCCTCCATAAATTTTTAAGTGTACAATACGTTATTGTAATCTGCAGGCACAGCATCATGTAGCTGTTCTCTGGAATTTACTCGTCTTGTGTAATTGAGCTTTACACTCCTTGGTGTGCAACCTCCTGTTTCCTCGCTTCTCCAGCCCCTAGTGCATGTGTGAGTTTGACTACGCTCAATGCCGCACCCCAGGGGAAGCATGCGGGGTGCGTCCTTCGTGACCAGCTTGCTTCACTCATCATGGTGTCTTGCAGGGTGTCATGCGTGTGGTAGAATTTCCTTTTTTTTTTTTTTTTTTTCCTAAGGCTGAATAAAGGGATATTTGTATTTCCAAATACTATGAATGACGCTGCAAGGGAGACGGGACCGTCGCAGTGGATCGGTGGTGCTCACTTCAGTCTCTGTGGCTCTGTACCCAGAAGTGGAACTCCTGGGTCATGGGCCACTTCGCATTGTTCTTTGGGTTTCTGGTGGTGGTTGGTTGGTTTTCGCTGTGTGCCGTGGTGGAGCTCCGCCTGCGAGCCTCTAGCGTGCTACTCGGGCCCTCCACCTCTGCGGTCTGTCTCCAGCCTTTTTCACTTTTTTTCTTTTAAATTTTGAGGTGAGGTCTTACAAAACTGCCCGGGTTGGCTTCAAAGTTGCAGTCTTTTTGCCTCAGCCTCCTGAGTGACTGGCATTACAGGCGTGTGCTACCACACCTGGCTGATAGTTCTAGTTTTACATTTTTGGTTTTGTCTTGGTGCTGTAGGTGGAACCCAAGAAGTCTTGTTCAGCTTTCTATAGTGGTTGCACCATCCTCACCAACATTCTGTGAACATTTCAACTTCTCTACCTTGTCATCAGCGTTTGGTGGTTCATTCCTTCCCACCCTCCCTCTCTCCCTCTCTCCCTCTCTTCCTCCCTTCCTCCCTTCCTCCCTTCCTCCCTCTCGTTCTGCAGTATTGGGGATCAAACTTGGGTCCTTGTGCTTGCCAGGCAGGTGCTTATGCCACTGAGCTATATCCTCAGCCCCTGGCTTTTTTCTTTTTCTTCTATGTGCATTTCCTGGATGACCTGTGATGTCAAGCACTCTTTATGCCTGGGTCCTTAGTCCATTAAAAAACTTTTTTTTTCTGTTATTAAGTTGGAGTTTTTTATGTTTTTGGAAATGAATTCCTTATCAGACACATAATTTGCAAATATCTTTCCTCATTCCACTTGGGCCGTATTTAGAGATTTTTGCATCGTACCTGATCATTGCGGCACCAAAAGTAGAAACAAGCAGAATGCTCTTAGAGAGGAGACTGAGTGCTAACTCTCAAGTCATGCAGATAATGCAGTTATTTGCATTGGTTTAAAGGACTGATAGTTTTGCACAGGCTGACTGGAACTATATAAATAAATACAGTGTTAAGCAGTAAGAGAAGTTTTAAAACTATAGAATATGGGGTGGGGGTGAATATGGTAGAGCAGAAAGAAACTTAAGTCCAGGAAAGAAAGGTGCTTTAGGCTGGGGAGCTGGCTCAGTGGAATAAGTGCTTCCCTGGCAAGCACAAGGGCCTGAGTTCAATCCCCAGTTCCACCAAAAAAAAAAAAAAAAAGAAAGGTGCTTTATGCAGAGTCAGAATTTAGCCTAGAGTTCAGTCCCCTGTTGATTCCTGGCCCAGTGTACTCATTAGGAAAGCTGAACTGCCACCAGATAGACAAAAGATAGCGGATTCTTTCAGGCAGGTAAGAACCCAGGCTTCGGAGTCATAGTCTTTTTTTTTCAGTAACAGGGATTGAACTTGGGACTTTGAGCTTGCCAGACAGATGCTTATGTCCTGAGCTATCTCCCTGATCTCCCTGGCCCCATAGTCTTCTTCTTTTTTTTTTTTTTTAGTGGAACCAGGGATTGAACTCAGATCCTTGCGTTTGCCAGTCAAGCGCTTATCCTACTGAGCCATCTCCCCGGCCCCCCATAGTCTTCTTTTGACCTCTGGTTTTACCTAACCCTATTAGCCGTGTGACCTTGGGCAAGACTCTTAAGCTGTGAGCATGCACATAGGATAGTGACTGTGGCAGGAGTGTTGGGAGGCTTGGGTGCAAAGGGCTGCAGCACGGTGCACTGTTGATGTTAGTTTTGGTGCTATTGTGGCTACGGTAGTGCAGGGCAGCCCAGTACCTGAGTGAATTTAGTTCAGAGAAAAAGAAATCAATGAGGAAGAGGATGATTTTTAAATATGAATTGGAGATACAATTCCATTTCCCAGTTATGGTCTCCATCTCCTCCTCCTCCTCCTCCTCCTCCTCCTCTTCCTCCTCTTCTTCCTCCTCCTCCTGTTCTTTAAGTGAAACCTTCTGTGGCTAAGCACTAACAGATGCATCTATGGCTGCTCATGAGGAGCTGCAGGAAGGGCTGAAGCACATGTTGTTCATTGTGAGAAGGCTTGGGAGTTGTGTGGAATGGTGAACAGCAGTTAGAGGCCGACGCATTTGGACAGTCTCTTCAGGACTGGGCAATCTGGGAAGCTGGGGCCTCTCACATGCCTTAGTAGCTGCAGGTGGGACAGTTGGTCATGGAAATCTCTTGTGATCAGTTGTGCTAAGAAAACCAGGAGTCCTGGTGGGGAGGGCTATTGCATCACCCCTATGGCCAGACACCCCATGAATTTGAAAGCAGTACCACCAGCCTTTCCAGCAGGTTCCTGGTGGCAAGAACATCTCTGACCTAAAGCGCTGACACGTCAGGCACCCCAACGTGTTCTGTCTGCCTGGCTAAACGTTGCCAGCCCACTCTCAGCCCCAGGGGGAGAGAATGCAAGGAGCATGTGCAGTGTAATGAGGCCGTACGCCGTCTTCCTTGGTCCAGCTTCAGAGGGCCCCTGGGTCTCTGAGGAGACTTCTGCAGTCTTCGCAGCCTGGAGACGGAGGTGCTTGCAGGCCTTGGTGTCACAGCTGAGGCCTTACAGAGCCGCCTTGTGTAGCACCTCCACAGAAAGAAGGTTGCGTTTGTTCTGCATGGTGTTTGCAAATATAATGATGCCAACAGCTAAAACTTCTATGTGCCAGCCATTGTTGTGAATATATATATATATATATATATATAATGTTTCCTTTATTTTTTTCTTTTTTTTATGGTCAGCTCAGCCCACCCAGGGGGCGGGGCTGGAATGGCATGTGGTGCTGGGGATCGAACCAAGGTCCCTGAATGCTTACCTAAGTTTGCCTAAGCAGGTGCTTTAGACCACTGAGCTATCTCGCCAGCAATATATATATATATATTTTCTAGTGTTCCTTATAGTTGTATGAAATAAGTACAAATACTATCTCTTCCTTTCAGATGAGGAAAATGAAATCTGAAGAGGTTAAATGGGTTACCCAAAATAGTTTATAAAAATAACCCCCTCTAATCAAAAACAAAAATCCAAACAATAAAAGGGTAGCACGAGGATTGAGTACCCCAGTGGGCAGTGGGTCTGGTTTCAGAGTCCATGCACCTCTTTTTTTTTTTTTTGCGGAACTGGGGATCGAACTCAGGCCCTTGCGCTTGCCAGGGAAACGCTTATTCCACTGAGCCATCTCCCTGGCCCTCATGCATGTAACTCTTGCACTCCATTTCCTTTCCAAATATTTTGAATCCACATTAAAAAAATTAGGAAGTCTCACATTATACTATGAAGAACTGGATCTCTTGAAAACTCAGAACCAAGCATGTTGGGCTGTGTCCCCTGTGGTCATGATTGGCTGGTGCCTTGTTGGGCCAGTCCCCTTAGTAGGGTAGTGTTCTTGCTAGGTAGTTCCCCTTGATCCCCCTAAACCCTCTCATTCCTGCCCTGTGTCCCTGTCAACTTGACTTATACATATTTCTACTCACAGACAGTTATTTAAATTGCAGTGCTGGGGATCAGACCCAAAGCCTCAGGGATGTTACGCGAATTCTCTACCACTGAGCTGCAGCCCATCTTGGACCTACAGATGTGTTCATCTTCACTCTCTTGGTTTAGGTTCTATAATAATATTAGTTAGGAATATTCAGAAAAGAGCCAGTTACTTTTCCCTTCAAGATAGAGTATTTTCTTCTAATTTTTCTTTTCTTCTTTTAAAATTTTGCTTCTTTTCTTTCTTTTCCTTTTTTTTGGTGGAACTGGGGATTGAACTCAGGCCCTTGTACTTGCCAGGCAAGCACTTATTCCACTGAGCCATCCCCCAGTCCCTTTACTTCTTGATACAAAAAAACCCAAAAATTGTACATGTTGGGATGGACATGTGACTCAGTGGTAGACCCAACACTGGAAAGAAAATGCAAATTTATGGGGCACCATGTGAAGTTTTGATATTTGTATATATTGTATAAAATATAAATCAAGTTACACGCAGCCGTCCCTCAACCATGTATCACTTCCATATAGTGAAGACATTAAAAAATCTTTTCCCTAGTGTTTTGAAGTATGTTACTGTCATCTGGAGTGACGCTGCTAAGCAAGAGCACACTAGAATTCTTTCCCTCATGGCATAACTCACTCATAGTGTTCACTCATAGTGTCCACTCTTTGTGTGCAGTGAGGTGTGGCGGGCCAGGACTCCCAGGGAGGAGCAGAGGCAGTGTCTGGACCTCCCCTCACCTCAGCGGCCATGTTTTCCTTACTGTAGCACCTCCTCTCCCTTTGGTCTGGGGTGCCTGGGGCCTGTGAGAGCCTGGGGATAAAGCCAGCCCTGCAAGCAGCAGAAGTTGTGGTACTGAGGGGACAGGCATGAAGAAGCCCGACTGACAGCTTCTGTGTGCTTTCATCTCCGCACTGAGTAGTCCTTGGCTGTGGAAAGCACAGTTAGCTGTGTAGAACTATTTGTTGAATGGAGAAGCAACAGGAAGAGCTATCACTTGAAGACTGAAGAGAAGGGGAGATGTGACAAAATCTTAGAAAGTGGTGCCGACCCCACCTCCGGGGCGCACTCAGATGGCCATTGACACTGGGCATGGTGGCGTGCGCCTGTAATCCCAGCTCTTGGGAGTCTATAAACAGGCAGATCACTGAGTAGGATCTAGTAGTGAGACCTCGAACACCCTGTAGACTCTTCCCTAAAATACAAAAAAAAAAAAAAAAAAAAAAAAAAAATCTTAAAAAGTGGGCCAGGGGCTGGGAGTGTAGCTCAGTGGCACAGCACCTATCAGGCAGGCATGAGGTCCTGAGTTCCATACCTGGTAACCCCCCACCAAAGTAAATCAACACCTAGTAGAAATGGAAAAATATTTAATGATCTCCCCCTTCCCCCCTTATAATTGGAGAAAATGCCTTTTTTCTAGTCAGTATCATGAAGATTCGGTCTGTGTATCTTTCCTCTTGTTTTTTCCTTTCTCTTTCACTCTTTTTTTCCTTCCTTCCTTCCTTCCTTCCTTTCTCCCTTCTGTTTTATGAGACAGTGATACAGTTTTTTCCCATTTCTCAAACAAGTTTACTTGCAATCCCTAACATTCTGTCTAAGTGGTTTGGGAGCTGGTGTAAATGATAACAAGAGCAGCTGAGAGTTGAGGTTAGGCCCAGCTGTTGTCTGACCAGGTGTGCTGGGGTCCCTGGACTTTCAGAAGCTTTGTGCTTCCATCAGTACCAAGGGGATTAGTGGCTTAGTCTAACCTCAGGGGAGCAAGTTTTATTGTTTCCTACTATAAGGCAGAAACTATAATGCTGTCTTATTATTATTATTTTTTTTTTACACAGGACCATCTGCTCCGGGATCTCAGCATGCTTAAAAGTTCTCCTGACCCTCTAGCCGCACGTAAGTTTTGTGTCTGGGAGCGTGACTTCACTCTGGACGGCGCAGTTGTGTTTGAGCTGTGTGGTCCTCAGTGCCTATGGCAGGCAGGGCAGCCACGCTGGACGGCTGCATGGAAACAGTTCAGGGCTGTGGCTTGTGCCTTAGGGCACCTGGGTGGGCATGTGTGACAAAGGCAGACAAAAAATTAAGAGCTTCAGGAAATAAAAATGTTAATGGCACAGGTAGAAGAAAGAACATGCAGGACAAGATGAATTTCCAAGAGGAGGCCGCAGGTGTCAGGCACAGCAGGAAGTCTGAGGTCTGTTTGATAAAGTTTCTCCTTGAGGAGTGGCGCAGTCCAGAGTGAATGTCCAAGTAGAGGGACACTTTGGTGGGAACAAAGCTGCCTGTGTAAGTGTGAGGGCAAGTCCCGGGCTCTCTTCAACACAGTCCGGAAATTCATTCTGTAACAAAGCACTGTAATTCCCAGTCAATGACACCTTCTAAATCCTCTCAGACTGTGCCCAAAATTATAGAGGAGAGATGGCAAGTCAGTCCCCCTCTGTCAGAACTGGATGGCTGTGGGCTTTGCTCAAGGGCCTGGCCTCTAAGGAGATGGGCCAACAGCCAGGAGATAAAGCAAGTCAGTGCAGGAGCGGGAGAGCACTGAGGCTGGGCAGACAGTGAGGCAAGGATGGGATCTGAGAGCATGACCTCTATGTCTTCGTGTGTAATGAACAGAATCTAGTGGAGGACTGAGATCTGAGACCCTGCACACGTGTGTTTGAGGCTGCCCAGCCAGCAGCCAGGGCATAGCCCTAGGTAACTTGGATGAGGTCTGTGGAAACGGGATGGCCTTCTGGCTATCTGTACTGCTTACCTAAAAGAGCAGGGGCAAGAGGTGTCCTCTGAAGGAGATAGGCATGAATGGGCTCAGTGGTTGAGAACTTGAACTCTGGAAGTAAGACCTAACTCCCTCACTGGTTGTGTGGCACCAAACAATTCACGGATCCTCGCTGTGCTCTGGACTTACCTGCAGAGTGGGAGAGGAGAGTGACAGTAGCCAAGCGTAGTGGTGGTTTCTGCCCATAACGTAGGGAGGCCCACTCAAGAAGACTGCTCAAGACCAGTGAGACCCTATCTCAAAACAAAAACAGAAGGACCCCTTAAAAGTAAAACACAATTGTACTTACACTGTGGGGTTGTTATGAAGCACCTTCTGTTCATGGAGCTGACATTCGCCTCTGTGTAACAGCTGCCCACTGACCCGAGTTCACTCGGTTGGCAGGTGATGGGCCTTTATCCTGAGATTCTTGACCTTGGTTTAAGTGTGCTAAAGAATCCATGGATGGGCTTAGGCGGGGGGTGGTAGGGGGACGGCAACCCCCTGAACACATTTGTAGCATTTGATTTGCGTGTTCGTTTTCTTAGGGAGAGTTCCAGAGCTTTCAACAGTTTTTTTCTCTCTACATGTGGCCCAGGAAAGCACACAATGAAGCAGATCTATTCTGTTATTTTAAGGAAAGTGACTGTAGGGGCTGGGGCTGGAGCTCAGTGGTAGAGTATTCGCTTTGCATGTACCAGGTCCTGGCTTCAAACCCTGCTACCACCTCAGTGGGGGAAGAAAAAGATAACTCAAATAGTTTTTGTTTTTGAGACAGGGTGTTGCTATGTAGTACATGCTGGCCTTGCAGTCGCTTATGTAGCCCAGGCTGGCCTTGAACTCATGGCAATCCTCCTGCCTCTGCCTCCCAAGTGCTGGGATTATAGGCATGCACCACCACAGCTGGCAGAACTAAATGTTTTAATTACTTTTTCTCTCTATAAGTTTTGTATGCATCTTAGGGACAGAGCAGGAATTATCCCATCCTTCCCCTTAGCTCTCCATCTGTAGTGTTTGAAAAGATAAACAAATAACTCATGCAGTGGGGTGGGAGGTGAGATGAGATTTCAGAACCCAGCCTCCATTTTTATAACCTTGACACAGACTTATGTAATGGTATGAGAGCACTTCTCTCTCAGGTGTAGGTGGAAGTCTGCTGCTGAGGGACAAGTATATTTCTCTTTTTCCTTGTAGAGAATTATAGATATCTAAGAGCAGAGCTTCTTAAACTCTGTTGTGCATACAGATCTCCAGAAAATACAAGTTTCTAGCAAGCTTTCTAGTGATGCCCATGAGGTCCCCAGACCCTGCACCCCTGCCCTGGTACTGGGGGCGGAAACCAGGGCCTCACACAGGCTAGGCAAGTGCTCCAACACAGAGCCTGAGCTGCACTCTCAGTCCCTCTGACCACCTTTTACATTGCAAAGTCCTAGGAAGTCTTGGGTTGCTTAGTCCAGTAGTGTGGTTGGAATATAGCTTCCCTGGAAAAATTCATCCAACTCTTGGGTAAAAAGCTCCTTCCGTGAGAGGCAGCCCTTTGGCTCCTTAGGCAGGGATGCTGAAGCACCTTCTGTTCCTGGAGCTGACATTCACCTCTGTGTAACAGCTGCCCACTGACCCGAGTTCACTCGGTTGGCAGGTGATGGGCCTTTATCCTGAGATTCTTGACCTTGGTTTAAGTGTGCTAAAGAATCCACGGATGGGCTTAGGCGGGGGGTGGTAGGGGGACGGCAACCCCCTGAACACATTTGTAGCATTTGGTTTGCGTGTTCGTTTTCTTAGGGAGAGTTCCAGAGCTTTCAACAGTTTTTTTCTAAGGAAATCTGTTTGCTGTGGAGGATGAAGCAGTGCTGACTTTGCCGTTGACAGCTGTGCTTCTCACAGTGCTTCTTTGGAAACCTCTGTTGCAAAGTACTATCAGTTTGCATTATTTAAGTTGCAGATTAAAAATTATTTGAAGGGACCTTAGTTTTCATGTTAGTCACTTTTCTCTTACACAATAAAATTTCTGAGATAGTTAATTCATAAAAGGAAAGGGCTTCTGTTAGCTCTTGGTTTTTGAGATTCCAGTCCATGGTCTGGTGAACCCATTACCTTGGGTCTCTGGGGCCAGTGCCGGATGACAATGGTGAGGAGTGTGTGGCACAGTGAGATGGTCACCTCAAGGCTGGTAAGCAGAAGGATGAGGAAGAGGCCGTGTCCCACATCCCCATCCCCTCCTGCAATGAGCATGATCTCCCATAACCTAAGCTCATCCCATAGGCCCCTCCCAGCAGTCCCCAGTACCTCATGCTGGCAGCATGCTGGGGGCCACACGTTTAACAGATGAACCGTTGGGAGATACTGAACATCGAAACTGTAGCAGTATGTTTATAGGACTGCAGTCAGAGAACGTGCCTTCAAGCAAGGCATAACCCAAAGCCTCCGGTTCCTTGGTGTATAGCTCCCCCCACCCCCTTCATAGTTAGCAGGGTCCTACATCTCTTTTCTGTGGACTTCACGGACTTCCATGCCCCATATTCCACCAGCCTGAATGCTTTGTACTGATTTTTGGACCATGTCTGCAGGCTTCCTGTGGAGGACCTTATTAGACTACAATCCTGTTTATAAGTGAAATAAGTTGTTATGGTTTGTGTCTGGGTGTCCCCCCAAAGCCTCATGCAGTCTTGGGGCAGCTTCTGAAGTTTGTGATTGATTACTGTGGGTGTGGATGCTGCACCTGCCCTGGGGCAGGTAATTTGCATTACAATGTAAGGTGGGAAGAGAAGCTAGCTGCTTGAGCTGCTGCTACCCCTCCCTTGTTTTTTCTTTTTTTCTTTTTTTTTTTGTTTTGTTTTGTTTTGTTTTGTTTTGTTTTGTTTTGCAGAACCAGGGATTGAACAAAGATCCTTGCATTTGCCAGTCAAGTGCTTATCCTACTGAGCCATCTCCCCGGTCCCAACCCCTCCCTGTGATCTTGCTCTTTGCCACCGCCATGAAAGGTTGCCCTCTGCTATGTGCTGCTCTGCCTTGGAGCCAGCTGAGTATGGACTGAAACCTCCAGTAACTGTGAGCTAAATAAACCTTTCCTTCCTTCCTTCTGAGTGTCGGGTATTTGTCCCAGCAACGAGAGAAGAGTAACTAAGACATAAGCCCATAGCTACAGAGCTTTCACTTTGTGCCAGGTGCATCCTAGGTCACAGCTCACAACATCTTCGAGAGGACAATAAAGGTGGCCGGTGCTGTCGTCCCTATGTTATAAATAAGGAACCTGAACATGCAGAAGTCAGGAAGGTTATTTGAGGGATGGAGCTGATGAGAAACGAAGCCAAGTGTCTACCCAGAGTGGGCTGACTTCAGAATCCATAGACTCAACAAATCCATTGTGTTTCTCTCACCACCATGCAGGTTTATGAATGGCAGCTTTGGATCTGGCTGTGTTTGGTGAAACTAGAGGTGGAAAAATGGATAATTCTGACCTGTGAGAAACTGATGCTTAGGGCTGGCCAGATAGCTTATGGATAAAAGTGCATGCTTTGGCAGGCGTAGGGACCGGGGTTTGATCTCTGGCATGCTCTGTCAGCCCTACTCCTGGGGTGCACTGAGACAGTGATTGAGACTAGGCGCGGTGGTACGTACCTGTAATCCCAATGCTTGGGAGGCTGAAAACAGGATCACTATGAGTCCAATCTGTGTAGAGAGACCCTGTAGATCCTGTACTAAATTACATTAAAAAAAAAAAAAAGAAAGGAAAGAAAGGAAACTGATGCTTTGAGGAGTAGCTGTAGTTCAGTGAAGAGATTACGTGTCAAGCAAACAGTGAAGGCACAACAATACCCAATGCCAGTTAGTGGCACAGGATGTGCACCTGTGGCCGGTTTCCATCTCAGCAGCCACAACTCCATGGCTTGCTTTTGGACATGCACTCGCCCATGGATCCTCCCTGCCCCCCTTCTAGCTTAGCCATTCTCACACATTCCCCTCCTGGTTTTTATCTTCCCCCTGGGCGCCCTCAGCTTGTCCCCAGGAGAAGCCACTAACCATTGGGCTCCCCAGTTCTGGGTCTGCGGCGTGGACTCCCAGCTGGCAAGCACTTGGAAGTGACCTAGTTTGAGTGAGATGCCCGGCTTTTCAGTTGCATGTTCAATAGGCTGAGCTGGCCGCTTGTCAGCAGGCTGATGTCACCTAATGACCATGGCGATTCCCTCCCCGCCTGGCTTCCTGTTAGTAAATATCCTCAGGATGCTTTCAGAACCCAGAAGGTATGGGCGGCCTGTGGGAGAGCCAAAAACCAAACAAATAAGGGGGAAAAAAAAACACAGGAAAAAGAATGGGAGAGAGGAGCAGAGAAGACCTTGAGGGAGGGAGGGAGGGAGGGAGGGAGGGAGAGAGAGGGAGAGAGAGAGAGAGAGAGAGAGAGGGAGAGGATTAAAAAAAAAGAGGCGGCCAGAGGGAGGGCAGTGAGATGACTCCCTCCAGAACAATTCTGCTCTTGGAAGGACACTCGCTTTTTTTTCTTATCCCCTCTCTGATCTCCTTTATCTCCCTGCTCCTGCCCTTCCTTCCTGCTTGGCACTGTGAAAGTGGGATTATTTCTCGTCCACATCAGTGACCTGCAGGGAGTAAGCGCGGAGACATTTCCTCCCCTGTGGCTCTTGTTGCATGTTTAATAAGGATCTCTCCCTCTTGCCTTCCCTCGGTGGTGTCTTTTTATAAATGTTTCCTTACGGCTCAGAGGAAGAGCTTCAGGAGTGCACGCGCAGTCCCTCAAAGGCAGCTGCTGTGTCCAGATTCCCGTGCCGTGATGTCCCCTCTGCCCCGAGCCCGCAACCCTCAGTGTGGAAGGTGCATGCGCAGAACGCTGGTTGCCACTTCTGTGGGCGCAGGGACTCTGTGAGCTCCAGAGTGGCTCTAGGGATTCCAGCCTTGCCAGCCCGGTGGGAATTGGGTTAGAGGTTGCAGACAACAGTGGTGATACTTACCAGAGGCTGTATAAGGTCGTCCTCCGAGGCCTGGTCACTTCAGGGTCCCCCCCCTAAAAACTGCCCCTGGGGAAGGCAAAGTTCAAGTTAACATAAGCCAGGAGAACAGATGCATGGTTAGAGTGCTTGTTGTGTCACTTTCTCAGAACAGGTAAAAACATGAAGTTGTAATCTTGAAGGTTAGTCTCAAATTTTCCCAGCAGATTAGGACTATTGCCCTGACTCTGTATCTCCCAGAGCTTTAGCCTTTCTTTCCTTCCCTCTTCTGTTGATTAGCTCGTTCATCCCTATCTTTGCTCACTACTTACTGCCAGGTGCTGGGTGAGCACCATGAACAAGGCCCTGCCTACTTGGCCTCTCTGGTCCCTGAGGACGGGCAGGGGTGATCACACTGTGAGACTCCAAGATGCGAGCCCCTGCCGGCATCCTCCTGTGGAGGGAACCATCAGGAGGCTGGGTGAGGCCCACCGGAGGCGGTGACATTTGAGGCCAGATGCCAAGGATGGGGCAGAGCCTGAATTCAGGTGGGGAGCCGGCAGGTGTTCTGAGCAGTCCCCATCTGGGCTCAGTGAATATGCAGCTCCCTTGGCAGGTGTGAGCTTGGCGAATGGTGGCTTAAACAGAAACGCGGGTTTTGGTTTAAGTTGTGCTGGGTTACTGATACATGTGTACACATACGTTAAAAAAGGTAGTGTATTAAAAAAACTCAGTGGTCTCTTCACCTGGGCTGGACCTAGGGAGGAGAACGTCACTATATCAGGTATTTGTCCTTTGGAAACCCAAAGCCCCAGTGCGAGAGGGTACACAAGAAAAAGATGCAGTATCCTTCTCTGCTCTGGGCTACATAGTGTGCTGAAAGCCAGCCTGAACTGCATAGCGAGACACTGGCTCAAAAACAAAATTCCCATCACCCGAGTCAAAAATGACAGCAGGCCCTGACATTTACTTATTTATCCATTTAGTACTTTCATGTTATTTCTCTAGCTTTTAACTTTGAAAAATTAGAAATCTAAAGGAAAATTATAAGCATAGAAGCCTGCTCTAAGTGGGTGTGTGGAGACGGCCAAGCCCTCTGGGAGGAAGTCACGGGCGTCCTGTGAGTTCCCTCCTAAAGCACTTTGTGTTCTGCTACCTCACAGCAGCGGGGAGATATTGATCAGTCGTTTTCTCTGACGTGTGGGCTATGGAAGGCTTTCCCTTAGCTTTCAACATGGCTGTAGTAGGGGGTTTTATCTGTGACCCAGGCCAGTCACGGATACGTACTACGTGAATTGGCACCTCTCTTTAGTGTGCTTTAATCAAGAATGATTCCCCAACTGTTTTCCCTCTTGTGTCGTGAGTTGACACTTCTGAGGGGCCCAGGGCTGTGCTGTGTGGATCGCCCAGGCTGCTGGTCTGCAGCTAGTAGCTGCCTGAGTGCCAGGACCCTGGAGCTGACCGGGGAGCTTCAGAACCAGCTTGTCTGTTCCCTTGGTGCTCACAGTGTGGGAGGGCTTGAGGGTGAATAAGTAAATTAGAGACGAGTGAGAAACACAGAAGGCAGTTCCTGGCTGGGCAGGCATCTGCTCTAAAGCCTGAACACCTAAGCTGGCTGTGGTGGCGTGCTCTCGAGACTGAGGCCGGCGGCTCCCAAGTTTGAGCCCAGCCTGGGTAACTTACCAATTTAGCCAGGCTGTATCTCAGAATTTAAAAGAAAAGGGCTGGGGATGTAGCTCAGTGCAAAGGCCCCGGGTTCAGTATTCAATGACACAAAAACAGCACACACAAAAAATCCCAGGACATGAGCTGAGAGCAGTGGAGACGGTGTTATTTTTGGTGGGGCAGCTAAGGACAGTCTTGCAGGTAGTGACCCTGAAGATGAGACCTAAGTGCTGAGGATGGGGAGGTGGGGCTGGCGGTGGTGCCCGGAAAGCAGAGTGTTCAGCCCCCTGAGGAGCAGAGGGGAGGAAGGGCAGGACTGAATTGCAGCGCTGCTGCAGGGCTGAGTGATGGGAGGAGCAAGGACTGAAGCTTGCTCAGGCAGGTGCTGGACTGCTATTGGAAGGGCCCAAGGGTGATTGTCGGGTTAAAATAACCACAACCTCAAAATGATACAAAATCAAGGTGGTATTGGCTAGAATTTAGAAGTTTTACAAAAGATGATTAAAAAGTCTGGTTTATGCTTGTGGTTGAGGTTATACCTGAATATTTTCTTTTCCTTTTTTTTTTTTTTTTTTTTGGACAGGATATATTTTTTTTTAATTTTATTTATTTATTTATTTATTTATTTGAGTGTGTGTGTGTGTGGCCAGCTCAGCCCACCAGGGGGTGGGGCTGGCTGGCATGTGGTGCTGGGGGATTGAACCATGGTCCCTGTGCTTTGCTAAACTTGTTCTAAGTAGGTGCTTTAGACCACTGAGCCATCTCACCAGCCCCTAGGACAGGATCTTGCTATGATTTTTAGGCTGATCTTGAGCTCATGGTGTAGCTCAAGATGACCTTGAACTCATGGTGACCCTCCTGTCTCAGCCTCCTGAATACAGGGTATGTGCTACCATGCCCAGCTACCTGAGTAATTTCAAATGGGGTTTGTAGAGACATCTGTTGTTCTCTTTCTTTTCTTAAGTACTGGAGCTTGAACCCAGGGCCTTCTCACTGAGCTGTATCACTAGCCCTTTTTTATTTTTAAAATTTTATTTTGAGACAAGACCTTCCTGAGTTGCTGAGGGGGTCTTAGGGTCCCCCTGCCTCAGTCTGGTAGTGCTGGGATAACAGGCCTAAGCCAACACACCTAGCCATTTTTATTTTCTCATGTTGGGGATTGAATCCTGGGTCTCCTCCATGCTCAGTGGGCACTCCACCCTAGCACTCCACCCCAGTGGTAAATCACTCCTGGGCTGCTGGGGGATCCTGCCTCCCACGGATTCTTTCTGCAGGCCCCTCTTATGTTTGGGTCCCCCAAATCCCAGACTGGAACTAAACCACAAATAAGAGAAAATGGGTCAGCAGGCCCAAGGGACAGCCCCTTGTCCCCAGTATGCCCTCTACAGTGAGGAGCAGGGCTGTATCTTCCGGGGCGGGGCCACCTGGGTACTGGCAAGCAGCTCTGAGCTTCAGAACCTAAGGAGAGGAGGGGGTCACAGTTGACACAGGGCCACTCCCAGGGTCCTCATGGCTGCAGTTACCTTCACCCAGCGGCTCCAGCTTTAGGCTGGCCTTTGTCCATTGAACTCTTCCACATGTGTATCCTCCGTGAGGTGTGCTTTGCTCCTATACTTGTTCACCCTGTGCTTCCTGAACCCTTCCTGAGTGGGGAACAAGGGAAGGTCTCTGGAGGATACGTGGACTGCAGGGTGGCTGCGGGGACAGAGTGGCTCACCAGCCATGCTCCCAGCAGGTCCATCCTGCTCCATCTGTATCTTGCTCCTTCTCAATTCCTCGGGGTCTTGACACCTGTTGCTCCCTGTGCTGAAATGCTTTTTCTGCTGCACCTTCTTCATCAGCTGCCCACTGCACTCAGAGCCTTCCCTGCCCCCAAACTGTCATACATATGCACAAGACTCTGTCCCTCTGAGTACCTGGCCCCATTTTTTTCCCCCTTGGTACAGGGTCTCACTCTGCAGCTCAGACTCATAGTGATCCTCTTGTTTTCAGCCTCCCCAGCGTTGGGATTTACAAGTGTATGCCACCACACCTGGACTCAGTTGCCAGCCCAGGGTGTCCCAGGGGTGAGACGCCAGCTTGACATGTAGGACTGGAAATTGAACGTTGGTCCCTGCCCTTGCCAAAGCAGGCCCTTAGTCCGCTGAGCTATCTCACTGGCCCTCTGTCCCCATTTGATATGCGTGCACATACTTGTGCTCCTACTTATTGCTGTTTGTCTCTCCTGCTTGCCCATCAACTGCGATGGGCAGGAGCCTGTCGGTGGTCGTTGTCACCTTACCCCGGAGTACCCTGTGCCTAACTTCCTGCAGCCAGGCTCTTCAGAGAGCTCATTACAGACAGAAGCATGGAAAGTGTGTGCCTGCAACTAAGCTGCTATAAAGTCTGGGAAGCAAGAGAGCTCGGATGCTGAGCATTAGTGTTAGAGTGACTGGGTATATCTTCTTGGGATATCTGAGATCAAAGCCATCCATTTACCTTCAACAGGCTCCCTAGTTATTCTACTGACTGTCTTCCACTCTACCTTTTGACATCTTTTCTCCCGTTCTCCATACTTAGGTTTTTCTGGCGAGAGCCAAGGGGTGTGTTTCATTTTTCTGTTCTGTGCCAAACTTCCTCAAGGGAGAGGAGTTCTGTAATCAGGCTTCTTCTCAGCTTTTTGTTAGGACTGTGCTCTGAAAGAGCATCCCGTTTCACTGAAGACCTGTGCCAGTCTCAGATGAGCCCTGTCCCACTTGGACTGTGTTTGTTTGCAAATGGTGGTCGGCAAGTACAGATATCCCTGGGATGTCCTGCTGGCAAGCTTTTAGAATTACAATTTGGAATCTGTGCGGCAGCGTGTGGCTTATTCAGGAGTGGGCTGTCAGGGAAGACGCTGCCCTTGGGTGGTCCCAAAGTGGAATCCAACCACAAGTAGCCATGAGCTCTTCCCGTAAGCCTGAAATAGCAGCACTCAGAGGCCAGAGACCAAAGTGCTGCAGTGCCCAGGAAGGAAGGCTTCCCTGTGAGTTGAAAGCTAGATTCTAGTTAACCCTAGTGCTCAGCAATTCTTGTGCCCAAGGCAAAAATAAGATCTGCCTCTGAGGAACAGACTTCCTGGGTGGTTACATATCTTTTTTAAAGAAATTTAGGTATGTATGTGTATATGTATATATTTGGTACAGGGTCTCACTATGTATCTTGGACTCAAGTAGTGATCCTCATAGTGTTTCAGTATCCCCAGCGCTGGGATTACAGGTGTGTGTCGCCATACCTGGTTTTGGTGGCTGGCATAGCGTGCCCAGTATTCCATGGCTCGTGCAGCATATGGTATCGAGGATCGAACCCAGGTCCTTGTGCTTTCTTGGCAGGTGCTTAGACTGTCGAGGTATCTCTCTAGCCCCCACATCTTAGTTTCTGTTTTTGTTGCTTAGTGTTTTGAGGTGGGGACTATGGTGAGCCACAAAGCTTGTGCCCAACTGAGGGGGCCGCTGCTTTTCAACTCAAGGCAGTTACAGCTGCATAACACAGGTCCAGTGCTGTTGGCCTTGAAGTCTTGGGCTCAAGCTATCTTCTTGCCTTAACTTCCCGAGGAGCTAGGGCTCCAGGGGTGTGCCACCGCACCCAGCAGCGACCTGCTTTGTAGAGAGAAGTCAGGTGTCTGGATTTGTGTGTAAAACCTTCTGATTTTTAGTTTTATCCCCAGCACCAAAAAAACCAAAAAAAAAAAAAAAAAAAAAAAAACAACAACAACAAAATCCAAACTTAAAGATAAACTTCTGATTTTAATTGTTGACAAATTCACATCTCAAAACAGTTTGTGTGTAAAACAAGATTTGTTTGTGATTTTGCTTTACCCAGGAATCATTAATTGGCGGTCATTGATGGGTCATCTGAAAGCCTTCCCTTTTTAGATGGCAGCATACAGGGTAATGGGTACAAATGAAGGATGGATTAGAGCTCCAAGAATAGCCACAGGAGAGGTCTAGCTCTAGGCCCCAGCCCTCGTGCATGAGCGTGTGAGTGGCCAGATGACCCCACCTCACTGAGCATGAAGTGGGCAGAATAACAGTGGCTTCCGGGGCACATCAAGTTGCCCTGCGCAGGCCCCAGGAGCTGTCGCCCCTGCAGCGTCACTTGTAACATGCTCACACTGAACCTGCCCCCAAGGCCTCACAATGTTCCCTTTTCCAGTGGGGCTTCCACTCTTTCCCTTGACCTCTAGGCATTAGTGAGGTCCTTCCCACCTCCTCCTGCTGCCTCTCTTGAATTCCTCCCTTTGGTTTTATTTTCCCTGCTGGACTGTGTCCACTATTTCTTTGCCACCCATTCTGCTTTCTCCTGGGCCACTGAACTCCGTCCAAAGACCCCATTCCTAAGCTGCACCTCTGCTTACCGTGGCATTGGGATCACTTGAGCCTATTGGTCCCAGTTCTCCAGCCTGGCCTCTATCCCTTTCTATGCTTTCGCCCCCAGAGTTCTCTTGAGCCTCATCTCCTGCTAAGCCTGCCTTGTTCATCTTACCAGTGAGTCCCTCCTGTTCTCTTTTGGGTCATTGTGAATGTTGCTCATGATCCTTGGCACATTGATGTCCCCTCTCTTTGCCTGCCTATCCCGCATCCATCTGCTGACTGTCTGCCTCCCACGTGCCTTGTGCTTCCCATCACCCCTCAAGCTTCTCTTATACAGTGGCAATGAATACTTTATGATACACTTGCCCATTTATTTTTCCTTTTAGCCCAAAGCTCTGCAAAAGCAGTGTCATATCTGTTTGCACATGTGCAGAGCATGCTCAAAGAGTGCCCAGTGTTTGGGTCCCCAGCCTGCCTGGTGGGAGCTGTGTCATGCTGGGCCACTTTAACTGTCCTGTGAGTAAAGTGTACATGGTAAAGAGTCATCTCCATGTGCCCACTGCCATGGGGGTGTGCAGGAAGCATGTTGCCCCTGCCTGCTGCAGAGGACATGCTTATAATACAATTATTGTCATTACGGTTGATTTTCTTATTTAGTGTTTTGGTTCCACAAAAACCCAGAGCCCTGTGCTTCTGGTAATGCTTTAGAGACCTCTGGAATGTCATTGGATCCCAGCTATGGCCAGTCCTATGCTTACTTTTACATGGGTTAGCAGTGAGGAAAGAGAAGAGGCTGATTACAGAAGAGACTTCTTCCTTTACGTGGTTCAAGTGCTCCTCTAGTGCGTCTGAGTCTTGCCTTGAAGGTCAAGAATGAGCAAGAGAGTCTGCTGCGTGAGATGATGCAGGCTTGGTCGAACCCCCGTGCTTTGGGGCGGCCTTCTATGACCACCCCCTCTGAGTCACTCCATCTCGTCATACTCTATTTCCTTCATCAAATTGTTTTTTTTTAAATTTTATTTATTTGTATGTGTGTGTGTGTGTGTGTGTGTGTGTG
>NW_004524761.1:3024483-3030353 GCF_000260255.1 Octodon degus | reverse complement strand
GTGTGTGTGTGTGTGTGGCCAGCTCAGCCCACCAGGGGGCGGGGCTGGTTGGCATGTGGTGCTGGGGGATTGAACTGCGGTCCCTGTGCTTTGCTAAGCTTGTTCTAAGTAGGTGCTTTAGACCACTGAGCCATCTCACCAGCCCCATCCTTCATCGAATTTTGATGAATTTGTGACATAGTAGTATATACTATACTCTCCAAGACTGGAAGTTCCATGGAGCCCAGGACTTGGGCAGTGTCTGTTTTGGGGAGAAAGAAAGGGTGAGGGAATAAAATAAGAACGTGATGAGGTCTTTGAATACACTGTGAACGTCTGGGACCTTCAGGTATTCTGAACTCTGCAAACTCTGACTGGGACATTGAAAACTGTGAGAACCAAGAAAGACTGTTCTGTCAGTGTCCATGTGGTTTGACTCTTTTTCTGGTGGATTCTGTTTAATTTCACACAGATCTACCCTTCTGTCTTGATTCTCCAAGGAAGGCTGCTTCAGCCCAGAATGAGTTTTCCTTGGTGCGTGGGTACCTGCTCAGGGGCCTGGTGCAGGTGGACCCAGTTCCTCTCTGAGTGACCCAGAGGTGGACCTAGGACAGGTAGTGGAAATAGTAGCATGGAGCCCTCCTCTCTGCAGGTTTCCT
Source organism: Octodon degus (assembly GCF_000260255.1). Lineage (NCBI taxonomy): Eukaryota > Metazoa > Chordata > Mammalia > Rodentia > Octodontidae > Octodon > Octodon degus. Next base: position 3,029,715 of record NW_004524761.1, on the reverse strand, counting down.
TGTGTGCTCAGTGGATTGTTTCACGGGATTCTCCCAGGAACTCCATGAAGCTCTTATCTCCCACTTGTGCATCAGGAAACTGCAGGTTAGAGAGCATCGTAGGAGCCTAAAATCATGCCATTGTTGAGGTGCCGAGCCAACGTGTGAACTGGGTTATCTGCCTTGCTGCTGTGCTCCTGAGCTGCTGAAGATTTCAAATCATTGAATTTTGGCTTTGGGATATGTTGTGGCCGGGAGAGGCAGGGAGAAGGGGAAGGAAATGTTGTAGATTTATTTTCCTAATTTTACTTGGCTTTGGCTAATATTAAAATTATTTTGAGCACTCCACTGACAGAGGCGGAAGAGCGAACCCAATTCGATATTAAATATTTGCAATGGAAAATTCACAAAGTCTCTCTGAATGGAAGATATTTCCGAGTCATTCCTGTGGGACTCATTCAGCCAGTTGTTCCTTTCTGCAGTGTGCTTCCTGCGGTTGCCTCACTGTTCTCAGAAACGAACATTCCTAACTTTGAAGTGCTGGGGTTAGGCCGGGCCAGAGGCCGAGCTGTGCCTGGGTTTCCCTGGCAAAGTATGAATACAGGGGAGAGGGCAGTGATGGGCGCTGAGTTGCCTGACTCGGAATTCTGTGATTTCTGAAAAGGATGCCCCACCAGTAAGGGGGTGGACAGTATCACGGTCCTGATCGCCATGGTTGCTGTCCTGTGCCATGCAGGACACCTGGCACGTCACGCACCCTGACTTTCAGCCCTGACCACTACCCTGGAGTACCCTAGATCAACCAAGACATTGAGGTCCCAGAAGTTGAGCTCTAGGCTGGTGAGTGGCTGAGCTGGGACTAGACGTCATAATTGATTAGCTCAAAATCCCGTGCTTTTGGGGTTTTCATAGGTGTCCTACAACTGTCATTTCAACTACTCAAGAAGCTGAGACAGGACGATTTGCAAGCATGAGGCCAGCCCAGGCAAATTATTGAAACTTTGTATTTTATTTATTTTGATATTTTTTTCTTTTTCTTTACCAGGACATGTTTGCGATACATAATGACTACATTCCTGTGTTAGTCTTTTCTCCTTACCCTTTCCACATCCCCAAGTTCTCTTCCCATCTATAAAAGGTCCACTTCCCTGTTGAGTATTGTTTTTTACCTTTAAATTATTTATACTTTGGGCTGCTTGTGTAAGAAAAATCATGTGCTAGTTAACCTTTTGTATCTGATGAGATCTTGTCTTAAAAAATGCTGGGGATGTAGCTCAGCATTTCTAGAGCTTAATCCCTATTACTATAAAAAAAACAAAACTAAACTAAATAGGAGCCGCCTGCTCCAGTCAACGTGCCAGGTGCCAGAGTGCTCCTGAGAGCCCTGGCTGGCCCATGGAGCTGCTGCGGTCACCCAGGGCCCGGGCCGAGGGAGCCAGAGTGCCCAGTGTGAGTTGTGGCTCTCCTCCTTTCCTGCCTTGGTTTCTCAGACCTCCGCTGTGATCCCATGATGGCCTGGGCTGGTAGCCTTTCCAGCAGATGAGGAACGGGCATTGCTCTTCTGCGGAAGCCCTTGCTGTGTATACAAGGTGGCCCTGGCCTTTCCCTTATTGTAGCCATGCAGCTTGAACCATGGGGACCTCTGTGGGCATCTGGTGCTCACTAGGTGACATCTGGGGTGTGGACTCCAGGAGGACGGTCTGTTGCCTGCTGTGCTCCCCATGATCAGTAACCCACCTGGCAAGCTGTGGGCCCAAGTCGCTCACCGGCCCCTTGCTTCTACTGCGGACCCTTCTGGTCTGGCTTTTAAGCTAGACCGTTTCAGAGCTGGGGAGATAGCGCAGTAGAATAAGTGCTTGCCTAGCAAGCGCAAGGGCCTAAATTCAACCCCTGGTTCCACAAAAAAACAAGTAAACAAGCAAAACAAAAAACTAGACCATTCTATGTGCTATTCTGTTGTGTCACATACTCTTCCCTGCTGTCTGCCTACTTAGCTTTTTCTCCCCTTCAGGTCTCAGCATTCATGTTCCCCTTTGGGTGGGCCCTCCTGGATGTCCAGTTTGACCCCACACTGTGTGCCTGTTCATAGTAACACCCATCACTTCTTTTATTTATTTTCATTATTTTTTATGTATTTAGTACAGAGTCTACAGGGTCTTTACACAGATCTGACTCATAGTGATCCTCCTGTTTTCAGCCTCCCCAGTGCTGGGATTACAGGCATGTGCCACCACACCCCGTCTCAACCAATGTCTCAGGGTGCCCTGGGGGCAGGGCTGGCACAGCACACTGGGGATTGAACCCTGGCTACTGTGCTTTGCCTAAGCAGGCACTTTGGTCCATTGAGCTATCTGACTGGCCCTTTTTTTTTTTTTTTAAACAAAGGTTGCTGTATTGCATGACATTTACTTCAAATTAGTTGCTCAGATTACTAGATATAAACCTGAAAAATTGGTTTAAAAAAAGTTATAAGGAATTAAAAAGGACAAAAAACTCAAAAGTTTTTTAAAAAAAAACAAATTTAATCTTTTTTTTTTTTTTTTTCCAACACAGGGTCTTGCTATGCAGTTCAGACTGTTCTTGAGCTCACTTTGTAGCCCAGGTTGGTCTTGAACTTGCAACCATTCTCCTTCTTTAGCCTCCTGACTGCTGGGATTATAGGCCTTTACCGCCATGCCTGTCTAAAATAATAAATGTAAGCACCAACTGCTCTCCTCTGTAGACTAGCAGAAATCAGCAGTACAGTTATCTGAGCCATCCTGTATACATACGGAAATATATCTCTTCCCCTCCTCCCTCCCTCTCCTGCCCTTTTCCTCGTCCCAGTTTTTCCTTCCCGTTTAACAGATGATTTCTCTTTCACAGTACCTCTTGTACCTTTCAGATTTTATTTACGCTTTCTGGTTCCTACACTAGTGAGACACACCCATTACTTCTTTAAGACATGCGTCTCAATTTATGATCACACACACACACACACACACACAGGCACACGCACACGCACATGCACATTAACTGTTTTACATCTGACCTCTTTAATCTCCTAGTTTAGAGCACAGAGCTTGTCTGTTTCGCACCTGGCTTCAGTCCCAGGGCTTAGAGGTATTTGTATGAGCGAATGATTGTGCTTTCCCACCGACACCAAGTCCTCTGGGGTGATAGGTTCCCCCTGATCCCAGGCCTCCACTACCTCTTCCTTATTAGGATCCAGCCCACAACGGAGTGATCTGTTGCCCTGGGATCTGCAAGGCTCAGGATCAGGGAAAGCTGGGATCTGCCTTGCCACCCTAAGCCCGAGCGGGGGAAATCTGGGCTGCTGCTTTGAGGTCACTGCACCTTTCCTAGCAATTTAGGGTTCTCGGTAAGAAGTGTTTGTGTCAGTCATGCATTCAGTAGGCAAAAGAGGAATCTGTCTGCAGGTCCTCCTTTCTCCTCAGCATGGTGTCTGTGTCTTCTCCACCCCTGGGGCCCGCGTCAGCACTGAAGAGAACGAATCTTTCACCAGGGACAACGTGGAAGGTTGGAGCCATCAAAGCAGTGACACTTCTCATCAAGTTGGAGCAGGGCTGTGGCTGGAGTCTGAGGGTGAGCTGGGGGGCTGCGTCTGAGAGGAGGGAAGCTTCCGAGCGAGCGTTCCCAGGCTGTGCACTGCGCTCTGCGCCAGTGGCCACTGTCAAGAATTGCTGCTCTGGAGGGTGCACATGCCAGAGACCAGAACCTCTGCCCAGGTCCCTGCGGGCGCATCCCTTCCTCCGCTCGCCTTCCTCCTCATCGACAAGCGCAGCTCTAGCTCTTGCTCACTTGGCCCTTGCTCGGCAGTATTGGCTTTCAGCTCTCCCGGCCCGACATCCTGTGGACGCTGCAGTTCAGACAAATAGCAAGATCATCAAAGAGAGGAGCATGAATGAAAAACTGCTTTATGACATGCCTTCAAAGTGTCTTTTTAGGAGTTCAAAGGATGTGGAGAGGGGGCAAGGGAATCAAAGAAAATGAGTGCAATGAGCTCTCTAAGGAATGACTGGGGTTTTCATTGTATATTTTCTATGACATTTGTGATGTAAAAATCAAAAGTAGTCTTAACCCTGGAGGGTTCTCCATAACTATATCTGATGCAAAAAGTAAAAAAAAGAACGAACCATCCTGATGGTGGAGGGCTTTACCCTGGCGTTCTAAGTCACCCATTTTGTATCTTCATTTCCTGTTTCTGCCTCAATCGAATATTTTGATCTGGGGAGACTGTGTCTAGAGGTGGAGATTGATGCTGCTTCTGTGGTTCGATGGAGATGAATAATTTAGTTCATGCAGAAATTCCCCATTACCTCTTCCATTTAAAGACAAGCGAGAGCCCCAGCCGTAGTAGTAAATGTGCAGAGCTTGGGAAAGATCTGGCATACATTTTAAGATCCCTGAGACTTCTGTTCTGACAGATAGGAGATCTGAGATTCCGCATGGGGCTGCAGTTGGCCTTGACTGGTATAACAGTAAGAATATGCTTTGTGCTTCCGTGCAGCAGGGTCTTGGGTTCCCCCCCCTCGAATATTTTCACATGCAGCAGGTGCTTGAGTGAAGTGAATGAATGGCCAAAGAAGTGAACAGTTTTGTTTTAGGAACCCTAGAGTGGATTCTTCTAAGCTGTTTTCCCTTGACAAGTCAAGCCCAGAATGTAAGGACATTTGGGAGGCTGAGATTTGAACTGCTCTACTGCTCGAGTCTGCAAAGAATTTTGGCTGCAAGGGACAGATACCCCAACTTAAACTAGACTGGGATAGAAGTGTTATTAATAAGGTTGCTCAAAACTCCAAGGGTAAATTAGACTTTTGCCAAGATTGGCTCAAGGGGCCCAGACAATTCCGTAGGGCTCTGTCCTATTTGCCCCATCTCTCAGCTCTGCTTTGCTGTGTCTTAGCTTTCTGTTTTCAGATAGCTCTCCTTAGAGTTGCCGAGGCAAAAACATTCTCTGATGGTCAAGAACAAATTCTCCGGAGCCAGAAGTGACCCTGGTTCAATTCCCCAGTCCATCCCTTACCAGGTGTACAGCCATACACACGTTTCTTAATATTTCTGTGGCTCAGTTTCCTTTATTTATGGTTGTGGGGATTGAACCCAGAACTTCATGCATGCTAAGCAATTGCCTAGCACTAGTTTTCTTGTCTTTAAGTGAGAAACAATGCTGGTGATAATTATAGCTAAATTTATTGAGCACTTGTCAGGTAACTGGTGTTCTTGTAATTCTCCCCCCACCTTTTTTTTTTT
>NW_004524761.1:3015875-3024383 GCF_000260255.1 Octodon degus | reverse complement strand
TGTTCTTGTAATTCTCCCCCCACCTTTTTTTTTTAACCCCTTTTTTTTTTGAGACAGGGTTTTTGTATGATTCCTAAGCAGGGCTCAAATAATCCTCCAACCTGAGCTTCCCAAGTATCTAGAATTATAGGCATGTTCCACTGTGCCAGCATTCTAAGTGCCCTACTTATATAAACCCACTAATCTTCACAACAACTTGTGAGATAGAGACTAGTATTAGCTCCATTTTATAGATGAGGAAACCGAGGCACAAAAATTTAAAATTTTGCACAGCTAGCAAGCCTGGAGCCAGAATTCAAGCCCAGGTAGTTGGTTTCAGAATTAGACCTTTGAACTACATTACTTCACTTAATAGACTTTGTAAGTCATGGAGTTGATGTGGAGAATAAATATCATAGAGATAGCTGAGAACAGTTTTGGGCATAGGAGTCATTTAATTTCATCTTTTCTTTCTTTCTTTCTTTTTTTTTTTTTTGTGGTACCAGGGATTGAACTCAGGACCTTGTGCTTGTCAGGCAAGAACTTATTCTACTGTGCTATCTCCCCAACCCTAATTTCATCTTAAAAAAAAAAAAAAAAGAAAACTGGCAGTAACTTTTGGCCTATGTTTGGTGCAATCTCTCCTGAGCAGAAAAGTGTGAATTTCTCTTCCTAAGAGTTTCACAAAGCTCTCAGGACTAGCTCCTGTTGAGTTTTAACCATTGCACTACTTGGGGCCATGCTCAGAGTAATCTTATGTTCTAATGAACTGATAGTTCGTGCGCCTCCCTGGGGCTGAGATCAAGTTGGCACCAGTTGAACCACATTGACCAAAGAGCGAAGGAGAAATGCTTCTGCATAGCAAATGAAGTGGGTTGCTAGAGAGAAACAATGGCAACCCCTGCACTGAAGCCACCCCAGCTTTGGAAGGTCTGTGTTTCTCTATTAAGAAAGTACGCTGTAGTTGATAAGCAGGAGGAGAAGGCTGTCAGAGCTCTGAGCTCTGCCTCCTTTATTCCTGGTGTCCTGTCCGCCTCCAGCCCCATGAAGCAAGGGAACAGGGTTGGGTAAGGTTAGGGAGCAGCACATCTTTAAGATTCAGCTATTGCCTTTCTTTGGGTCATGCTCAACTCAGAGAGGTCAAGCCCAGAAATGGACTGTTAATTCATGGAATCTGCAGGAGGATAAGTAGAACATAATTGCCCAAGTGGCATGTGGACAGGCCCCAAGGCCATGCTGTGAAAAGTGCCGGGCCAAGCATTTGTAACCACTAATGATGCCCCTTAGGGTCCTAGCACTGCACAGAGATGGCTCTACCAGCCCTGCAGTCCCCCTTCCTGTGGTCCTGGGTGAGTCAGGCCCCTACCTGATTCACCAGTCCTACTTCCTTCACTTCCTGGTGGTCGCACCCACACAGCCACCATACCCAGCCTAGCACTGACCAGCAGGACCAAATTTAGCTTTTGAGGCAGCAAAGTGGGAATCTTGGTCCAAGGCCCTGTGGGTGGTAGATGAATTACAAGGGAGCCCAGAGATAGAGAAACCAGTTCCCCTGCTTCCACTTTGGTCTTTGTCACCTTCCACTGATTGGGCCATCTGCGCTAGAGTCTCCATAAAGAGACACAGTTCCTTCAGTGTGGAGATTGAGCCCCTAACTTCTGCCTCTCATTGGTGAATTGGATTGGAAGTGCGGCTGTGCGGCAGGTCCTTGTGCCATAAAAATACCCATGTGGTGGAAATGTAGCTGTTGTATCACAAGTACGTGGGAGTCTACTCGTTCTGAATATTTTTTCTCGGGCTGGTCATTCCAATGACAACGTCTACACATCTTTACCTAGCTTCGTAAAAGTGGTAGCATCAACTTATAACTGCCTCTCTCAGGCTTCCTTTCATTTTTTCACTGAGACCCCAGAAGCATCATCTGTAAACTTTAAGTACCTCTTTGCAATATTTCCTCTCCCCTGGCTATATTATCAGCCTATTTTCTTGGAGACTTTCCTCTAAATCTGTATACGGTAATTGTCTTTTTTTAATTTTTTTTTTATTTTAGGGAAGGGTCTGCAGGGTGTTCAAGGTCTCAGTACTAGATCGGACTCATAGTGATCTGCTTGCTCACAACCTCCCAAGTGCTGGAATTACAGGTGTGTGCCACCACGCCCAGTCTCAATTGCCATGTCAGTGTGCCCCAGGGATGGGGCTGGCATGGCAGGCCCAAGGATTGAACACCCAGCCCCTGCGCCTGCTTGCAGGCGCTTTACTCCACTGAGCTATTTGGCTGGCCCACAGTAATTGTCTTGAAGATAATTGCTCACCTTCCCTTGGCCCGCCAGTATCCCTGTAGCTGTACCTCTTCTTTCCACCAAACATGATAAAAGAGACATCCCTGTTGATGAGAACATTTGGGTGTGTACCTCAATGTTTGAATATTCCTTTCTAAATTATATATATGCTAATGTATAATAGTAAGTGTATTATAGAATAGTATCCACAGTGTTTATTTTTCTTGGGTAAACACCCTTGGAATGAGATTCTGAGTCATATGTGTGTATTTAACTTTATTTTTTTGAAAAAAAAACTACCAATCCACTTTTTACAGTGCCTGAGTCATTTTGCATCTCTGTCAGCAGTGTCTGGGAGTTCCAGTTGCTCCCATATCCTTGATAATACTTAATAACATCGGTCTTTTTTGTTTAGCTCTTCAAGGGACTATGTAGTGTTATCATGCTTGTGGGCCATCAGTGTTTGCCCTTTGGTGTTTTTTTTTTTTTTTTTTTTTTTGGTGGAACCGGGGATTGAACTCAAGTGTCTGCTCTTTGATGAAATGTCTTTTATCAACTTTATTTTTAAAAAGTTCTTTATGTAATTCAGTTGTAAGAGTTCTTGTTCTATATACATCTTTTTTCCCCCAATATTTGAGATTTTATTGGTTGTGTTGAGAATCAGTACACAATTCACTTTGTACATAATTCTTTTTTAAAAAAATTTTATTAATTAATTTGTGTGTGTGTGTGTGTGTGTGTGTGTGTGTGTGTGTGTCCAGCTCAGCCCACCAGGGAGTGGGGCTGGCTGGCATGTGGTGCTGGGGGATTGAACCGCGATCCCTGTGCTTTGCTAAGCTTGTTCTAAGTAGGTGCTTTAGACCACTGAGCCATCTCACCAGCCCTGTACACAATTCTTAACATACATACCAAAAAAAGTCATGTATTTTTTTCAGTTGTTCCAGTGACTTTCCAGCTTCAAATTTAAAGGCAATTTTCTGTGAGAGGATTAAGTACCAGTATCTTCAAATGCTGACAAAGTGTTACTTAAGTCTCACCAATTCACAATTTTATATCACATACACTATATATTTAAAATTTTGATCTTTCACAGCATGTTAACAAAATGAGGCAAACCCGACTACCACTACCAAAGATGTTACAGAGTGCACACGATGCTGACAGGGCAACAATTAGGAAGTAGTTTTCTTTCTTTCTTTCTTTTTTTTTTTTTCAAATGTTTCCTTTATTTATTTATTTATTTTTTAATGGTCAGCTCAGCCCAACCTGGGGGCGGGGCTGGCATGGCATGTGGTGCTGGGGATCGAACCCAGGTCCCTGCATGCTTGCCTAAGCTTGCCTAAGCAGGCGCTTTAGACCACTGAGCTATCTCACCAGCCCCAGGAAGTAGTTTTCTTTAGGAAACAATTCTACTAAAAAAATGGGCGTAGAAGTCATTTAAAGTATCCAAGACATATTAATTGCAGGACTGTAATTCCAAATTGCCATTTTGTATGCTTTGTATTGCAGGATATAAAACTAACCCCCACCTATGGAATGTTAAGCTGACACCCAAGACAGTCAAAGCCTGCCATAATTCAATATCCCACTATTTCTGGTTATACCAAAAAATAAACAACCAGAGAACGATTTCACCTCTAAAAAAATCATTCACACTTAAAAAAAGCGATGAGGTGAGATACCCTCCTTTTTAAAAAAATGTTTCTAGAGCTACTAAAAAACTTGCATTTACAAAATAGTTGATAAAAATGTTCCTCTGGATTGTACAAGAAGGGAGACAGAGAGCTCTGATAGATGCGGTGTGTGATTGATCAGACTCGGCTTCCTTCTCTTCTGCTTCATCAGAACTGCACTCTCCTCATGTTTAGTTTCTCCATTTTCCGCAGGTCAGTCTTCCTTGGTTTCTTGATCAGCCACTTCAGCCTGTTTTCCCTTGGCTCCCCTTTCCCTTTTGTTTGCACTTTTGTGTCCGAAGATTTATCCTGAAAGAGTGAAACAGTAACTTTATGAAGCGCTGCCTGCTTCTTTCCCGCGGCCCTTCTTGGCTTCGTTTCCACTTTAGCTGGCACAGTTTAGCCGACACCGACGCGATCTCCTCTTGGGCTCCTCCTTCGCCGCCCTTCGGCCGGCCGAGCTGACCTTCCTCTTGGGCATCTGGGCTGCGCGGGGCGCGCGCGGAGGCTGCGGGTCGAGGGCACGGGAGCCTCGCGGAGCTGCGCAGCCCGACCCGCCGTTCCTGCGCCGCCAGAGCTGCTGGAACCCGCGGCGGCAGGGGCGCTGGGAGAACCGGGGATTGAACTCAGGCCCTTGCACTTGCCAGAGAAGTGCTTATTCCACTGAGCCATCTCCCCGGCCCACATCTTTTTTAAAAATAAATTTTATTGTGTCTGTTTAAGGAGTACAACGCGCTGTAAGATTCCTTTAGGTAGTAAAAGTTACTCAAGTATAGCAAACTCATGTTCATCGGATCATATAATTATCTTTTGCTCATTTTAAAGGCAAGAGCAGCTAAAATCTCGTTTAGCGGGACCCCCCAAATATAATTTATTAGCTACAATTTTCACGTTTATATTAGGCTCATTCATCTGTATACCTGCCACATTGTAAGCTCTGAGGTACATCTTCCCTGTCACTACTTTTTTCCCTATGTCTACCTCACCTTGTTGGTATTGTTGTTGTTTTTATATTTAAATATAAGAGAGACCCTGCAATGTCTGTCTTTTTGGCCCTTACTTATTTAAGGCAGCATAATGACTTCTTGTTGTATTGTATCTGCGTTGTGGCAGACAGTGGGGTCTCCTCTCAGGCTGAACGCCATCCCTTCGTGTGTCTTTTGGTACACATGCCTTTTCTCAGAGATGACACTTTACATAGCTTGGGTTTTTTGTTTTTTGTTTTTAGTTTTTTTTATGGTGTTCTTTGAAGAGCGAAAGTGTTTAATTGTGATGAAGTATATCATTCTTATGCTTCATATCCTATGTAAAAGAATATTTCCCTAAGCCAAGTTCACTTAGATTCTGTCCTGTGTTTTTCTGAGTATGTTTTTAGCTCTTCCATATAAGTCTGTGATTAATTTTGAGCTGAATTTGTGTGTAGTATGAAGTCACACTTTTGTCTGCCTGCGCTGGTCCAGCACCTCAGCACTATTTGTTCACAAGATGGTCCTTTCCTTATTGAAATGCCTTGGCAACTTAACAGAAAATCAAATGACCATAAATATTTGATTCTACTGCTGGAGTTTATTCTGTTCCACTCATCTGTAGGTCTATTTTTATGCTCATTCTGTTGTCTTATGAGTTCTAGAAATCAGGTACTATAATCCTTTAATTTTTTAAAACCAGAATTGTACATATCTCTCTCCTTTTTAGTACATAAGGCTATCATCTTGTTATTTATTTTTTATTTATTCCATTGTGTTTATAGTTCCTTTTTTTTGCATTGATTGGAAGATTCCTCCCCCCTTGCCCCCAATTTCACTATTTTAGCAACAGTATTAGAGATACAATTTATATACCACAAAACTTACCTGCTGTAAGTATATAACTTGATTTTTAGTATATTTACATAATTACACACTCATCACAATAATCCAGTTTAAGCATGTTTCTATCACCTCTAAAGCATCCTCTGGTCATTTATAGTAAATATGATTATGCTTTATCTCCTTTATTTGTTTAATTAGCCAAATTCTTAATTTTTTAGGGTCCTTTAGGGTTCACGGTATAAATCTTTAATTTGTCACACTTTCTTGAAGCAAGAGCCTGTCATTCACTGTTCCACACTGTATTTCTACCTCTTCCCATTTCCTGACCTTTGTACTGTTCTTGTCATTTATTTTATTTCTACTTGTGCTATAAACCCTTTCAAACACTGCTACAGTTTTCCTTTGAACAGTTACTTCTAAGGAGATTTATTCTCCCTCCCCCCTTTTTTTCTTTTTAAAGTAAGGAGAGATTACATTTACCTACTTTTTTTGTTTTAAATTTCTGGTGCTAAGGGCTGGGGAGATAGCTCAGCAGCCTAAGTGTCTGCCTGGCAAGCACAAGGACCTGGGTTTGATCCCTGGAATCCCAAGTGTACTGTGCTGATGATTACTGAAAATGGGCGTGGTGGCACACGCCTGTAATCCCAGCAGTGGGGAGGCTGAAATCAGGAGGATCACTATGAGTCTGAGCTGCGTATCAAGACACTGTACCAATAAATAAATCATTTAAAAAAATTAAATTTTTGACGCTAAAAAAATTCTAGTGCTCTTATTCTTTTCTTTGGGTTGAAATTTCACTTGTTGTCAGTAGCCTTCTGCCTGAAAAGATGCTAACACTTCTAATGGGGATGGCCTGTTTGTGATGGGCTCTGGTGGAGAATGTCTCTCTCTAGTTTTTTTTTTTTTGTGTGTGGAACTTGGGGACTGAACTCAGGTCCTTGAGCTTGCCAGGCAAGTGCTTATTCCACTGAGCTATCTCCCTGGCCCCTCTCTCTCTAGTTTTGAAAAATGTTTTTGTTATGTAAGAAAGAACTCTAGGTGAATAGCTTTTTTATTTTTTCTTCTCAGTACTTTAAAGATTTAACTGTTTTTGAAATGCATTGATTGTGACAAGAAGTCTGCTGTCAGCTTTTGTTTCTCTTTGTCCTTTTTCTCTTTTTTTTTTGGTGGAAGCCAGGATTGAGTTTAGGCCCTTGCGTTTGCCAGGGAAGCACTTATTCTACTGAGCCATCTCCCCGATCCTTTCTGTGGTTATTTAAAAGTTTTCTATCTATCACTAGTTAGTGTAGCTGGTGTAATTACCGTATTCCTTGGAATGGTCTTTTTAAAAAAATGTAGTTAATTAGTCACAGGGCCTCACTATGCAGTTCATACTCCTAGTGATCCTCCTGCCTCAGCTTCCCCAGCGCTGGGATTACAGGTATGTGCCACACCCAATTTCTGTGGCTGGCATGACACACCCCGGGTTCTGGGGTGGTTGCAGCATGCAGCACTTCCGGTGGAGCCTGGGTCCTTGCGCTTGCCAGGCAGAGGCTTAGACCACCAAGCTATCTCCCCAGCCCTGGTATGGCTCTATGATTGAGATTTCTTAAACACATTGCATTTCTGGAGTTTAAGTTCTCATCAGATTTGAGAAACTTCTGGCCATTATTTCTTCACATACATTTACTCCTTTCTTTTCAGATTTCAATCAGATGAATATTATTTTGCTTAGTACTGCTGTCCCACAGCTCTCTGAGCACCGCTCTTTGTCTTCAGTTCTTTCTGTCCAAACTTTATCTTAGGTAGCTTCTGTTTCTGTGTCTTTTGACTCATGACTTTTTCTGCAGTATTTAATCCGCTCCTTGTCCCACCCAGCTTAGTTTCTATTTAAGTTTGATTTACAACGCTTTCCCATCTTCACATCTCTCACTTGTTCATGCTTTCCTTCATTTTATGCACCATGCAGAGGCACGATACTGTATTAATATTTGTGTATATTCAACCTATCATCTGTGACATTTCTGGATGTTACTTGTGGACTGATTTCAGTCCTTATTATAAGGCAGGGGTGGCAAACCTATGGCCTGCGTGCCACAGGGGCTGATTGTATTATTGAAAGATCTAAAAGGTTCGTCATTACTGTTAAAAGGTATATTTTCTTTGCAATGCCGATATGTAGGATAGAGGGTTTGACTTGCATCTGGCTAATTACTTTTGGACTTTGCTATTCCGGGGTGTGTACTTATGTTTCTTGGAATTAGTTTGATCCCTTTGAGCCTTGCTTTCCACCATTGTTGGGGCGAGGCAGGAAGAGCCTTTAGCTTGAGCCTGGGGATGGCAAACTGTGACTCACAACCTAGGTGCCCGCATTAGGAAATAAAGATTTATTGGAACACACCACTCCGGAGGCTGCTTTTGTGCTCCAACGTGAAGGACTTGGCTGCCTAGCCCGCAATGTAAGAAATTACTGGAAAAATTGTCTAAGTTAATTTAGCTCCATATTGAAGGTGTCCTCCGGAAGTCTACACTGCAATGCTGCTTGTGTTAGGAAGTCATTCCTGACTGGTTGAAGCAGTAGCAGTTCTGGGCCAAGGGCTACTCTTCCTCTAATCTTCCACAGCAATCCTGGGAGGGAAATAGTTTTGTTAAACTCATTTTATAAATGGGGACAGTGAGGGCCAAAGAAGTGAGGTTATCCTTCCGCAGGGGACAAGCCAGAATGGGACGCCACGTAGGTCTGACCAGCCTAAACTGCAAGACTGTCCTGGTTTATCAGAGATTTTT
>NW_004524761.1:2994449-3015775 GCF_000260255.1 Octodon degus | reverse complement strand
TTTTTTGTGGAACCGGGGATTGAACCCAGACCCTTGCACTTGCCAGGGAAGCACTTACCCCACTGATCCATGTCCACGGCCCTGATTTTCCCCAATTTTAGCCCAGAAATTTCTATTTACTGAGAAACTCTTGAGTCCTGAACTGAACAGACCGGTGCAGTTAACCACCCTAGCAAATTGCTCTATTTTCCATAGATCTCTTCCCTATACTCATTTTATACTTCCTGTGTCATTAATTTAATTTTTGTAAGGTTTCACTACACAGTTTGGGCTGTCCTTGATCTCACTTTGTAGCCCAGGCTGGCCTCCAACTTGCAGCTGTCTCTCTGCTGCAGCCTCCTGAGTGCTTTCCTGTGCAATTTAGATATTCCTGAGCATACCCAGTGCCTGGTGTGGTGCCCGACACACTGCTAAGTGCTCCAAGGTGGGAGCTGTCATTACTTGTCCTTCTTCTTGTCCTTCTGAGTACATCACAGCAGGCGTGTGTTACTCTTCACGGCCACCCCACATCTGGATGTCATTTCTCAGGGTAGGGATCTCCTGGCTCGTGAAGGGTGACTATGTCCAGCTTCCTGGTATCCTGCTACTGGAGGCCAAGTCAGGCCTGTGAACTTCTGAGGCTGTTCCAGTGATAGCGACAAGCCCCTCTCAGCAGGTCTCGAATGAACTTGCTGCTTGTTCCTTGTCAGCTTTGATTCTGTGACTGTTACAGCAGTTCTGCGGATCACTACCTATGTGCTAGTGATCTCCTTATCAGCTTGACTTGGATTTGATTTGTGTTGATACACGTATATAACATCTAGCTGCTTTGGCCACTTCAAGCTTAATGGGTCCCAAACAAAATTCCTTCCTTCCCCCAGGGACCTATATCTCTTAAACTCTTCATTGCAAGTAAAGTTGCTCAGTATTTACTGAACCCATTGGAAACCATGCACTCACTTGCAGCTCCTTTCTGCACCAAGGATGGACCCTCCTTCTCACAGACTTCTTGCCCCTCGCCTTGGTCAGAGCCCTCCCTAGCGGAAGCTTGTATCCCTGCCATTGTGTACACAGATGCAGAGCAGGAAGCCAAGAAGAGCCTTCTGGGCTTGCAGGGATGAAGATGAGAGCGAAACAAGACAATAGGAGAGAGTAAAACAGAAAGGGCAGAAAGGGTGAAAGCAGGTTCAGCTTAGAACAAGTCATGCTTGGGGTTGGAGAAGTGGGAGAAAGACAGAGAGAGAGACAGACAGACACAGAGAGGTTCTGTAGTATTGAGAGAAAGAGTGAAACAAAGAGTGAAAAATAAAATTAATGCTCATTGTACACATTCACCTGGTCACTAATACCCCTCAGAAATGATGGTGGGGCTGGGCATGGGGTACATGCCTGTAATGCCAGCACTCAGGAGGCTGACGGAGGAGAAGGGTTACAAGTTTGACCAGCCTAGGCTACAAAGTGGGCTTAAGGCCAGCCTGAACTGCATAGCATAGCGAGACTCTGTCTCAAAGAGACAAAAAACAAACAAAAGTGATGGTGGCGGAGCTGGGAACGTAGCTCAGGGGTAGAGTGTTTGCCTAGCATGTTTGAGGCCCTGGGTTCAACCCCAGTTCCACAAAAATGATGCTTATGCTTTTGTGGCCATTCATGGGCAGAGCAGTGAAAGCTGAGTTGCCTGAGTGCGTGGTCCTGGGTGAAATGGGTTGAGCTGTGCTCTGCTTTGCCTCAGCTCTTGTAGTCACATGTCATTTTTAAGAATCTAGGGGCTGGGGAGATAGCTCAGTTGAATAAGCGCCTGCCTGGCAAGCACCAGGGCCTGAGTTCAATCCCCGGCTCCACAAAAAAAAAAAAAAAAAAAAAAAAAAAAAGAATCTATTTTGTGCCATATTTTTCATATTTTTTGTGCTTTCTTCAGGTTGCTGTATAAAATGACCCCCAAGCACAGCGCTGTTTAGTATTCCTCTGCTCCAGAAGGCTGTGATGTGCTTTATGGGAAAGATGCAAGTGAGCAAACAATATGGTGAAGGCTGAAATTTTTAAAATGTATTACAGTAAAAATTCTAATGCCACTCATCCCTGAAGTCCCCTATAGGTTTGAACGGCCTTATCCTGTCATTCTTCTTCTTTTGTAAAGTATTGTAGAAGTCCTGCTTCTGAGTGTGAAGGCTTTGGTTGTGATGTGTAGCTGCCTCAGTGTCCTGAGTTGGTTCAACCGTGGTCTCAAAATAACATGAAAGTTTAGGAGGTAAGAAAATCCAAAAGTTGCACAGGGCCTGATGAGGTGGGTGAAGATGCACTGTAATGGTTTTATGACTTGCTTTTTTATGGGATGGCCCTTGGCAGCAGCCTTTTCTGTGTTTACAACCGTATCTTGTAATGATGCTCATGAAAGACTTCTAGGACTGCTTCAGCAAAATGCAAAAGAATGATAGGGTAGGTATGTTGGAAGAGGGGAATTAATGATATCCATAAAGCAAGGTTGTTGGTTTGTTCTGTTTTGTTTTTTTAAGATAGGGTCTCACTATGTAGTTCAAGCTGGCCTTGGAGTCACAATTTAGCCCAGGCAGGCCTTGAGCTTGCTGTAGTCCTCCTGCCTTAGCCTCTCAAGTGCTGGGATTACTTTTTTTCTTTTTTTCCTGGGATTACTTACGTGTGCAAGTTTATGCATTGATAGTTGATGAAACTATTTTTCCTGGAACCTCACAGGAACCTAACCCTGGGTTTGCCCAGAAGCTATGGTTCAGTAGGCCAATTCACTGTTTGCTATAACTTCACAGTGCATACTGAAAAGGGAAGTGGCTCCATTTTATTCTCCTTTGATTACTTCTAGGAAATGATTGTCAGTCAGGATCAGCTAGAGAAGCAAAGTCCCTGGGAGATAATGCATTTCAAGAGATAGCTTACCAGGAATTGACTTAGTTATTGTGGGGCTTGGGAAGGTGAACCGTTACCTGCAGAGCAGCTGGCAGGAAGGGAAGATTGCAGGAGCATGACTGAAGCTTGCGCGTCCCATCAAAAAGGAAGAATTCACGAAGAAGAAGCTACTGTGGGCTCATCTGTTATGGAATTCTTTTTTCTTTTCTTTTGGCCAAGAAAAGCTCAGCCCCTTTCAAGGGCTCACATAAATGGGTTGGAGCCGCCTAAAATAGTCTTGCTAGTGTAGAGTCCACTGATTAGGGCCTTACATCACATCTGTAAAATTCCCATAGCAGCGCCTGGATTGGGGTTTCATGGACTAACGGGGAGCAGGTGTATGTGGGCTGAAGAGCATTTAGTTAATCCAAGTTGACACATGGGAAGATCAAATGGTACATCTAAGACTCTAAGACAGAAGTTTATGTAGAGCTCAGAATCAAATCTAGGACATCAAGCATGCTAAGCAAGTGTTTTACCACTGAGCTATACACCTAACTACTAACATAGGTTTTAATGCAACTTACTTTGTTTCTAGAGTGAGGGTTTTGAATTCTGTGTTAGTGAAGTTGCAGGGTTTTGCTTGGTTATTTATTTATTTATGCAGAACTAGGGATTGAACTCGGGACTTTACACTTGCCAGGCAAGTGCTTATTCTACTGAGCTATCTCCCCAGCCATTGGTTATCTTCACATCAACTCCCTTTCATTCAAGTCTCACCCCCTATTCCTACCTTAAGAGGTAGGGAACTGGCATACAGAGAAAGTTTAACTAACGCTGTTGCATGATAGAACTAGGATTTGAACCCAGGCATCCTGGATCCAGTTTGTGCTCTTAAACTTCATCCTATGCTGAGTCTCAATGTGGCCTTAAAATGAGTTAACATCTTTTCAAGAATCTTGCATGTTTGGGGAAGGCAGAGACTTTGTGAGGACTGCGTGGTCTTTGGTTGTCTGGGAGTAGAAGGCTGTTTACTCTTGTTAGAGACATAGTGTCCCCAGTAAGTGCTGGAAACTCCAGGTCTATTTCCAGAGCCCTTTTCCACATGGTGCCCAAAGTCCCTTTTAAAATCTAAACTTCAGAGCCACACAGATTTCCCCTTTGTGCCATCTTCAGGTGTTATTCTAAAGTCCCAAAATTTGTGTCCTGACCAAAGCTCCTGGCCATCTGAGAGCTTCCTGTGGAACCTTTCTGTTTCTTGCTCTCGCTCTTTCTCTCCAGCTCCTTCATGCATGCACATATCTAGGCCACTGGTGTTTCCATGTTTACTCTGGACCTGGCACAGTGCCAGCCCCTGGGGAACACAGCTGTCACTAAGATGAACTCAGCACCTTCACAGTTCACATCCCCAAGTCTCACAGAAAAGGCTTGAGGGCAGGATGGCCTGTCAGATAGTAAAGCCAGGCCCAGTGGGCTTTGCGTGCTGCCTAACGTTCAGCAGTGTGAGAGCCTATGTTTTCCTTTTACAGGTGAACACTTTATGATAATTTTACACTAGTAAAACTCATCAACTTCTGCCTCCAAGCAGGCGCAGGGGCCAGGTGTTCAATCCAGGGGTTCAATCCCCAGGCCTACTGTGCTGGCCTGGTCCCTGAGGCCCACTGAGAAGGCAACTGAGATTGGGCATGGTGGTACACACCTGTAATCCCAGCTCTTGGGAGGCTGTAAACAGGTGGATCACTGTGAGTCCGATCTAGCAGTGAGACCCTGAACACACTGTAGACTCTTCCCTAAAATACAAAAATAAATAAACTCATCAACTTCCTTGTCTATTTTTTCCTCCCTTCCCTTCCATTCCATTCTACTCCAAAGATGACTCTTATTTATTTAGTATGTGTGTGCATTTTTCACATGTTTTTTAAAATGTATTTTAGTACAGGGTCTACAGGTCTTACTGCGTAGATCGGACTCATAGTGATTCTCCTGCTTGCAGCCTCCCAAGCTCTGGTGTGTGCTACCACACCCAATCTCTCAGATCTTCTAATGCACTGTAAATACATATGAATATATTGCATTTGAAAAGTATAATTGCACAAAATAGTTACTTCATAAATTCTTTTTTTAAAAAATATATTTTGTTTTATTTTATTTATTTTTTTGTGACCAGCTCAGCCTGCTAGTGTGGCATGTGATGCCGGGGATCGAACCTTGGTCCCTGCACTTTTGCCTAAGCTTGCCTAAGCAGGCGCTTTAGACCACTGAGCTATCTTGCCAGCCCCTACTCCATAAATTCTTACTGTTGAGTTGGTGGTAGTGGATGGATATGGGCAAATGGATGAGTTTTCATGTTCTGTCCCCCAGCTTCTCATGATGCTTGTTCCTAGAAGCATCCTGCCAGGCAGGAAAGGGGAGCGGTGTCTCTGGATTCCTGTTTCTTCCTGTGAACCACATGGCCTAGCTGTGGACACGGGAACTTGCTGTCTGTGTGGTCAGTTGGGGTTACCGGAGACCATAGGCTGGGTGACTGCAACAGCAGTACTTCCCCATGGTTGTGAAAACCAGGAGATCTGAGAGGAATGTGACAGCTCAGTGGATTTCTGGTGAGAGCTCCCGTCCTGGCCAGCAGGGTGGCCATCATTGCCCTGCATCTTCACACAGCAGAGAGGAGGAGGAGAATAGGAATCAGTGGCTTCTTACACATACACCAATCTTATTAAATTAGGACCTCAACCTCGTGCTCTTACTTCATTTTGCATACTCGATCACTAGAGTCATTTTACGGATTACGGCTTCAACAGGTGAACTTCTGATGAGGAGGGGGATGCAGTTCAATCTGTGCCATTGCCCCTGATGTCTCAGGGTCCCCATGTGTAAATCTGGGCTGCCCCCTGGCCTAGTGCAGGGGTTTGTCCCCAGTGGGCACTTGCCACGGTGTTCGTCCATGTGTGCATCTCTGAGAGTAGAGCTGCTTGCTCTGCGACTTGAGGGAAGCTCAAGGCCTCCCAGTGGCCTCCGTCCCTAGCATTCCATTTGAATTAGTGAAAATTTCAACCACTGCTTTGTGAATAGTTCCAGATGTGCGGCGGTGGGCGGGGGGTAGGGGGGCAAGATAGCTGGAAAGCCAACTTAAAATTGAAAGTTAAATTTTGCTTGGGGTGGGGAGTAGTTGCTGTGTCCTCAGGATCCAAGATTCAGGACAGCACCATCATGGGATGTTGCCTTGAGTTTGTTAGAATGGGACTGAGGACCAGTCCTATGCCTGGATGAAACAAGGGCCACGCTAAATCCAATTAATTAACCTTGTTCCTTGGCTGAAATCTCTGTTGGTTTTAAAGGCTCAGAAGGACAAAAACCAGAGGAAATAGACTCTGTACAGAGTTACTGAGATGAGACAACTGTTCACTGGGGGATTTGAAGGCTTTCAAAGGAGAGAATGTCAATGGCCCACACAGATTCTGTTGTGGGGACTGTGAGTCTCTGGGGATACTCTGAGACCCTTTTCTGTAGTGGTTTAGATGCTGGGATGAAAGAGTGTGGGAGTCTGGGCCAGGGCTTCAGAGTTGAGGGCATAGATGATGTTTGTGGAGAAAATATTGGGGGGAAATGAGCTCCTGGATTGATGTGGCAAGAGTGCCCATAGGGCTGTCCTAGTGTGAGGACTGCTTGTATTACCCAGGGAGAACTGCCTGCTCAATAGGGCGGAGCCATGTGGCAAATGGCTCTGCAGAGTTAGGTCTGCAAAAGCAGAGTAGTTTGAGAGGGAGTGAAAGACCAGGGCAGTGAGGCTGGTTGCCTGCTTTCCTGTGGGTTGGCTTAGGTCAACCATAGATGTGGACTGAAGGACAGCCGGTAGCATGAGAGGTTCCTATCAGGAATCCACAGTGTGGAAAGTCACTGCATTACCAGGCAGTGGGGAAGAAGACACCAGAATGGGGAGAATCCTGGCGCTCATGACCAGACAACCTCTAGCACTTTCGTAGGCAAATTCTAACTCTCAAAACCTCATCTGCAAAGGTGAATAAAAATAGTAGAGTCAGCCTTCCGTAGCCACAGTTACATACCCAACCAACCATGGATGAAAAAAAAATTAATTGCATTTCTACTGACTTTGTTCTTTCCTCAACAAAACAGTATAACAACTTAATAGCATTTGCATTATGTTAGTTATTATAAGTAACCTAGAGATGATTTAAAGGGTGTGATACGATATCTGTGGGTTACATGCTTATACCATAGCATTTTCTGTAAGGACTTTGGTGTCTCGGGAAGGTCCTCAGAGCCAGTCTTCCTTGGATACCAAAGGATGACTATTCATGTACCTATTAGGGCTTTGAAGGTCTGAATGAAAAAGAAAATTGGAAAAGGCCGGCTGAGTTTGTGGTAAATGCTTACTCAGTATGAGCTCTGATTATCACAGCTGACTGGTATAGTTTGTGTCCCTATGATAAGGAAGAACATTTTTACTTCCATTTCTCAAGTTAGGAAGGATCAACCCTGGAGAGGGAAAGAAATGGGAAAGAGGTGCAATCAAGTGGTTTTTGGCTGAAGTCACACAGAAAGGAGCCTAGAAATGTTTTTCAAATTCGGAGGGTGAATTGAGCAACAGAAGGTATGATGGCTGAGAGGGAGAAAAAGAAAGAAACGCAGTGAATTTTATATCCTTGTTTCCCTGACTGACATCAGCCACTGTGTGTAGTGTGTCTCCTTTTGGGATGTCACAGAAATGGATGAGCTGGCCTCTGCATTGAGGAATTCCCTGGACACACTGTCACAGTCAGCAAAGTGGGTGTAGCAGTGACACAAGAATGAAATATACCTGGGTAAGGTGGCAGCCTCCCAGCCTGCCGGCCTAGCCAACTGGGAGCCTGAGGCAGGAAGATTGCAAATTTGAGGCCAGCCTGGGCAATTTAGCAAGACCCTGTCTCACAAAATTAAACCAGCCAAACCAAGGTCTGGAAACATAATTCAGCATTCTTTAGGCACAATCCCTAGTGCTGTGGGCAAAACAAAATAAAAACAAAAACACTGCAGCAAATCCAGCACAGAACTGATTCTGTCCCTTAGGACTTTATCTCTGACAAAATTTAGGTGTCAGCAGAGCCGGGGAGATGGCTCAGTAGAATAAGCACTTGCCTGGCAAGTGCAAGGGCCTGAGTTCTATCCCCAGTTCTGGAAAAAAAAAAAAAATTAGGTACTCATGTCTTATATTGCACTGTTAAAGGTTTTCTATCAACATGCAGCCTGATCCTTGAGTTTAGTCCCATTTTGGGACAAGATAAAGAGGGAGGCCACTCAAGAAGCCTCAGTGGTAACCTGGAAAGGGGACACAACAGGTTAGAGCAGTGGGGTTGTTTGTAAAGGGAGGGAGAACAGATGCAGAAGCAGGGGACCCAGCAAGAACGAGAGGGGGGAAGGGAAGAGCCCAGGGTTCTAGCTTGGGTGATCAGGAAGTCCTTTCAGCAGAGTCGGGGTACAGAAAGGAACTTTGGCCAGTGGTGCTCACATTTTCAAGTGTTCAGGAGTGAGCTGCAGAGATTGCTCATACCCCAGGTCTCCTGACTGCTTCTTGGATGGGTTCCGAAACTTCTGCTTCCTCTTTTTTGGTACTGGGCATCAACTC
The DNA here is from genome assembly GCF_000260255.1 of Octodon degus. Taxonomy (NCBI): domain Eukaryota; kingdom Metazoa; phylum Chordata; class Mammalia; order Rodentia; family Octodontidae; genus Octodon; species Octodon degus. The sequence continues at coordinate 3,007,323 of NW_004524761.1, read as the reverse complement.
AGGAGCTTGTAGTTGTCAGGCATGTGCTGTGCTTCAGAGCTCCTGAGGATTCTAGCAGCACTCCAGAGGCTTCTGCTGCTGGTGTACACAAAGAATACCTTGAGAAATGCTAGACTGTAGAAAACAAATATCTTGGCTTTGGGTCCTGCAGAAAGCGGGGGTGAGGCAAGGTCTAAGTAGCTCATGCTCATCAGGGAGGTAAACTTGCACAACTGGGGTAAGGGCAGTGGCAAGAAGATGCGGCAGGATGTCGCAAGGTGGCTCTCATTTCAGAACAAGCCATGAAGAATCAAGTAGGGCTCTTCACACTGGGGGCTCCTCCAGACAGGCTGCAGGGATGAATTGTATCTCTGCCCAGAAAGAGGGAGAAAGAAGGAGACTTTAGATTTCTCCTCATTGTGCCCCAATCCTTATTCCCATTTGTAAAATTCACCCACTAGGAACTAATGACCTGTCCCCTTGGGAAGCCTGACCTCAGAGCCTTTGGAGAGAGGGCAGATGGGACATGGCCAGTGAACAGGAAAGAGGCAGAGGAGGGGGTGTGTGGGGGAGGGCTCACAGTTGGTTTCTCAGTGTGGTAGGGAGGTCAGGCTGGAGGAGGGAGATTATTGGGTCCATAATGAATTGTAGATTTAAAGCTCAATCTTCAGAAGAAAGGCGTTTAGGGGAATTTTCTAAATAGAGTTTCGTGGTGCTGAGAAAGGAAACTTGGAATTTGTACTCCTAGTAAATGTCTGTCACTTTATTTCTCTCCAGAACAATTTCCAGTAACTGAAAACACCAATGATCAAATGGCACATGTGGGCACTTACAGATTTCTGCAGAAGGAAGGTCACATAAATTTAAGGTATCACTTGTTTATTTTATATCCTGAATTAACTTTCCACCTTCTCCGTCCAGCATCATAATAAAAGGCTTCACTAGAGAGCAAATGAGTTTGTGAATCTCATCCAAACTCCCAAGCTCTTTCCCTGAAGACCTGTAAGTTCCTAAGATTCTTTACAAGGAATATAAAAATAATAATTGGAAGTTTTGTGAGTTCCAACTGCATACTGGGTTGCAGAGAGTAATGACCTTGCTTCGCATTTGCAGGAAGCTTTTCTTCTCCGTGTTAGCAGAACTTGGCTAACGTGATACACTGGCAAACGCATTAATCTGTCATAGAAATGGGAGGAATTTAGTCACAGGAAGTGAAAATAACTGATCATGTCATATAAGGAGCTGGCAAGGAACAGCTCATTACACTGATTTTCTACTACCACCCTGAACCATCTCAAAATACTTCAAGTGAGCCAGGTGCTGTGGTATGCAGTTGGAGGCTCATCCGCTTGTGGAGCAGAAACAGAACTGCTTGAGCCCGTGAGTTCAAGACCAGCCTGAGCAACGGAGTGGGCCCCTGTCTCTAAAAATATTTCAGGTAGTCCTAAGATCTGAACTTAAGAATAATTCCTTGCCCATCATAAAGATGGTAACTCAGGTGTGAGAAGTTGAGTTTTAATTCTGTGTATTTGCTGGTGGTAGAGTATTAAAAATTTGCAGCTATTTTTAATGCAGCCAAACTATTTCTGAGGATAAGGAAAGCAAGGGTGGGGGCAGGTAGGTAACTGATGGCTTAGGGAAGCAGCTAAAGGGTGGAGAAGTGAATAGTGTAGAGATTTAGCATCTAGAGGCACTGTGGGATCGATTTAGGAAAAGGTGTTCAGCAACTGTTATAATTTGGATCAACCTCCCTCCCCCATCCGAACACACTCACGAGTTCAGAGGTGCAGCCTTCAGAAGGGGACTGGATCGAGAGTGTACTAACCTCATCAGTGGCTTAGCCCATGGATGCGGTTATAACTGAAGGCACAATTAGGGGGCAGGGCCCAGCGGGAAGAAGCAGGGCTGTGGGCACGTGCTTTTCAAGGAAAGGCCTTGTCCCTGGCCCCTCTCTCCCTCCAGCTCTCTTCCTGCTCTCTGCTTCCTGGCTGCCACTAGGTGAGGAGCCTTCTTCTGCCGTGCCCATCTGCCCTGGGGCGAGGCAACCCCTGAAACTCTGAGCCCAAACAAACCTTCTCTCCTTTAAGTTGTGTATAAATGGGATTGTGTCCTAATAACAGAAAGGTGACTATTACAGCAACTGAGAGGCAAAACAATGCCTAGGAAAAAATGATATGCTAGTGTCAACCAAAGAAAGAGAGTGTCATAGGCAGTAAGGGTTGTATATGCTAGAATTGGTTAAAAGAGATTTGCCATACACAAAGGCAACTATTTCCTTAGGTAATTGGTGAGAAGAGATTGATTCTTGGCTGTTGGACCTAACATTCAAAATGCTTTACAGAGTTATAGGCTCATACAAAGCACTTGTTATGGTTTGTGTCTAGTTGTCCCCCCAAAGCCTCATGCAGTCATAGGGTGGACTTCTAGAGTTTGTGATTAACTCATGATCCACTGGGATTATGGGCGTGAGTGCTGCTGGGATCATGGGCGTGAGTGCTGCTGGGATTATGGCTCTGAGTACTATACCCAGCCTCAAGTTGAATGCAATTTAAGAGAGACAGACATGCTCTCTGTAGCCATTGTGGCTGCTACTCCTCCCTTGTTCTCTGCTCTTTGCTGCCACCATGAAAGGTTGTTCTCTGCCATGTGTCACTTTGTCTTGGAGCCAGCTAAGTATGGACCAAAACCTCCAGTAACTGTGAGCTAAATAACCCTTTCCTTCCTTCATTTTGAGTGTCAGGTATTTGTCCCGCAACAAGAGAAGAGTAACTGAGACAGGACTGAAACCACAAAGAGAAGAACAGTTCTTCTCTGGGTTGCTCTGTGGTGTCTTCCCTCTGTGGGTCTTCATGTACACACCTGCTGAGAAACAAACGATGAAGATGGCTAAACAGGATGCGCTGTCCCTATGGCATCTTCCCACTCTAGAATTCTCTGATTCTGAGCCAAGATTTCTGGGCTCCTCGGAGGCAGCAGAAGTACATTCTTTCTAGACTCGATCCCTACAGGGCTGGACAGTCGTTTTAACTTCCTGCCTCTCAGTCTTATTTCTACCAGATGGGATGATTTTGGTTGCAACTTGATAGGAAACCCAGAAGAAGCCAATTTAAGCAAAAAGGGAATTCGCTGGCTTATGATACAGTACTAGAATGTCCTAAGTAGATTCGCTCAAGAATGGCTTGGTCCAGGACCTCCAATGCTGTTTTAGTTTCCCCTTTCTTGCCTGATTCCACTTCCTGACCTGCCGTCAGATGGCTGCCGTGGCTTCCCACGTCACCCTTCCACGTAGACATGGAGGAGATGTTGGCCAAGAGTGTGCTGCCACCCCTCCCCCCGGGAAGTCCACGTGATTGCACTGGACTTTCACTTTGGGTCATAGGCCCATCCTTAAGCCAGAAATTATGGCTGGAGGGATTAAATTGTGCTGCTGGTCAGGACATGGCTAACTGCTCCTTCTGGAGCCTGGAGTGTAGCTGCCCCAGCCCTAAGCCTTGCAGCTTAGTGTGGCGTAACTGGAAGGCCAGAGAATATATTCTGAGCACCTAAGAAATAATTCTCAGTTCTCTAGGCCCTGTAAAACCATGGGAGAGGCAGGAGGTTCTGATTTAAAAAAAAAAAAAAAAAAGGCAAGAACAAATTTCTGAGACAGTCTAGCATTGAGTGACGTGGCCAGAGTGGCTGCTCCCTACCAGCTCAGGACGCCCTTTGTTCTGGGTGTGAGTTGGGGATTTCAGATCACTCCGGTACATAGTTACTTTCAGGAGATTACAGGGGGGAAATGCTCCACTTCCTGTTTAGGATTACACTCTTAACCCTCCCTCCCACGCAGGCCATATGTTCATCCTAAACCTCCGCATCCAGCCAGAAAAGCCCTTTGTGTTTTCTTGGCAAAACTAGGGCCCAGTAATTAAAGTCCATATGCAAAGCTGCTACCTTCAGTGCACACCAAGGTCTTTTAATTAGTACGTAATTGGTCAAAGAGGTACTATCAAACAGCTCCCCGTCTGGCCGGCTGGAAATGCAGTGTTTGAAAAGTCCCAGACCAGAAAGGGATAATAAATGCTTTAAGTCCCATCTGTTGGAATGATTTGTTTAAGGTATAAATTCCTGTTCTGTTACTATTTTTACAAATTCTGCATGTAGCCCTCCTTCCAATATTGTAACAACTACCAGAGTATTCCTTGGAGGTAGCAGCAGGAGGAAATAAACTAGGAGACTTCTTAGCAAATCCATGTGTTTCCCTTCAAAGAGATGCCTGTATCACAGTGGGGGTGGGGAGGGAAAAGGTAAGGTGAGTGGGGCATTTGGTGTGAGCATCACATCAGGCCTGTGGGGTTGTGTCCCTCTGTGAGACAACCCCCCGGGCAGTCAGCCCCTCCACAGTCTTTGCAGTGACTTTTGTGGGAAGTCCCGTCATCCGTCCCCTTCCTGTGACATGTGGGAAAGTTGACCTGACCCCAGGAAGGACTTTGCCATCAATTTGGGAAGGGAAGGCCAGCAGCTGCGGAGAAGCAAAGGGAAGACGGAGCAGGGAGTTCACTGCCCTCAGGGAGCCGTGGTGGACTGGAGTGCTATGTCCTGCCTGGCATCTCCAGGTGACTTGGTTTTGGTTGACCGACATGTCACAGAGGAAAGATGGCAGAAGAAATATGTGTTAGGGTGCTTTCCAGGTTGACTCAACCCTTTGGGCAAAGCTGAAGACAAAATTGAAGGCTTAAAAGAAATTCAGGCTCAGAAATAGAGTAGAATGTTTCCCAGGCTGTGGGATGGGAATGAGATTGGGAAGGTGCTGGCCACAGGATACCCACTTTTAGTCATAAGATGGGTAAATTCTGAGATCTAATGTACAACATGATGGGACTCTACCTTATACTGTATTGTATGGCATTTGCAAAGGGGATAGACCATTAGCATGCTCATCTCCAAATCAGACAGTCACTCTGTGAGGGCATGGTTGTGTTCACAAGCTTGGTTGCATTATTTCATAGTACATCAAATCATCTCATTGTGCTTTGTAAATATATACAGTTGTATTTTTCAGTGATACCTCAATAAAACTAAAAAAACAAAACAGAAAAATGAGTTGTGGTTGGCAAGGCAGCTGTGTAACTATCCGTGTAATGGCTGTCTAGGAGAATGAGTTCGGATCCACCTTTGTTCCCCCTCAGCCAGTTTGAGGTATGGGAATGAGGAGAAGAATTGCTACCACCCTGAGGAGAATGAGAGTGAGCACTTATAGGGAAGGCCTGGCAGGAGGGGATTCAGGCTTCAGGCTGCTGGGGGACATAGCCTCGGATGGACCTTCCTCACTATCTCTTCTTGCGGCCAGGTCTGCTCTCTTTCCTATAGTTCCCTCACCCTCTACCCCAGAGGGCTGAGAGTTGGGGCCTTCTCTGACCCCATCTGCTGAGAAGTCGTTAGATGGAGACCTGGGCCCACTCAGAGAAGGCCTGACTGATTGTCCTTTTTTTACTACCAACTACTTGTTCCTATGTCTACTCTCCTTCCTTCTCTTCCCCCTCCCCCCTTCCTTCCTTCCCTCCTTCACTTCCTATCCCACCCATCCCCTTGAGGTGCCCACACTCTCTCCTTAGGTGGAGAGGATCTGAGGGGTTAGCCTAGGCTTAGCCCATTCCAGGATGGCACCTATCACTTTTGGTGCAGGGTCTTTCCTGCTTGCTTGTCTCTCTGGCGTGCCCTGGTATTTGGCTTTGACTTGGGCCTTTTGGGTACTCTTGCTTCCCTGGCCCTATCAAGGGAGCTCAGGCTGAGCACTGGTGCTTGAGTTCTCAGAGCCTGAGGCCAACCCTCCTCCCGGGCCCCTAATAAGGTATGGCTTTGTCTCTCTTTGTTGGGGGAGAGGGCGCGCCTCATTTCCCTGGAAGTCCTCATGGGGACAGGGTGGCTGATTTGTGGCTGGACTTGAGTTTTTCTTTACCCTGGCCAGTCCCTTCCTAGTGCCCCAGGGGCCTCACTCCTTTGCAGTCCACTTTAGACCCAGTGATGCCTTCAGGCTGCAGACAGATTTCTTTAGGAGAGGGTTCTGGTGGGGGAGACCAGCAGTCTCCCCAGTGTCCTTGAGTCCCAACCAGGGAAGACAGTGCTGGAAGTGAAATTGTCTCTAGAACACCCAGGAAACAGGGAAAAGGAGGAGAGGTAGGATTGCTGTGGGAACTGAAAAGAAAGGAAGTCAGAGTCTGGCTTCTGGACAGAAAAGAAGTGAAGGCTTAGAATGCCATATTTCACATAAATTAAAGGGGAGGTAGGCTAGAGTCTGGAGTAAATGTTATTTGTCTTACACTTAAATTCTCACTTCTAGAATGCTCTCTTTGCAAAATAACAGTTATTTCAGGCTTTAGTTATAATGCCATATGAATAGATCTTGGTTTAGAAGAATAATTGATTAGCCCCATTTGAGAGTTATTTATAGTACCTTTCTATGTTGTAACCTCTGAGAGAAAAGTTGGTTATAAAAAATATCTTTGTAGGGTTGGGGAGATGGCTCAGTGGAATAAGTGCTTCCCTGGCAAGCGCAAGGGCCTGAATTCAACCCCTGGTTCCACCAAAAAAAAAAAAAAAAAAAAAAAATCTTCGTAGCATTCCTGATAAAATGAAGAGCCTTGCCAGGTGGTCAGCTGCATGCAGTTTGCTTGGGAACCTAGGTCCAGCAGAGGAAGCGGAGTGGGCTTCCTTGTGGCTTTTCTGTACCTGCCAGAGTTCCGGGGCACCTCTTAGAGGTATAAGGCAGCTGCTAGCCACCAACTGACACTAAGATTGTAGGTTAAACTCTGAATCAGTTGAACCAGTGTCAAGTGTTTGGCACGGTTAAGAGCAGGGTGGGGAGAGGTGTGCTCAGCAAGTAGTGCAAAGTCCCTCTGGCCCAGCGGGGAGAGAGTGTATGAGCCCTGTGCCTGCACAATGAGATTTGTTGAAACACCCTGAATCTGATGACAGGGAGCCCTGAATTTTTAATCTTGATGGTGTAATACTGGCAAGCTTCACTTTGTCATCTTGAGAATGGGAATGATAATAGCTGGATTTAGAAAACAGAGTCCAGGAGGCTGGGGAGATGGCTCAGTAGAATAAGTGCTTGCCTGGTGAGTGCAAGGGCCTGAGCTCAATCCCTCGTTCCGCAAAAGAAAAGAAAACAGAGTGCAGAGAATTTGAATTTGTGCAGCAGCTGCAGAAGCGTCCACCATGCCGCATGACCAGGAGAAATGGCGGCGGTGGCAGCAATGAGAAGCAGAGCTTTATGTGGGGGCACCTAGAGTGTGGAGCGGGGCAGCTGAGCTCGGGGTACAGCACCAGCTGCCTGTAAGCCATGCACACCTGGGCTCACGCTCTGGCCCCCACATGGGTGACTCTGGGCAATCTCCCCGAGCCAGTGTCCTCATTGGGACAACGGGGACAGTACACCTCCCTCACCTCCCCAAGTGCAGTGAGCTCTCAGATTCAGCCAGTACCTAAGCGTTCATCAGGCTGGTTCTAAACAGGAGTGGGTTTCCCTGTTCCCACCATTTTTCTTCTCCATGTTTCCTACACACATATTTCACATTTTAGCAGTGATAGGCTGTGTGCTCCACTTCCGCCACCAGTGCTAGCCTCCTTTATTATTTAATATTTCTTCAAATCAACTTTTAAGTATGTACATTTAAAGAACCTTCACATTGCATTTGTAAATGAAAACTTCTCTAGATTTTAGAATGGTTACGCATGACCTAAAACCCCCAATGTGCTCTCAGACATACCCTTGGTACTTGGGAAGATACTGGTATCGTCTTTTGCTACTCAAAGTGTCCCTGGCCCTGCAACACCAGCCTTCTGAGAGTGTGTTAGAGGCAGAGTCTCAGGCCTCACCCATAACTCCTGAATCAGAATCTGCATTTTAAAAAAGGTCTGTAATGCCTTACACACTTTTTTGGAGGGAGTCTTTTTTTTTTTTTTTTTTTTTTAAAGAATTAAAAAAAAATTTGTGTATTTGGTACAGGGTCTCAGTATGCAAGTTGGACTTGTAGTGATCCTCCTGTTTCAGCCTCCCTAGCACTGAGATTATAGGTGTGTGCTACCATGCCCAGGGGTGGAAGCTAGAAAGTCTGTGCCACTGGGATGAAGGATCTGTGCCAGGAGGCTGAGGGATCTGCACTGGAGCCAGGAAGGGATGCTCAAGGTTAAGACCAGAGCTTCCCCAGAGAGAACCACAGCCATCCTCAGTGACAGCAAGGACCTGAGTCTCTGATGATAACACCTGAGTTCATATCAGGAAAACCAGTGCAACACACTTTTTCAGGAAAATCAACAACACACTATCTTCCGCTCCCATTCTCCTTTTATGCTCTTGGCAACAATCCTCAGCTGGGCCTTCCACACCCAGAACCACTCTAAGTCGGTTCAGCTGAGTGCTCCACGCTGACCATTAGTCCACTACTACATGCTCTACCGCTTCTACCCTCTCTGGAACGTTGCCCTTTCATCTTCCACGTTTGTGGGCCTGGTGGAGGGGCTTTTGTGTATGTGCTAGGAAGCCTTACTCTGATATCGTGTATTTCCCTCCAAAGTGTCCATTCCATTCCCAACAAGGTTTTAACTTTGGTGCTCAAAAGAAATCATTCTCCATGTTTTGTCACCCTTTCTCTGAGGCGGGAACTCAGACTAGCCTGGCCTAGTGTTAGAGGAAAAACATGATTTTATGATATTCTTCTGCTACCTGATTGATAAACTGCTCAGGAGAGGGAACTATTTCTTTCATCCTCATATTTCTCTAAGATAACTGACAGCGCGCTGCACAGGAAAGGGACCAGACATGCATTTGTCAGGCAGGAGAATTATTGATGAGTTACTTTTCAAATTCTGTATTATGAGTATCTTATTATTTTTTCATCTTGTTGATATTAACAGATATCTCTCAGTATATGATGTTAAAATATGAATGGAAAAAAGTCAACCTAGCTGTAGAAGACTAGATAAACTCAACTAAGTGAGAATGACAGCACATCTGTTCACTAAGCCTGCTTGTGGAGGACATTGTGGGTCCCACATTGGTGGAAACATTGGGAAGCAGCTGTGGACAGAACATTTAGGGCCCTGGCCAGGTCATGGGGAGACAGGTGATTAATGCAAGTTTGAATAATTAGGACAGCTGCAGATCTAGACAAATGCAGTGAAGGAAATCACACACCTAAATGTAAAACCACACAGCAGATGCACAGTGCTGTAGGGGTGCATAACAGAGCCCCAGGAGGGGTGCTTGTGCTGATACCTGGAAGAGAAGTAGGAATACCCAGGCAGAGGAGGCTGGGAGTGGGAGGACAGGCGCAGCATTTTAGGCAGAGGGAACAGTGTGTGTGGTGGCCCTGCGGCAGAAAGAAGCTAAGCTCTGTCTCTGTCCTTGTGGAGCTCACAGTCCACTGGCAGAGGCCGTGCTACTTGGGCCACTGTGGCAAGCTAATGGATTATTTGATTTCTGCCTTTTATTTCCATGGGTGCACTTATGTTTGTAAATTTCATTTGTTCCTTTTAAAAAGATGACATCATGTTTTCTTTTTTTAAAACTTTAATTGAATGTTAACTTTCCTATAGACTTCCTTAGGGCGGTCAGCCGCCTAAGGTTGGCCTAAGGTAACAGAAAACAAGGCTTTGGGCGTGGTGAAGAACTGCAGGTTAAGCTACGATGCCAAGCAGGGAACTGAAACCCTGATTCAAGTGTCACATCTCGGGCACGTCCTGAGATAGAGGCAGATGGTCCAGTGACAACATGTTCTTGATGCATGCTGTTTTATGAAATGATGTGCTTCTGTGGAGAGCGTTGCTTTTTAGTTAAGGTCAGAAGGGTGAGGCTAACAGGGCCCACATGGTGTGCTCTGTTGGCTGTGACCCTTCCATTCATTTTGCTCATACCCCTGATGTGGTCTTGTGAAAGCTCAGAAAGTGCAGGTGTCAGAGGGGGAGGATTTGAGCTCTGTTCATCATATGAAGCTGGCTGTGGTTAACAGGTGAACATCAAAATTTTAATGGCTTAAAATACACATGTTGAATTCTCACTGGCTGTTTCTCAGCAGGTGATTCGCTAAAAAGCAGTTAGTCTGAGTTTTAGTTCCTGGGCTGGGAAGGTAGCTCAGCGGTCTAAGTGCCTGTGGCAAGCACAAGGTTCCAAGTTTGATCTCTGGTACCACATGCTATGCCAGCCCCTGAACCCCCAGGCTCCCTGTGCTAGCCCTGAAACCAGGTGTGGTGCCGCAGCCTGTAATTCCAGCACTGGGGAGGCTGAGACAGGAGAATCACTGAGTCTGAGCTACATAGACAGACACTGTACCAACCTAAATAATGAATTTCAGTTCCTTCCACCTTGTGCCCCATCATCTTCTATAGGTGGGGAAATGTGCTTTAGCCATGGGCCCGAGAAGTAGAAATGGCTGTAATGAATGATGTGCTAATGTCTACTAAGCTCTGTGATTGTCCTGGCTGGCACCTTTTATACTTGGGGGCTCTTTTTTTTTTTTTTCTTCTTTTAATGTGTTTAGTACAGGGCCTATAGTGTCTCACTACACAGATCAGACTCATAGTGACTCTCCTGTTTTCAGCCTCCCAAGCACTGGTATTACAGGCATGCGCCACCACACCCAGTCTCAACTGCTGTCTCAGCATGCCCCAGGGGGCGAGGCTGGCATGGCTGGCCCTGGGATCAAACCCCGGTTGTTGTGCCTGCCTAAGCAAGCACTTTGGTCCACTGAGCTATCTGCCCAGCCCTTGCTATTAATTGTATTCTTATTTGACAGGTTTGGATGCAGCCACCACACCTTTCATACATTTGTCAGTTTAGAAAAACTTAGTGGGCAACTTCTAATTTAGAAACTGCCCATCTCTGTTTGTGGGGACACCAGGGGGATGCAGTTAGCATCCGAGACCATAAAGGTGGTCTCCTTCTCACCCAAGCCCTCGGTGTCTGTCTCCTTACTAACAAATGCCATGGAGCAGTAACGGGGCCTCTTCTGAGAGCTGTTTTCTCCCTGATCCTACAGTGCTGAGAAATGTGAAAGGCATTAGGGACTCAGAGCATGGTCTCCCTAAATGCTCCGCTGCCCATGGGGAGCCAGCCAGGGGCCTGGCTTCAGATGGCTGGACAGGTGGCTTGGTAATTAAAACCTTTCCCTTTGAACGGCAGCCTTGTTTTGCCAGGAATATGAGGTGAAGGAGATGCTCTGGTTGTGTGCCTGCACCAGCTGCTTTGAAAGCTTCCGCACAGCTGTCCCCAAACCACAGCAGACAGCTACATCTCTCCTTTCAAACTCTTGGGGGCTTAGTGTGACTTGAGATGGGAAAAGCAGACATGGAACCGGGGCAGAGCTCTTCTGATCGCAGATATTCTGAGTCTTTTTGAAGAATCAAGCAGTACAAAAGATAACTTGGGGATGCATTCATTTCCTGTTAACATCAATTTTATGAGATAAGGGTATTATGGGGCCTTGTTTTATACATGAGACCATGAAGGCATAGAGTTGAAGGAACTTGGGTAAGGTCATGGGGCTGAGTGTGGGTGAATCAGGGTTCGAGTCCAAGCAGTCTTGACCCCAGCACTAGGCTCTAGTGGCCTTGGCTCTTAAATACATTCAGACTTTGACTCCACCCTGAGTTTTCATCCATTTCTGCTCAGGCCAAAAGCCTTGGAGTTGTCCTTGCCATCTCTCTTTCTCTCATGAAAATAGAACATTGCATTGTATTTTCAAAATATATCCAGAACTTGGCTGCACCTCGCCATTGCTACTGCCCTCTCTGAAGCCATAGGCTCTTGCTTGAGCCCTTGCAATGGTTCCTTTGTTCTAGCCTTCTCTTCTCAGAATGCAGCCTGAGCCATCCAGGACTGGCAGGTAGCTTTGTTCTGCAAGACCTTTCTGGGACTGAAGCTCCTGTTGTTTGCCTTCCCTTAGGTTTCTGTGCTCATCTGTGTGGCCCGAGCCGGGCACAGTTCCATGCCTTCATTCCAGCCCAGGAGAAAGGATAAGAGAGGAAAACCTGAGCACTGATTTCCTTTTGAGCACGTGATTCAAAATTGCACATATTATTTACATTCACTCTTTCCATATGAGTACCTGGTCACATGGCTAAACTAGTGGCAGAGGAGTCTGGGAAGCATGGTCTCCAAATTTTCAACTCAAATAAGAATGGAAAGGATTTCACGGACAACTAGCAGCGTGCTACAGAGTCTCAAGGGGTAAAGGGTGGACCATTAGGCTGCTCTTAAAGCCTCAGTGTGTGTTGGCAATAGCTTAACTCAGAGGCAGTGGACATGGGGAGAGGAGAACAGTTGTGAGATGTATTTTGGAGGTAGACTGGGCATGATATAAAGTGACCTAAGGGGCTGAGGAAAAAGCATGAATCAAGGATGAGTCCAAATAGTTTTGTCTTGAGAGATGAGGTGGTGTCATTTCCTGAGATGAGGATGCAGTCCCTGAAGTGTCTGTGGACCAGTGGGGGACCTCTCTTACAGGGCCTGTCTTGTGTCTCAGCAGAAATAAACATGGGGGGTAGGAATGGAGTGGAGGCACAGTCTACAGGGCAGTCTTCTAGACTGATTCAGTGCGTGGGCCTCGAGTGCTTCCAAGGAAGGGCAGCCTGTGCTGGGCACACTCTCCAGCAAGGGGCTGGGCAGGGTGGATGTGGATTAAAGGAAGCCCAGAGCCCTGGGGCCCACACTGTGCTTAGCTGCTGGCCTTGTTAGGTCTAGGTGGCTCTTTTGGGTTTGAGGGAAGGGAAGAGCTAGATGGGGGTGTCTGCTTTTTAGCATGGTGGGAAGGGCCTTATTTCTAGTACCTAGCATCTTTATGAGTTGCCTCAAAGTTCTTTATCCTAGCAGCTCCTCTCCATGATGAGATTTTTTTTTTTTTTTTTTTTTTTTTTTTTT
>NW_004524761.1:2992493-2994349 GCF_000260255.1 Octodon degus | reverse complement strand
TTTCTTTTTTTTTTTTTTTTTTTTTGCGGAACTGGATTGAATTTACTCCATTACACTTGATTTATTTTTTTGGGTTTTTTTTTTTTTTTTTTTGGCGGGGGAGTACTTTAGGCTGCCTTAAGGGCAGGGCTGGTACAGCGTCTGGAGCTGGGAATCAAACCGCGGTCCTATGCACCTGACTGCATTTGCCCAAGTAGCGCTTTAAACAACTGAGCTATCCGGCAAAGCCCCAGAAGATGATTTCTGAAGGTGGAATTTTTAGGCCTTTGGTGGAATTGGGATCAGTCTGGTATCTGTCAGAAAGTGCCCTTGGAACTGGAGCCACCCAGATGGCGTTCCTCCTGCAGCTAGGCTCCTGGGGAAACGTGTGTACTGCCTTCATGTTAGTGCTTTTCCACTCCCACACTGGCATGAGGCATCGCCTAACCTGGCCTTCAGAGTCTGGGCTGAAGTCTCTTTGGGGTGCATCCTCTTCATTGAATACATTGAAGTCAAACAGTGACTGTGGAGGCCCTTATGTGTTCAGGACACCTTGGAAGCCACAGTGGGCTTGGCAAGATTAGAATGCTGCTTTCATGGAAGGGTGCAAACTCTTGGGTCACCCCTGGGCTCACGCTTCAGCTCCCGCACTTAGTGGCTGAGTTGTGTTAACCAACTCAGTTCCACCCTGTGGTGAATGAGGGCAGTATTATTATTCATACATGTAGGATTTTGTGAGGATTAAGTGAGGTAGTAACATCCATAAAGTGCTTAGCTCAATAGCTGTACACATTAAGAGCTTAGTAGCAACAAAATGAAAATCAGAAGTCCAGATAATGCACTGAATATTCCTTTTTTTTTGAGATGGTGTTTGGCTCTGTAGTGCAGGCTGGCCTTGAACTCACAGCAGTCCTCCCGTCTTAGCCTCCCAAATGCTGGGATGGTAGGCCTGTGCCACCATGCCCAGCTTTCTTCTCTCTTTCCTCTTGTTTTTGCATAGAATGTTCCTAAGAAAGTGTGTATATTGCGTCTTCTCCATCTACTGGGTGTTGAGTATCCTCACTGGTGAAGGCGAAGTCATGTCCTCAAAGGGCTCAGAATTAGGCTGCAGATATAAACAGTAAGCATAGGAATGCACAGCTGTGATGTCTACTAGTGGGATATGCTTGGAAAAAAGTTATGAAGATTGAGAGGACACAGTGCAGGATAGAAGGGTGAAGGTTGTGTTCTAAAACCTTGTCCCTTGACACAGGACCTGTACACTTGCTGTGCATGCTGAGGAGAGCCTCCTCACCCTACACTCCCACACCTCCAGGGTTGCTCTCCATTTTTTCAAGTGTCTGCTTAAATATCACCTCATCAGAGGCTTGCTTTATCTCTCTGTCTCTGTCTCTGTCTCTCTGTCTCTGTGTCTGTCTGTCTCTCTCTCTGACTCTCTCTCTCTCTCTCTCTCTCTCTCTCTCTGTCTCTCTGTCTCTCTGTCTCTCTGTCTCTCTCTCTCTCAAAACACACAAAAAGATGCTGTCCCTGCCTTTGAACTTTATGGTCCAATACTGATAACACAAATGACACTACATCCAGATTAAGGCAGCTGTTTTGAGAGAAGTACAAATAAATAAATAACATTCATGAAGAGAATTGGGAAAGCCTATCTTAAATAACTGGTATTTGTGTTTTGGGGTATGAAAAGCACATGGACTTTGTTTTTTTTTATGAGCAGAATATATTTATTGAGAGAAAGAAAGCTCCTGTCCAAGAGAGGGACAGGAGGGGGGCCCGAGCGGGTAGTTCCCCAGGAAGCTGTCTCTTCCAGGGACTTTTATAGTGTAAAACCATGTGAGGCTAAGGTAGAGAGAATGGGAACTCGCTTAGGTGGG
>NW_004524761.1:2970321-2992393 GCF_000260255.1 Octodon degus | reverse complement strand
CATATGGGACAGGGTCTTTTCCTGTTGGGGGTTGGAATGTGGGATAGGGTCTCTCTGTTGGGGGTTGGGCTAGTGACGCACTTAGGTCTTTCCAGGGGATTGATACCTATTTAGAATATCAATCCCAGGAAGCACATGGACTTTGGATGCAGACCAACCTGAATTTAGACCCAGCCCTGCCTGACCTCATTGTACTGAGAGAGGAACCCCCCACACCCCCTAGCAGCTGGCAGTGGTGGTGAGAAACAGGTTAGGTGCCCAAGGCCCAGGAGCGCCTGAAGGTGGCTTTCTGTGGGGCTCCTCACCACTGGTATCCACTGGTAATGGCAGTGTTTGGCCTGGCCCCCACTGACATTCTGTTCTCACGCAATACGGGATTGTCTTGGAATGGTCTGCCTGGGCATCTGGTTCTGCCAGGAGAGGACACGCTTCTCGAGGACATGCACTGTGGTGTCCCAGCATGGGTGGCCTTCTTTGCCATTCAGGCCACCATTGATCAAGGATAACAAGTTCCTGCGTCTTGTAGAGATAGAGCTGTTCTGCGCACACAGCAGTCTCAAGGGGAGGTCTGTTCTATTTACCATCGCTACACCTCAGTACCCCAAAATGGTTTTTGACAGATGGGTGTTTAGCATGTTCTTGAAAGAAGATTCCACAAGCCCTCTGGGGAAACGCATGCTGGGTTAAGCCACATAATTCAAAACAGGTGAAAGGATGCCAGTGCGCCTGCTTCTTCTGCCTGGGTTCTATTTTTAATGCCCCTGTCTTTTAGAAGGAATTAAAGAAAACTGATACTTTTTCCAGCACTTGGCTATACCCAGACTTTTGTTGTTTTAAAAATTGGAGGCAGTTTTTCATGGTGCTTTTTTTTTTTTTTTTTGCGGAACGGGATTGAACTCAGGCCCTTGTACTTGCCAGGGAAGCGCTTATTCCGCTGAGCCATCTCCCAGCCCCTGGAGGCAGTTTTTGAAACATGGAAAATTTTATATTGACTAGGTTCTGGTTACTCCAGAGATGCCCCCTGTCAGGGTAGTGGCTTTTCCACACGTATTTTGTCTGAAGTTTTTAAAGGTTTTACATTTTATTATTAAGCCATATAAGCAGTACAAACTATAAGAACAAGTACAAGAAACATATTCCCAATGAACATGTCTGATGGTCCAAAGAGTGCAGACAGTTTAAATTCAACATAATGATAGCAATCTTAGTACAGTGTATGTGACTCAGTATAATGATAAGGGTCTTACTACAGTGTATGTGAATGAACTCATGTGCAATTTCTTACAGACCCAGCTTGGTACATCTCCAATATTGTCTCTTAGAATTGTGCCTAATCTTATTATCAGTTTTATCTGAATCCACTGAGGAATGGGATGATTTTGCTTTTGCTTTTTGACCAGGAATCTCTTGATCCTGAAAGTCTTGTGGGAAGACATGACAAAGAATGGAGTCAAATGTATACACCACAATGTTGGAGAGCAGAGCCAAACTTTCTCAGCAGGGCCAATGACTATGGTTACGAGCTTGGATGACTGGTGAATGTTGGTCTGGAATGCAAGATGCTCTGATGCTGGCAACTCCAGCTCAACTGTTAGTGTTGCTGGTAGACGGTGGCGCTTGGGGGCCATAGACTCGCAGGCTGCCGCACAGCCTGGAGAGCGATGGCAGCCGCCGGAAGTTGTGCGCTTCAAGGCCGCCTGAATTTTTAAAATAATAAAAGAGCTGTTTGTCTTTTATTTTGCATTACAGAAACTCCATCATTAAAAAAAAAAGATGCAGAAGAGAGACAATCTAAATCATTATCCTTAAAAAATTGTATTCAAGGGGCTGGTGAGATGGCTCAGTGGTCTAAAGCACCTACTTAGAACAAGCTTAGCAAAGCACAGGGACCGCGGTTCAATCCCCCAGCACCACATGCCAGCCAGCCCTGCCCCCTGGTGGGCTGAGCTGGCCACACACACACACACACACACACACAAATAAATAAATAAATAAAATTTAAAAAAAATTGTATTCACGGGCCGGCCAGATAGCCCAGCAGACTAAAGCTCCTGTGTAGGCAGGCACAGCGACTGGGTTCGATCGCCAGCATGCTGTGCCAGCCCTGCCCCAGGGGTGCAATGAGACAGGGGACTGAGACTGGGTATGGTGGCATAGGCCTGTAATCCCAGAGTTTGGGAAGCTGAAAACAGGAGAATCATTATGAGTCTGAGCTACACAGTGAGACCCTGTAGACCCTATACTAAAGTGCATTAAAAAATTGTATTCAAATATGGGTAGGAAGAGTGCTAGGGGAGCTGTTGGTGTTATGTGTGTCACTGGGAGGAAAGTCACTGAATTTAGAGACTTTTTTTGTATTTTAGGGAAGGGTCTACAGGGTGTTCAGGGTCTCACTACTACATCAGACTCCTAGTGATCCGCCTGTTTACAGCCACCCAAGTGCTGGGATTACAGCTGCACGCCACCACACCCAGTCTCATTTGCTATTTCTGTGTGCCTTGGGGGTGGGGCCAGCATGGCACGCTCAGGGATTGAACCCCCCGCCCCTGCACCTGCTTTCAGGTGCTTTAATCCACTGAGCTATTTGGCCAGCCCTAAATTTGGAAAATGTATCTGGAATTAGACACTAGGAAGTTGGGCTCTGTGATTGTGGGCAGTTACCCGCTCCCTGGGGCTTCTAGCTAGAATCACAGGATGGGGAACGCTGAGGCTCACCCAAGCCCTGGGCCTCAGACAGCTCTGTAGTCCAAACCAAAAAGAAACACTTTTTGTGTGTGTGTGGGGGTCATAATCAAGACCTTGATCTGCAATGAGAGGTGCCAGGGGAGCCCATTATCTTGGAACCCATTATCCTGGCTCCCTGGGATGGAAAGCCTCATCCCAAAAGAATCACCCTGAAAATTGCTTTGGCTGGCCTCCCCCATGACTCCTTGGATA
This sequence comes from Octodon degus, assembly GCF_000260255.1. Lineage (NCBI taxonomy): Eukaryota > Metazoa > Chordata > Mammalia > Rodentia > Octodontidae > Octodon > Octodon degus. Next base: position 2,989,456 of record NW_004524761.1, on the reverse strand, counting down.
AAGGAGACACCAGTGCCAGCTCTGCTTCAAGCCTTCAGGCAATATCCCACCTTGTTCTCCTAACGGGTGAATGTTATGATGACAGGACACACATGGTAGCTTTAGTGCCACCACTGGCCTCTGAGCTGACTGGGTATGGAAACAATGGAGTTGTGGGTACTGTCCTGTTGGTGATTGGTGGCACTTCTGGGATGAGCAGTGTGGGGCAGGGGGACACATTCACTCATACCAGGATGTGCTCAGGCTGTTGTCTGCAGTTCTTTAGCCTGTGGATGCTGTCCTCACCGCCTGCCCTCCATGTTCAGAGCTGCTGTCATGGGAGAATGACCATCCACAACATATATGTTCATTTATTCTCTCTGGTAGTAGGACCTGGATCTCCAAGATTTTGAAAACGGGCCTCCAGGGGTTGCTCCAGCCTCTACCATTGCCATTGTCAATCAGCTGTGGCTGACCTTCCTACTGTCCCCTTCCTGCCCAGCCTTCCTACCAAAGGCAGGGTACCCTGTAGCATCCCTTTGAGAGGTAACTAATTCTACCTCTCTTCCCATTGTCACAGGTTGTTGATGGCCATCACATTTCTGAACACATTCATTTGCTGGCAGGTACATTGTTCCTTCCTGTATGGCAGCACGGGAGGCTGGACACCTCCTTCCTGTGCTTGTGGTCCATGCAGTGCCTTGGGCCTGGCTCTCTTGCACCCCTGCTGCTAGCTGGTTCTGTTGTTCATCTCTCCATGATACCGGTTCTTTAGCATCCTTCTTGCCACCTGATTCTTTCCCCCAGGAAGGGCTCTGTCCAGACTCTCTTATCCTAGGTGGTGCCAGCCTTTATTCCACATCCTCCATTCAATCTTTCTTCTCCCTTACAAGTAGTGTGTGTGCGCTGTGACCACTTTGCTCTTGTCCTCTGCTTAACCCATTTGGCTCCCTGGGTCCCCAGCAGTGGCCCCCCAATCTCTTTTGGATCTTTCTCTCCTTGGACTCTGGGCTACATCTGGCTGAAAGGGTGCTGCTGCTCCTCTCTTGCTCTTGACACTAACTTGTCTGCTTCTGTCTTCCATTTGTACACATTGATGGCTCCAAGGGCACCTTCCTGCCCCATCTTCTCTGAGTGATGGTGTCCAGTCAGGTATGCGGTTGTCTCCTAAGTGCCGAAGGATGACTTCCTGTATATTGGGGATAGGGGTTGCAAGGGAATCGATTTAATACAAGACATATAATGTATAAGATTATTTTATAATATTCACCCAAAAAGTCAAATGCAGAAGAGCACAAGAGATCTGTCTATACACTAAAGACCCAAAGAACCCAGCTGAAGGCCTGAATTCCATGGCAATGGCCTACAAGAGTCCATCTGAAGACCTAGAGCCCACAGCAGTGTCTCATGAGTCCAGCTGGAGGCCTAGAACTCATGTCAGTGTCTCATGAAAGTATCAGGGATTTTGTAGCAGGAAGGTCCAAAGGCCAGTGGTGAAAGCTACTGGGCCACTGGGATGAAGGCTTGGTATCAGCAGGCTGAGGGAGCCAGGACGCGACACTCAAGGTAAGGACCAGAGCTCCTTCGAAGAGAATCACAGCTATCTATCCTCAGTGACAGCAAGGACCTAAGAATCCAAGCTCCTCTGCTGATGAGAACATCTTAGTTCATATCAGGAAAGCCAGCTTGACAAGCTTCTCCAGGAGAATCAACAGCACATCATCTTCCCCTCCAGTTCTCTTTCTATGCTGTTGGCAATAATCCTCAGCTGGGTCTTCCACACCTGGCACCACACTGTTCAGTTCAGCTGGGTGTTCCAGGTTGACCATTCTTTAACTCACCACACTGTATCAGCAGCTCTGACCTCTTTTCCCAACATTCTGGGCAGGCATGCCATATGGGGATACCTCCAGGGGCCAGGCCGGCAAAGCCAGAGGAGATTGGAAGCGTGGCACAGCAGAGAATTGTTTAAGCTAAGAACATGTGAGAGTGTTGGGTGTGGGGTGACTACTCAAGCAGGTGGTTGGCACAGGAATTTAGGACCAGCATTTCCAGTTTTTCCAGCCAGAAATACATATTCCTACTTGGAATTTCTGAGAGATTAAATACTGGTTCAAACTTAAAAATATCTTGTGGACCAGTGCCAGTCTGAGAACCATGTCTGGCATAATGGATTACATTGGGGAGCTTTCTGTCACTGTATAAATAATGTGACATAAATTAATGTAAAAGAGGAAAGATGTAATTCAGCTGATAGTAGTCTATGTGGGATGGTTCCTTTGCCAAGGGCCCAAGCATGGCAGAAGCATGTGGTGGGGTAAAACTGCTCACTTACTAACAGTCAGGAAACAGATCTGAGAAGGAGCCAGAGAAGAAGGGTTAGGGGCATGATATGGTCCCTAAGATCATGTGCTATGAGCCCTCTCTCTTCAACTAGGCCCCACTTACTAAGTTTCTGTTATTACCCAATAATGCCATCCAATTATGATCTCATAAATAAATGAATCTATTGTTGAAGTCAAAACCCCTCAGGATCCATTCACCTTCCTAAAGCCCCTCTTTTGAACTTCTGAGACTCAGAGCCATTTTAGGTCTAAACCATTAATAGTATGGATTGCCTGCTATATTCCACTGACCACCCAGTACCTTTATCCTGCATTGAAAATTTTCTTTTTCTTTCTTTCTTTTTTTTTTTTTTTTTTTGGTGGAATTGGGGATTGAACTCAGGCCCTTGCGCTTGCCAGGGAAGCACTTATTCTACTGAGCCATCTCCCTGGTCCCCAGTACCTTTATCCTGATGCGCATGGGCTCTACACTTGCACCTTCCCCCTCCTGCTCCCTGCTCCTGTGTCCCTTATCTCAGCTGGTGATGTCTTCTGTCCCTCATCCAAGCTAGGAATATGGAGGAAGCTGTCTTTCTCTTCCTTTTCGTCATCCTCCACCTTCGTCATTCACATCCAAAGTCTCCTAACTTTTTATTTCCTAAATAAGTCTTCATGCTGTTTTCTCTCCTCTATCCCTAAACATTATCCTAGCATAGATGTCTAGTGACTTTTTGCCTGGACCAGTAGCCTTGCAAGAGATTTGTGTGGTGGGCCATCACAGTTTATTCTCCTGATGTATATAGCTTGTTGTTTTGGGCCGAGCATGTAATCTTATTTCCTTGACTGTGGTTGGGTTTGTAATGGGGGGGGGTGGTCAATGCAATGAGAGGAGAGGTTCGCTGGGAAGCTCCTGGAAATTTCTCCTTGCTAGGAATGCAGCACACAGACAAGATGGTCAGTTCTGTCCAGATGTTGCTCTAGGAACTGCTGTTGCTATCTTCTGAAGAGGAGGACAGGCAGCCAGCAGGCAGAGCCAACCACACAGAGCAGTGGCATGCAGAGAGGAAGGGATGGAACCTGGGTCCCAGAGGATATCACTGAGGCACTGAATCAGCCATCTCTGCTGCCTGTCATCTCAGCGCATCCAGCTGCTTAGGATAATGAGTCTCTCGATAGAATCAGCCAGTCGGAGGCAGGGCTTTAGGTTTCAGGCGGCTGAGATCACTCTGGTTGGTACTCTTGCTTCCTGCCTCCAGGCCTGTGCCTTGTCACTCCCTGTGACACCTGGCTGCCAGGGTGGTCCTTCTTGATGCTAATCTGACTGCCTCCCCTCCTGCTCAGGGCTCCTAGTACCCACAGGACAGAGTCCCAGCACCTTGGCAGAATATGCAGAGGCTTCCACACCAAGGCCTCCTGCCTGTGCTGCTGAATCATTTCTCTTTAACACAAACCGCATGCTCCCTGTAGGCAGATCTGCTTGCAGTAACCAAATAAATGATGCTGTTTAACTCTTTCATTTATTTGACAAAAACTCCAAATGCCAATTCTATGCCAGGGTGGTTCAGGGCATGGAGATTAAAAAGGGAAGCAGCTTGAAGTGTGTGTGTGTGTGTGTGTGTGTGTGTGTATTCAGAGTTGCTTATCAAAGGTTTTATTTTGAAAACTTTCAAACATAAATAATTGTAAAACTAGCATGCTAGTGCATTCCTGTAATCTTAGCCCTGGAGGCTGAGGCAGAAGGATAAAGAAATTTAAGCCTGGCTCGGCAACTCCAAACTTAGGGAGACTCTGTCTCAAAATAAAAAAAGTTAGAAAGGACTGGGGCTATCATTCAGTGTGAAGGCCTTGGGCTCAGTAAATGTTCATGCTTTCGTGTAGATTCGCTAATTGACATTTTGCTGTATTCTCTCCTCCCATGTACACACCAATCTTTTTCTTAACTATTTGAAAATAACTTACAGATATCAGGGCTCCTTGCCTATATATGGTTCAGCATGTGTGTGTTAAGACGACACTCTTAATAATGCCATTGTCATTCCCCAACTTAATATCAATATAATAATATTATCTAATACATAGTCTATATTTAATTTTTCCTAGTTGTCCCAAATAGACTTATGGATTTGTTTTCCTCTTCAGGATCTGGCTGAGCAGGACCCACATACATAAGAGCAGCCTCCATAGAGTCCCCATTGTATTTGCCATTCTGTCCTAGAAACCTGGACCCCTTCCAAATGAAATTACTGCAAGACTCCACATCTATCGGGAGCCACGTTTTGTGGCAGAAGGAATTTGTCAGCATCCAGGACAAGTCTGATGATGTCAAGAGAAAGGGTCACTTTGCTATGATGAAACGTTTCTCCCCTCTGTAGTTCTGAGAATGTTAGGAAGCCTGCACCAACTGACATTGTTAAAATATAGTTAACATTTAGGTCAGGAGACTGCAAATGTAAACCTGAAGAGCATTCCGCCCTGTTGGTGACTCTTCCCCAATCTAGGAGAGAGTGGCCGTAGGAGCGGGACCCCCAGCTTCCTCAGTAAGCCCTGGGCCCTTTGTGAGAGTGGCCGCCACTCCCTTCCTAAAGTAAGAGGGGGTTCATTTTTCTTCCCTACTTGGCCATAGTATATTTTGCTTGGTCTCTTAAAAATCGTGACTGCACTAGAAGTTTCACTGATGATTTTTTTTTTTAAATTTAAAATGTTTATAAGCTACTGCAATATTTAGGTGGAGACAGTCTTCCCAGCTGCCCTAGGGACTGATCTTAAGGCAGATCCACCCAACCCTCTCACTTTCCTGCCGAGCACACCCTTTGCTTATGCACAGGTGAGGAGGGCCAGGCATTGCCAAAGCACAGCGGCTGGGGCGGGTAGATGCTGGAAGTCTCAAAATGTGTGGAGAATGCAAGGGACAGAGATGTACAAAGCACTGCAGACCCCAGAAGATGGACACCACCAGCGATGGCGGGGGCGAGTCGGGACGGCTGGCTGGGGTGGACAGGAAGGCAGACTGGGGCAGATTCCAGGCCGAGTGCACAGAAGAAGGCAGTTATAGGAACACTCATCATCTGACGAACGTAGGGACAAAGTGGTCATTGACTATCTGTCGGGGTAATGCCTGTAGAGGGGCACTTCTTGGGCAGTACTTCGCCAGCACTAGAAAGCCAAGGCCACTTTCTGAACCAACTTGGGAAGAGACTGGCGCACCCCACCCCCACCTCCGCCTCTGGATGATCCTTTAAACATGACTTCCCCCAAGGGTTAAAGATAGAAGATATCCCCTGCCCCACGAAAAAAGCCCCGCGAAGGTAATTATACCACCGTCTATTTAGCTGCTGAAGAATTTACCATTCAAGGAGATAGGACCCGCCTCGGCAGAGGCGCTTAACAGTGCAACACTATCACATTACCCAGATTGTATAAAGAGCACGAATGATTTCCGCTCGCAGACCTCTAATGGAGGTGTCTCTTTACAAAGCCGCTGCTTCAGGCCAGCTGAAAGCCTCCGCAGCGCTCCGAGATCCTGCAGCCCTAATCCCTTCGGCAACAAAGGTCTGTTTCTTTGCTTAGCATGAAGTAGGCCTCAGAGGCCTGTGTGTGTCTTCGCCTGTAGGCCAGAAGCCTCCTGTTTACAATTTCCCTATTCCTGTTTTTAATGTTGTTCTGAGAGCAGCCACAAAGGGCTAGTTTTGTCCAGCAGGAACAAGGGAGCTATTAGAGAGAGACGGAGGAAGGAAGGAAGGGAGATCGCAGGGAGGACTCCTCCAGGGATTAGCGGACACAGCTGTTCCCGAAGGGAGAGGGCTTTAGGCTGTTTATAATTTCCGTCACATTTACATTTTTTAATATTTTATTTCCTTATTATTATTATTTTTTTCTGATTTGTTTCCTACCCACCACTGAAAGCACGCATCTTGCTGCCATATTGACCAGCAGCGCTGTCGTGCTGGTACCCTGTTGACAGGTACCCGCTGGAGGGGACTCGTGTTCACCTAGTTAGGCCAACGTGAGCTCTTCATCTCTGCTCTGGCTTTTTGGGAGGTCCAGGGACCTGAGGAAATCGGCTGGGTGGGGGAGATGGCCCACTCGGGGCCCGTTGTGTGCCTGCGGGACACACCGAGGTCCACCTCGGCTGCTCAAGCCCAGTCGGCCTCTGCCGGTCTTCGCGGAGCCTCGCTCTCACTTCTACGGTGTATCTTACTTTTGCCTTGCTATGGCCTAGCTAATGAGCGTGGGGTTAGAGGGCTTTTACTGCAGAGAGAGAAGCTATCGTGTTCCTTATTTCTAAGATGCTTTTTGCAATCCCTTTAACAGAATTATACATGGTTTCATCCTGAAAGTAACTCATGTGTGTCGCCTTTCAGTTGTCGTCTCTGTACACATTCAGTTTTTGCACATTTGTGATAAAAACAAGGATAGAATTTTAGTCTTAATTTTCCACAATGAAGTCCGATGCATATTTTTATGTACAGTAACAATTTTTCTTAAATCTTTCTCACATCTTGTCTAACCTTTTCTCTGTCATGAATAGTAGCAACTCATATATCCTTCCACACCTAATTATATTAGGTCATGTGAGGGCGCTTATCTGATTTGGAATAATCATTTTATTAAAATAGAATTATATATTATCTATTTTTCAATATTTTGCTCTCCTCCCCTAACAATATGTAGAAGTCATTGCACTCAATGTAATATTTTTAACCTAACATGGTCTAGGCAGATACTCTCTGCCTAGGAATATCTTAAGCAATGTCTCTGGCTAAAGTTGCAGATGCCCATGTATATGGAAATTTCAGCTTGACTCTGTTTTGTTAGTCGTACTTTTTCCTGGGGAACTTTAGTCAAGAAATAAATGACTTTCTCAAATGTCCAGGTAGCCCATTGCTGACCCCTTGGGCCCTTGATGCCGTGGGGTAAGTTTCCAGACTTCAGTGTCTTTTATTTCCGGCTGACATACTACCACGGTTACAGAAACATTCCTCACGGTGGTCTCCTGAGTTAAGCAGATGCAGTTTCCCTTAGCAGGGCCCTAGGACGTGAGCTAATCTCTAAGTAAAAGAGCCAAGGACAGTGATTAACATTCTCCTGACTCACTCCAGGACAACTGTTCCAAACCCTTCCTTCCTGCTCAAAGTCCTAACTAGTTTTCAAGAGCAACTTCTTCTTCTTCTTCTTCTTCTTCTTCTTTTTTTTTTTTTTAAAGAAGAATATGGAGTTCTTCCAAGATTGCTCAATTTTTTCTCTAAAGTAAAATAGTTCAAACCATTATGTGCCAATCCAAATGCACTTTCTGTATTTGGCCCCTCTGGAAATGTGGACTGTAAGATAAGACATAGAGCCTCTGGAATATTAGTTTTCAGAACTGGCCAGGAAAAAGCTACAATTTCAGCTGCTTCAATTACCCCCATGCTTTTTAAAAAGGAATGCTAAGGATATTTTAGGGAGCCAATGTCCCAGAAGTCCTTGTCATCTAACTGCTCCTGTCATATGTTTTTCTTTTTCAGGATTACAGACTGGAAGTGAGGATTATTTTTCAGGACATAATATGCATTTGGGGAGAACATTTTTTGATGAAAAACTTTTTAAAGATGCTTTCCCATTCCAAGCAGAAATTAAAGGCTCTGTGGCTTTAACTAAATATTTTTGTTAAAAACCTAGCATTACCCCATATACTCATATCATAGCCTTTAGGTCGTGCGTGTTATAATCTCAGGGACGTGCTGTTGGCAGCAGAGCTTTCTTCCTTCTAGAAATGGGATTTCTTTGATGTAAAGTGTTGGGAAGACTGTCTAGGGTTGCGGAGGAAGGACAGGATTGTTCCCTTGCCCTCCAAGACACTAGAACAAGGCCTGACCATTAGTGGGGGACAGAAACTATAGGCCCAGACTGAAGACTACATCCATGAAAACCCTGGCGAGAAAATGCAGGGGGCTTTTATGACTTGATAGTATACATCTGTTTGAATAATTGCACTTGTGTGTGCTTTTTTAGTCAAATTAAGAGTGAAGAAAAAGGAAGACAGACTTTGTCCCCTTTACTCAGCTCCATTTGCTAGTGTACAGTCTAAAAGATAAAATGAAAATGGAAGTTTTTCAAGGCATTTTTTTTTTTTTTTTTGAGTAAAAGCTGCACTGGGGGCAAATAATAAAAATGCCAATAATACAGAACTGGGGGAATAAAAATCAGTCAGCTCCCCCCCAGGTTGTATTCCACAGTAATCATCATTCCTGTGAGCTTTGACAATTAATAGAGAAGTATATACCTGCTCTTCTATCTAAATAACAAGCTCTAAATTACTCCAGTTCAATTCATTAAAAGAAGGCAACAGGGGCTGGGCAGATGGCTCAGTGGAATAAGCGCTTCCCTGGCAAGCGCAAGAGCCTGAGTTCAATCCCTGGTTCGGTAAAACAAAACAAAACAAAACATTCTGAAGCTGCTTTCCCCCTGTTCTGTCCGAGTGCCTTGTATGTGCGTATTCAGCCCAAGAGTGTGTGGATGGGGGCCTGGCCCTAGCTCAGGCCTTTAAGTGGCTGCTTCCACAAAGCTGTCAGCCTCAGGTTGCTGGAGTTCGAACCCCAAGAGTGTATGGACAGGAAGCACTCTGTTGCTGCTGAAAACTGAAAATAACAATTTTTCTAAGGGCTGGGTATCAAATCCAGGCCTCCGTTCATTCCAAGCAGACACTGTAGTACTGAATTACATGGCTAGCCCTGCACTAGTTTCAATGTTGCATTGACTAGCAGCAGGTGGCCCTTATGTCGGCAAATCACAATTATGGCTATAGATGAACAGTTTTTATTTTTATTTTTATTTATTTTATTTTTTCTTTCTTTTTCTTTTTTCCTTGTATTTTTAGGGAAAGGGTCTGCAGGATGTTCAGGGTCTCACTACTAGATTAGACTCTTAGTGATCCGCCTGTTTATAGCCTCCCAAGAACTGGGATTATAGGCATGCACCACCATGCTCAGTCTCAATCGCCTTCTCAGCGTGCCCTGGGGTAGAGGGGGAGCCAGCAGGGCAGGTTCAGGGATCAACCCCCCCAGCCCCTGTACCTGCTTGCAGGCACTTTAATCTGCTGAGCTACTTGGCTGACCCTGATGAACAGACTTTAAAGGTGCATGCCTCAGAATTGTCTAGGTTTTTAACCTTCTAGGGGTTGGAGGTGATTGAAAGATGTTTCTCCATGTTGAGTATTAAGAGATGAAACATGCTGCGGAAACCCTATTGTTTTTCTATGTTCCACATTGCCGAGAGCTATGGGAATAGTTTTCTGTAGAAAAAACCAAGGTGGCCCTCCACATAAAATGTGAACTTCGAGTTGTTGACAGATGCTACTAGACCACAGTCAGGGTCCAACAAGTTGTGTTTATGGAATGAAAGAAGCAGAGGTCTTCCTATTACTGACTGTTCCTTTTTTCTCATTCTGATAAAACATTCTTTCCTTGCATTTTAACCAGTGACATGGTAGGGAATGAGATCCACATGTCATTTTTCCATTCCATTTTATTCCTAGTTGTTCTTTCTTAGAGTCTGAAGAAAAGGGTGAAAAATCAGTCCTGGACTGCATACATCAACCCTGCTAGAGAATCTTTTACATTAACAAATATTCTCTCCTTTGTAACCTCCAATGCTGAAGCTACAGAGAAATCCCTACTCTAACCCCACATTCATTCCCTTCCACTTTCCAATAAGGTATCCTTTTGGGCTGGAACTTTCCATGCTTCGTTTCAGCTCAAAGGTGAATTTATTTTGGAAAGTTCACACTAATTTAATTCAGAGACTTGGAAGGGATGTGAGAATAAAAATATACCTTGTTCTGCTCTACAAATAAATTTAAGACTTCAGTCATAGATAACTTTGGAGCAGCCAAATAGCGAAACAATAAACAGGTCTCAGAAAATTGCCATTGCAGTTGTGCAGGTTGAAGTGATTAAGCACAAATGTCCTCCATATACTGAGTGACTTGGACTTCCTTGAAATGCTGTGGTCCCTCCTAAGTGACAATGGCCAGAGCAGGGCACTCCAGAGCCTGGATGGATAGATGAAAGATTTAGTTTGGATCAGGGCAAATTACTCTGTGGTCTACAAAAATTGGAAACACGCTGATTATTGTTGAAGGCTCTTTTGAAAGAAGGGCAAGTTGAAACACCCTAGAGGCCGAGTTGCTCCAACCTGTAACACGATGTCTGTCAGTCCGAAATCCTTGGCACAGGAGTTACCATCCTTGGTCTAGAACAAGGATTCCCAGCCCTGGTGCTGTTGTTACTTGGGGCTGGGTAATTCTTTGCCAGGGCAGAGGTAATCATGATGTTCTATGTGCTGTAGGCTGGCCAGCAGCACCCGTTCTACAGACTGGCCGCCCATTCATAGCAGCCCTGCCCTACATCTTTGCCACTCATTGGGTGCTAACAATAAAAAATGTCTCCAGACATTAATGTTTTTGAGGAGGATAATCAGTGGAGTCTCAGGTTGTCCCTAAGAATGGGTAAAACTTGGAGTTTAGACCCTTCCAAGTAAGGCATTTAGAAGTGATGGGGCTCCATGTAGTGGAAAATCTGGCATTTTAAATGAAGATTTCCAAAAAAGTAGAGTTGGCATTGCAAAGAGGTGGCCCTCCTGTCCAAAGCTATTCTCCCTTGAATTGTTGTGCAGGGCATAAAGCAAATGCCAAGCCAGGGTTCAGGCTTCAGACCCCAGCTCTTAACCTCGGAGCCCTACTCTCTGCCAGTATATCAGACCTCCTTGCCATTATTAAAAAGGAAAGGTTTATGAATATTTTTAAAGAGCCCAACAAATACTAAGTGTGATTGTGTGTGTACGTGTGTTATGTGTGACATAGGTGTGAACACTGTATATGGGGAGTGAGGATATTTGAGGAAGAGATGCCAGCAGGTACAAAGGTCCTGAGGTTGAAGAGAACACAGGGAGCAGAGCAGTGGTGGTGAACCTAAGGCGCATGTGCCAGAGCCATCTATTTGTCATCGCTGAAAGATCTAAGAGGTTTGCTGTCACTGTACTAGAGGAATCTGCCAGTAAGACTAAGACAGAGAGAGGGAGCAGGGACCAGAAACTACCAGGCCTTATGAGCCATAATAATGATTTTAGTCACTATTAAAAGAGTAGTAGGTCATCCTTAAGGGATGACATCATATGACATCATATGACTTGAATTTGCAGGAGATCCCTCTGGCTACAGTGTCCAGGGGATCGAAAGGAGCCGCAGTATATTTGGGTCCCTTCTGGTTGTTCAGATGAAAGGCTATGAGACCCAGAGGCCCAAGCTACATGGTGTTTCTGTTCTCTTTTATTGAGAGATTTTGCTCTTATCTACCTACCTACCTACCTACCTACCTATAAAAAGAAAGCCCATAAATCCCATCTTTAGTCAGGTGGGGTGGCCAAGAGTCTGGGGCACTTCTTGGCTTGCTATTAGCCTTCCTCCACCTCTGCCTCCACATGGTTTTCTCCTATGTGTATCTGCATCTGTCTGTTCTCTCATCATTGTATGTATGTATGTATGTATGTATGTATGTGGTAGTGTCTCACTACACAGCTTGTACTTGAAGTTATCTTCCTGTCTCAGCCTCCCCAGCACTGGGATTACAGGCATGCGCCACCATGCCTGGTTTTAAGGCCGGCACTGCACTCTGGGGTTCTGGGGCCAGCTTGACATGTGGCACAGGGGATCGAACCCAGGTCCTTGTGCTTGCCAGGTGCTTGGACTGCTGAGCTATCTCCCCAGCCCCATCATTGGTTTTAGAGCCCACCCCAAGCCAGTGTGATAACCTCATTTTCATTTTTCATTTAACTGATTATGGCTCCAAAGACCCTGTTTCCAAATAAGGTCAGATCCTGAGGTTCTGTAGACATAAATCCTGGTGGAGAGGATTCGGTCCAGCACAGGCCATCCCGACAGTTTGTCAGGACCTTCTTTATGGACTTACTTCAACTAGAGAGTGCTTCAGAAAACTTTGTTACACAATAGCATCCTGAGGTCCAAACCATCCCTCTGCAAGCGGCCTCTCCTGGGCAGGAAGGATTCTGGTCATCAGCCAGCCAGCCATGGTCATTTAGGTTGGCTAATGGGCTTCCAAAGACATTGGAGTTGTTGACCCCTCACCTACAGTAAAGGGGGACACTGTTACGGGGTGGGGACACCTGAAGGCCGCCTGGGAGGCAGGGCAGAAGAGGCTGCTATGTGGATGAACCACTCTGTTGGAAGAATGTAGCAGGCAACTGTGTCTCTGGAAGGCCACAGCTGATGTCTATTATGTCCCCAGGCATCAGCCATTACCTTGGAAACGGCCCATCCTGACAGCGTGTCAAGGAAGTTGTTACAGGGAATTATTCCAGCCAGAAGAGATCTCTGCAAAGCAATCTGTTCCAGCCTACTGTGTCATAGAGTGGTCCCCACATCCCCGATATTTTTGCTGGAAGTGCAGCAGCAGCCAGCACGAAGCCTACACCTGTCATGAGCTAATGCTCGATTTCTGCCAAGGTTTGCTCTTGGGTTCCATTAACAGGCTAGAAAGGCCCTTCCAGGGAAGCGTGTTAATGTTTAACCCTTTCCCCACACACTCTTTCTCTCTTTGGGAGAAACCTGCTGCCTGCCAAACCACCCACCACTGGGTGGTTTTTGACATTCTTTGGATTGTGAGGCAGACCAAAGAAAGGAAAGTTAGTAGAAACTGGGCTTTATGTGCAAGGTCTGCGCAGCTTTTTAAGATAGCAAGGAGGAGTAAAGCTGAGCCTGGGCCAGAGAATGTTCACTGGCACAAATGACATAAAGCTGAGACAAGACCAAACCTCATTAGTGTTAGACGCCTCCGCTCTGTCCAGTGGCAGCCAGACCAGCAGCTCAGGATGTGTAGTGGGAAGGTCAGTAGCTCCAAGCCTCAGACCAATAATCCATGCCTGTGTCCAGCGAGGGGGTGGGGAACAGTTTTCAGCTGGGGAGTTGTGTTTCACTCTGTATTTTTCTATATGAGATGTGGGGGTGGTGATAGTGGAGAGCACCCTTCCCTGTTCCTGACCTCCGTGGATTTGAGAATGCTCCAGTCAGATGGGGTGGGTCTGGAGCAAGCACCCTTCAGTTCGGTGGTGCTGACGGAGGGATGGGAATGACTGAGTTAATGTTTGTTGGGGAAGAGTCAAGTGTCTGGAAGGATCACTCCCCAGGAGGGCGGGGGTGGGGGTTAGAGCTTGGAAACCTTAGTGAGTCTGAGAGCCCTGATGGGAGAGAATTTGGGCCTAAGAGATGAGTTCTGGGGAAGATCAGGGAATGAAGAAACCACAGACAGCAGCTCTGTGCTGAGTGAAACACTTCCAAAACAGGGCCCACACATGGCAGCCCCTAAGGAAACATTTGTTGGCTATGTGAGTGAATGATGATTGGAGAAATTATGTCAACAATGAAGTTGAGGTTCCTGGGGCTAAGGAGTTTTACTTTATTTATTTTGTATAGGTTGGGGGTGTTCCATTGCTAGGAGAGACAGATCTGATGTTTAAATTTTTCTGATTTTATAAATGATGCATACAAACATTGATCTTATAAATCAGACTTTTAGAAAGTTTTACTGAGACAAAATCTCACTAAGTTGTCTGGGCTGGCCTCAAACTTGGGATCCTCTTGCCTCAGTCTCCCAAGTAGCTGGCATCACAAACCTGTGTGACCGTGCCAGGTGTCCACACCAGAAAATTTCAAGTAAGACTGACATCTTTAGCCACTGGCCCTAATTCCAGGGTCCCCAGTTACTCTCCAGAGAATCTTAAGTTTCCCGTTTAGTATGCTACCCAACAGACCTTGATCTATAAATACAAGATGTATAAAACATTATTTTGTTTCTCGGTGAGGAATTATGAGATACAAATTACATGGCAAGAATTCTGCCACTTGCTTTTGTCATTCAATAGAATGCCCCACAGACCTCTGTGCATTGGTCTATTGAGATCTGCCCTGTGCCCTTCACTAGCTTCTTGGGTTGACGGCACCACGTCCTTGGGCTGCGTTCCTCTTGATGGGCATGGTGGTTATTTCCACCTCTGTGCCACATCACTTTGAAGAATATCCCTGTATACAGCTCCTTGGCAAGTGCATGAATTTAGTTCCACTCATTACCCATCCGGAGGAAGTTTGACTTCCTGGTGTGCTTGGTGCTCTTTGGTAAAATAGTTTTAAACTTTGACTCGACCGTGAACTGTATGCCATAAATTGACTGCACAGGGAAGGAGTGAAAAAAGAGGACTGGTAAGTAAGATGGTTCCCCCCAAGGCTTGGGTCCCTGCTGATATCTACAGAATGGTCCACAGGGCTTTGGGAGCATGCATCTTTGCAGGTACATTTGAGGGGGCAAGATGTGGACTCACTGTGAGCAAAAGCACAGAGGAGTCTGTAGATTAGATGGCTGTGGTTTCAGTCCCCCCTGGCAGGCTTCCTTCTAGCCCCAGGCTGGCCTTCACTCCTCTCAGGAGGATGTAGGCAACATCTTTGCTTGTCTGTGTTATGTACTATGTGTATCTGTATCTGTATAGGAGCAGTGTGTGTGTGTGTGTGTGTGTGTGTGTGTGTGTGAGAGAGAGAGAGAGAGAGAGAGAGAGAGAGTGTTCTTTGGCCTGAAGGTGTTCCCCAAAATTCCTATGTTGAGACTCAACCCCCATTGCAATAGTGTAAGAGGAAGTGCTGTTAAGAGATGATTAGGCCCTGAGGACTCTGCCCTCATGAAAGGATTAGTGCTTAATAAAAGGACTTAAAGGAGTGAGTTTGCCCTCTCCATCCTTTCTGCCAAGTAAGGGCACAAGATGCCTTTGCTCTGTAGGATGCGACAATAAGATACTACCTTTGAAGTAGAGAGAAGCCCTTACTGGACATGAAACCTGCAGGTGCTTTGGTCTTCAACTTCTGTCTTCAGAAGTGTGAGAAATACATTTCTATTTTGTTTATGACTTAATTAGCCTGTAGTGTTTTGTTACAGTAGCACAGAGTAAGATGATGTATGACCCTGCAAACCCAAATCTACTTGTATGGGGTCACTGCATGTCTTGTAGTGAATGCTCCTGGTGGCAGGCAACTCCTCTATGTGACGAGCGAGGGGTTTTCTGTTCTACCTGCATTAAGGTTGGACTCTCCATTGGTGGAATCTAACCAGTACAGGCCATATTTTGGTTTCGGATTTGGAAGGAGTCAGTCTCTTGGGTAATCTCTGGCCAACCTAAGGAATTTCCATTGTCCATGTAGTCTAACAAACTGTTTTAATATCTCTGGTGCCCTGTGCTACTGAACACTAGCTCTACAACTCATTTGTGGACTGAGTTAATAAACCCAACACTGACACTGTTATAATGTTCAAAGCATTCTGTAGTGTTTCTTATCCCTATAGGCGACAAGAGGGGTACGTGGCCATTTCTTACCATTTCTAGAATGGCAGACTGCAAACCCTGGTTGGTGGTGAGTGTGGTGCGGAAGGGACAGGGGGAGGTCATTGGTAATGGCAGTATTTTCCATTCGCTTGGTCTTTCAAGAGATACAGCCAGATATGATGGAACATGCTTATAAGTTCAGCGCTGCAGGAGCTGAGACAGGATCATTTCAAATTTGAACCTATTAAGAACTTGTCTCAGAGTTAAAAAAAAAAAATTAAAGGTCCTGGGTTCAGTTCCCAGTATGGAAAGGTTATTAGTATATATGCAGATTTTATTATTTTACAAGTAATAAAAATCTCATCAGTGATCATTTCTAACCATAGTATTTGTACATTCTCCAAGGTGATGCTGAAGGATATGTAATTACCAATTTTCTCATCTGCAGTCATCTTTGGTAGGCTTCTCTTAGGCAACTTGGTTTGCTGTCACAAACTTTTGAGTTCTAGGGGAGGCTGGTGTTGACCTTTTTGTCTCTGTCTCATCTGTGATGCTATAACAAAATACTTGAGGCTGGATACCTGATAAAAAGGTTTATTTAGCTCATAGTTCTTAAGGTTCAAGAGCATGATACTGGCATTCTGGCAAGGGCTCCCCACCTATGTCACATGACAAAGAGGAAAGGGAAAATCACTTGCAGAAAGGACCAGACTTGCAGGGTAACTTAATTACATCACCCTGTTCTCTGCAGAACTAACTCATCTCAAGAGAACAACATCAGTCCCTTGTGCATCCAGAGTCTTGTGACCCTATCACCTTATACTCCTCCCACCTTTCCTTTTTTCCTTTTTTTTTCTTCCAGGCTACACATTTATTCAATTTTTTTTTATTTTTTAAATTTTTTTTTGCGGAACTGGGGATTGAACTCAGGCCCTTGCGCTTGCCAGGGAAGCTCTTATTCCACTGAGCCTTCTCCCCGGACCCACATTTATTCAATGGAAAATAAAGTCCTCCAGCTTTACTGCAGTGGTTGACCATATCCACGACCAAATCCGCCTCTAACTGGAACTCAATGGCTGAACCAGCCCTGGCCTCAGCCCTCTTGTTGGCACTTGTGGTCATGGTGCTGTGTCTGTAGGCATCCCTGTCAGCTTCCCCTCATGGGGAAGCTGTGCCTCATGGGCTGCTTGCCCTCCGTGCCTTTGGGCTGAGGTCTGCCAGTCTCAGGCCGGCTGCGGCGCAGAGTAGCAGGCACAATCTCGGGGGGCGGGTGGAGGTAGTCACAGAGATACTGGATGCCCTCGTTCGTAAGGTACCTGTAGAAGTGTCTCCAGGCAAACTCTTCCTTCATGTAGCCTTGGGACTTGAGAGACCGCATGGCTTTCATGACGTGAAGGTTGGGCACATTCTTGTCTGCCACCTCTGGGTGCTTGCGCATGTGGGTATCTTTCTTGGTTACCATCAGCCCTCCTCAGAAAAGAGCTCATAAATGATAACCTGGTTCTTCATGGGCATCAACATTGCAACGGCTGTATGATCTGAGGCCGAGGCTGGAAAGGCTTTTTTTTTTTTTTTGAAAGGAAAGAAAGGTTTGTTTCAGCTCCCAGTTTGCGAAGGGTTTAGTCCATAATGGGCTGGCTCCAAGGCAGGGTGGCTTGACAGAGGAGCATCGCAGAGGAGGAGCAGCCCAGGGCCCCATAAGGGCCTCGTTCTACCTCTTGGTGATTCTGCTACACTCACTGCTGGAGTGGGAACCAAGCTTCTGGCCCAGGAGCCCCATGGCTTCATGCAGAGCATTTCTCCAGCACCTTCTCGTGTTTTTATTTTCATTTCATATTCATGCCCAGGAATAGGAGCCTTCAAAGACAAGTCATCTTATTATTTTCTTACTAAAGAAATCAATGGTTTTTCCCCCCAGTGGGATTCAATAAATAATCCATGTACTCATAAATTTCTTTTCTTTCTTTTTTTTTTTTTTTTTGATAGCATACCTCTGTGGCCCCATAATCTCCTTGATCAGAAAATTTGGGACTCACTCATAAATTTTTTACCTTGTGTATGGAAATCTCAAAAGACATCTATAAATTTCCATGCCACTAAATCTGCCTTAGCTCCTCATGAAGGTCAAGTACTCATATCTTCCTGAGTTTTTCTTGGTTGTACTTCGGGATACCCTGGGTAAATTGAGCTAAGACCTCCTCCTCTCTTTGCTGATTAAATGCTCAGCCTCTAGAATTAAAGACATCACTTTGAGGCCTAGCTCTGTCCCATACCAGATATAAACTAGAGTATCATTTAAAAATTTGATCAGCGGGGCTGGTGAGATGGCTCAGTGGTCTAAAGCACCTACTTAGAACAAGCTTAGCAAAGCACAGGGACCACAGTTCAATCCCCCAGCACCACATGCCAGCCAGCCCCGCCCCCTGGTGGGCTGAGCTGGCCACACACACACACACACACACACACACACACACACAAATAATTAAATAAATAAATTTAAAAAAAATAAAAAAATAAAAATTTGATCAGCGGGCTCATCCCCTGTAAAGTGCTGATGACGACATCTACACTGCAAGTGTACTGTGAGGACCAGTGAGGCCATGTCCACAGCACACGAAGCCAGCCAAACAGCAGGATGAAGATGAGGACCACGAGGAGTTGGATCCCCTTGTTGTGTATGAAGTTGCTCAGGTTGGCCTTGCACTTGCAGTCCTCTTGCCTCATCCTCTTGAGTAGTTGGGCTATTTTCTTCTTATGTGCATACAATGGTGAAAGCCCCTACCTCACCTCCTTTTTGATATTCATTAAGTTACTCTGTAGAAAACTTCGACACCAACGCCTACCATAGGCAATATTTCCTAAAAACTAAGAATCCCTTTATAAACTGGAAGAATGTATACTAGACACTGCTGCAAGCCTGATTCCTGCCGAGAACCTACACATACTAGTTTTATGGGAGCTCCCTTGGGTCTGTTTCAACAGAAAAGATTCATGTGTCCCTCTCTTTGCCAGTCACCAAATCCAGAAAGTTTGCTGTCCATAATAGGCCACAGAGGTGTTCAGCTGAGGTAATTAAAGATGATCACAGAATTTGCCACCAGGAGGTCTCAGATTTAGCCTGGCTTATTGAAAATGCAGGAACTCAGTCTTTGAGGGATTCCTTATTGTTTGTAACAGCAACTGAGAATATTATGAGAAATTACCATACAAAAATTATATAAAGACAGAAAAGCTGGGCATGGTGGTTCATGTCTAACCCAGACAGTCTAGGAGGCTGAGGCAGGAGGATCACAAGCTCAAACCCAGCCTGACAACTTAGTGCCTTGGTGAAATTCTGCCTCAAGAAAAGAAAAAAAAAAAAAGAAAAAAGAAAAAGGCTGGGGGGCTGGAGAGATGGCTCAGTGGTCTAAAGCACCTACTTAGAACAAGCTAGCAAAAGCATCAGGGACCGTGGTTCAATCCCCCAGCACCACATG
>NW_004524761.1:2960127-2970200 GCF_000260255.1 Octodon degus | reverse complement strand
ATAAAATTAAAAAAAAAAAAAGAAATCTTATTAAAGAAAAAAGAAAAAGGCTGGGGATGTAGATCAGTTGGGTTCAATTTCCAGTACCATAAAAGGAAGAAAGTAGGATGTGGGAGCAAGGGAGAAAGAAAAGAAAGAGAAAGAAAATATCTCACTGAAGAAGGCATTTCTCCAGGCTATCTCACTCTGGCCCCAATACTGATGGCTCCCAGAGCCAACATATTCTTTCAGTAAATTTCAAGCCAACCTGATGTGGTCCACAATGAACAACGTTGAGGTTCAATGATTTCCACTTGCTTTTTCTGTATTCATCATCTGCCTTGGCTCAAGCACCTGAAAACCCATGGAAACTACTGTGTTATGCTTGTGGATTTCAAGCTTTTGCTACTCATTGTTTCATTTGCTGTGTCCAACATCTCCTTCCGAAGGTGGGGTAGATAGAACAGGCTCACACTGAACACAAGCCTTAAACACTGTTTGAAAAGAAATGTGAGAAGTGTAAAAGGAAGGAAGGGAAGAGGGCAGGAGGGATGCAGGAAAGGGAGAGAGGGAGAGAAGGAAATGAAAACCAGTACGATAGTAGGCTCTACCCCAAATTCAAATGCTCAGAAATAGATGTCATTGGACAGCAGGGCCGCTAGTTTCTTTTCCTATGGCGAACTCACTCTGCAACTTGACTGATGGCACGCAGCACTTCCCATCTGACAGGAAGGCAGTTGTTTCTTACTAAGCGGTAGGATCTGTTAATAGTCACCAGGCAGGATTTCCTTCTGGTCCATTTCATTCTGTTCAAATGGGGGCGGTCAAGCAGAAACAGCATTGTTGCCATCTCCGGATCCGCCCATGGTACCTGCTGTTTCAGACCCTCTGGTTGTCTGGGAAGAAACCCATATTCAAGAGCATGCATTAGGGTTGACATCAAATTCTTAGAGTTCCTTTTTGTCTGTTTATTTGTAGAGCTAAAGTACAAGCATAACTTGGACAAGGAATTTGTTTCATTCTTGTTTGAAAGTTATGCTCATTGGGAAGACTGGGGGAAGGTGGTAAAGATCAAGGGGACTGGTAGAGAAAAGAGGAGACAAAACCACGAACCTGGGAAAGGTGAGCAGAGGTTGAGCTCACACAGAATGAAAGAAGAGCAGGAGGAAGGCTGAATGGAGGCTTACTGGGATGTCACAGAAGAAGGGAAGCCAGTTAGCAAACCTCAGGAATGTGAGAAGGAAATTGCCTCTCCATGCAGGGAGGCGCTGATAAAGCTTATCAGTATCTGTTCAAAATCCAGCGGAAGTTTTCATCTTTGCTGTCTGAATAAAGGTATTGGCATCAATGTAATTCAGAGCCACTGTGTTTTCTTTGACATGGAGCATGTTGGTCTAACATGAACAGAGAATGAGCAGCACTGTCTTAGGACCTTGTGGCAGGTCAGGTCCCTGCAGCTATAGAAAGAGCGAACACAACTGCTAGGACCTGACTTGGGGCAAGGCCAACCAGTCTGGGCCATGACACCTTTAGCATTGAACCTGGAGCCTCATGAGAAGATTGAAATGGATGGAGGGACAGAAGCAAGGACACTTCACACATAGCACGCGATAGAAGAGTAGTTTGGAACTTTCGGGGGCAGGAGAATCTCCAGCAGAGCTGTTTTTTAGAATACATTCCTGAGCCCCAGGCCTAGAAACTTGGACTCAACAATCTCCATCATCACCATGTTCCTGTTGACTGAGGCAGGTGGCCCCAGATCCCACCCTGAGACAAGTTATTATAGGGACTGTCACTGGACCAATCGTTTTTAACTTGTCGAGCAAGAAGGTGGGCATATTGGATACTCTCAGTGTTTTCAGGTGACAGGCATTGCTCTGTATGGGG
Source organism: Octodon degus (assembly GCF_000260255.1). NCBI lineage: Eukaryota > Metazoa > Chordata > Mammalia > Rodentia > Octodontidae > Octodon > Octodon degus. Next base: position 2,968,334 of record NW_004524761.1, on the reverse strand, counting down.
AAGCAGAGGTGTTTGTAGGATGGCATGGGATGCTAGGGAGGGGATTTGCTTTCAGAGGGAGCCGGGGCTGCGCAATCTCACGGACAGATCAGCATCCTTCATCCCCTGGCCGACCTTATCACAAACCCAGCATTTTCCTTTTCTTGGGATTCTTTGCCAACCATATTATTTTGTTCAGGAAACAAGAAAACAAAGTATATCTAAATTTTAAACCTCTCAGAGATCTCCCCTGCTGGTGTTTGGCTGTTCACTCAGGATAGAGGTCTTATGTAACTGGGCTGCTGCTACTTGCTCTGTGCCCCGCTCTTTTCTGTAATTTGTGTTTCTTGCAAAGTGGAATCTGCTGTTGACAAGCAGGATTCCTTTCCATGCATTTTGATCTTCCTCCTGTCTGCCCTTTCTCTGCCCTCACCTGCCCACATCCAGTTATTGGAGCTGCTGTTGCCCATCTGTGCCCATGCCAGCCCAGGGGGCTAGGTGAGGTGGCATTTAGTGTGTTCTGCATCCGTGTTCATGAGGATTTTATGTGAAAGAATTCTTCATAAATGAAGATACTGTGTGCTGAGCTACTTTCCATGTTCTAGTCTTTGGGGGCCGTAAAAATATCTTTTTCCCTCTCTAACCTCCTCTGCTTCCTAACTGAAGCAAATCTATTGCTCTTGGCTTTTTACACTTGATGCTGTTAGAGAAGTCAGCAAAGGCTCCAAAGAAACCCTGTAGTTGTCCAAATAGGAAACCAAAGTGGTTCCTGGGCAGCTTTATTTGGAGACCTCATCTGCTTTTGTGATCCAGTGATCCTGCAGTGTTGGCCTCGCCTTGGAAAGATCTCAGGCAGGATGCTGGCCGGCCGCTGCCAGCTAGGGGAAGTCTGTCTAGATTGTCTCCTCAGAGAGGCCAGACAGCCACAGGGCCCCCAGGTCTGAGTCCCACGTTGCCTAAAGGTGTCTGAGGAGCCGCAGCCTGCTGACAGCTTGAAGTACGGTGGGCTGGATAATTGGCGTCTTCATTTAGCAATTTGTCTGCTTTCTTTCCTCTTCCTCTGCTTCCCCTCTTCTTGTAAACTGATAGCCTCCTGCATCTTGAGTAGACTGATAAGAGAGTCCCCAGAGCAGGGCCCAGGGGAGGGGTGCCTGAGCCCCAGTGGAGGCTCATTTGGAGCACCACTCTGAAAATACACATCTTTCTTTCCTCTAGTGCCTGTCTTGACTTTCCTTTCTCCCTTGCATTCCCCTTATCCTATATTGTGCCCCTCGCCACTTCATGCCCTATTTTACCCTCTTCTTGGGTGGAATTAAGTCCTATTTTCGTCTTTCTACTTTTGTCCAGGCTTCACTTTTTCATTCTTTTATCCCCCTCCCTCTCTCTCTGGCTTTTTTTTCTTTTGCAGTTCAACAAGTTAAAATTAAATTCAAAAAAAAGGAAATTACACTACATTTATCCAGGTTAAGCTAATATTACATATATATATATTCATATATATATATATATATATATATATATTCATTCATTCTTTTTGTTTTCCTGCAAGGAAGAAAAAAAAAATTAAAAACACATTTCCAGCTCAATCTGGCACCTTCATCCCCTTAAATGTGTTTGTCTTTAAGTGTCGGAAGTCCCTGGACACAGCGTCCCTGCTCATTGAAAGTGCAGATGCACCACTCAGAGCTTTTGCCCTTGGACCTGGAGAATGACATCTGGTTTCACTTAATAAGTCATTTTGTTCTCCAGGTGGAATTCAGATTATTCTGTGGAAAATTTAGAAGCAGATCTGCCCCCAGTGCTGGCAGGGTTGGGTCAAATGTCTTAGCCTGCCTTCAATCTGTAGGGGCAAAGTCGAGGTCTACCAGCACGCCTGGTGTTCCCAGATGTGGGGCTACAGCAGCTGAGGCAGAAGACACTCTCTGCCCTGCCTCCTGATAGAACAGTTGGCTACTGTGGTCTGCTCCAGTACCATCTTGGGGTAGCCTGAATCAGACCCTCTGATAAGAGACCTTTCTCAGAGGGAGGGCAACAGTGATCGCAGATCGCTCTACTTCCTTTCTGCCTTTTAGTTAGACTTCACAAGGGCTACTGAAGCCAGTGGCTCCCAGGGAGTAGAGGGCAGGATCTGCAATCATGTTCTAGTTCAAATCTCAGCCCTGCCAGCTATATGACCTTAGGCAAATTACTTACCCCTCTCTGCACATCAACTCAGTTTCTACATAGGCTTTGTAAAATATGCTATCTCTTGAGTTTATAGCTGTACCCTAACACCTAACATGCACAGCAACCGCCCCCCCACCCCCCCGTCTCAGGATGCAAGTATTTGTTAAGACCAAGGAGGTCATGCAGACAGCCCGGGCTCAGCTTCTGCCTGCCACGCATCTGTGAACTTGGCCGAGTTACTTCATCTTTGGTGCTTAGCTTCTTTGTGCAAACTGGTAGGATTTGCATTGGTTTCCTAAGGCTGCTGTGACCAATTACTGCAAAAGAATGGGTGGGTTAAAAAAAATGTCTTTTTATTTTGTGAGGGCTGTAGAGGGCCAGAGTCCAAAATCAAGATCTTGGGGAGCCGCTTTCCATCCGACGGCTCTTGGGGGAATTCTCCCTTTCCTCTGCCAGCTTCTGGTGGCTCTGGGTGGTCGTTGGCAATGCCAGCATCTATGCATTCTCTGCCGTGATCTTTATGTAAACTTTTCCTATTTGCTCCTAGAAATATGCCTGTTGTTGGATTTAGGATTGAGCTCAGCTAATACAAAATAATTTCATTCTAAAATCCTTAACTTCCAAGTAAGTTCCCATTTATAGTTTTCAGAGGTGAGGATTTAGATGTATATTTTTTAGGCGGGGGCTATCATTCAGCTTGCTACAAGGTTGGTGTGGGGATCAGTTGTGTTAATGTAAGTAAAATTCTTAGGAGAGTGCATTTCTTTCTTTTTTTTTTAATTTTATTTATTTATTTATTTAATTGTGTGTGTGTGTGTGTGTGTGTGTGTGGCCAGCTCAGCCCACCAGGGGGTGGGGCTGGCTGGCATGTGGTGCTGGGGGATTGAACCGCGGTCTCTGTGCTTTGCTAAGCTTGTTCTAAGTAGGTGCTTTAGACCACTGAGCCATCCCACCAGCCCCAGGAGAGTTCATTTCAAGTGATAAGAGGTATCTACTTTTTTTAGATTTATTTTTTTTCTGGTACCTGGGATCAAACTCGGGAACTTGTGCTTATGAGGCAGGCACTTATGCTGCTGAGCTATCCCCCAGCCCCTACTTTTACTTTTTTTTTTTTTAATGTATTTGGTACAGGATTTCACTACCCAGCTTGGACTCAGTGATCCTCCTGTTCTCAGCCTTCCCAGCACTGGGATTACAGGCATGTGGCACTATTCCTGGTCTTGGTGGTCAGCTCAGCACACCCAGGGGCGAGGCCAGCATGACATGTATAGGCCCCTATCTTTTAAAGATTTTACAGTACTATAATAAAAGTTGAGATAGGGTTGGTGAGATAGCTCAGCAGACTGAGCACCTGCTTAGGCAAGCACAGGGACCAGGGTTCCATTCCTGATACCAATGCCATGCTAGCCCTGCCCTCAGGTGTGTTGAGTAGGCACCAAGTCTGAGTGTGGTGGCACATATCTGTAATCTCAGAGCTGGGGAGGCTGAAAATAGGAGAATCACTAGGAGTCCGAGCTGCATATCGAGACCCTGTACCAAATACATTAGAAAAAATAAAAGCTGATATATATATAAATTATTATATATATTATATATTATATATATTTATATATATAAATTTATATAATATATATAAATTATTGTGTCTAGCATACAGCATGATCTCAGAGAACATTATTTTTTAACTTAAATCTGTATTGATGACCTACTGTGTGCCAGGTGCTCTGTTCTAGAAACTGAGAATGCAATAATCATGAATCATGCATGATAAACAATAGTAGAGTGCAGAGCACAGGCAAGCCATTCTCGTTAGCCATGCTTACTTACACTAGTGTTTTTGTGCACGCTGTCTTCACTGCTGCCTCCACCACCCCTGTACGCATAGGTCTCCTAGGACTGAGAGGCCCTAACACCATGCTGAAGAATGAGTTCCTGCCCGGAAGAGGGCAAAGAAAACAGCCCACAGTCAAAACCGAATGTCTGCTTGTGGTTTCAGAAGCATGAAAGATCAATTTTAATTTTAGCAAAGCAGAGTTCAAAGGTTTGGGGTTTGGTTTTCTAGGGAGCGCTTTTGGTTTTCTAATTTGCTGGGATCTTGTAGAGGAACAAGGGGCATCAATCTTGTCTGAAGCTTCTGCTGGCTCCTGGTCCTGCGGTGGTGGCCGGGCTGCTGGGGGAAGGGCCTGGGCAGTGTGCTTGCCGGCGCAGGCAGGGCTGCCTGGGCCAGGCCCGGAGGCCCACAGGCAGCGGGCCACAGGGTATGCTAACCTCAGCGGCATTGCTGGTCCCCGTTACCATGACAACTGCGGGCCATGCCAGGAGACCCAGAGAATGAATTAAATGGGAGGAAAGTGCTGGTGCCCTCAGAAGAAAAAGGGAATTAAGCAAGCTTCTCAGGAATCTCTGGACGTTGCTTTGACCTCCACTCTCACGTTGAACATGTCAGCATGGACAACGTGGGTGTAGGGGTTGGGTAGACCTGCCCTGCTCACAGCACGACCTTCAGAGGAGGAGGACGGATGGCACAAAGGATAGGCGCTGCTGTCTCTCTCTGGCCCGGACTGAGAACGCCTGCAGTGGGTGGCAGCCTGCGCTCAACGAGGGCTGTGAGGGCCAGTTTTGTCTTTCTGCTCATCCCACATCTGTTGAGTTTGCCCCGATGGGACACCGTGACCTGGAAACTCACACAGAGCTGTTTTGGAATAGATTGTATAGAAAATAAACATGTGGGATAAATAAAGCACAGCGCAGGAAGTAATGGTTTTAAAAAGTTACCAGGAAAACCACTGGTGAGGTCAGGTTCAGAAATCCTACTGCTTCGGAGGCCCTCAGATCTGACATCACCACGATTGCTCAATAGAGACCTCCGAGTGGAACGGTTGCGTTTGGAGTTTGCTCAGCACTCCGTGCGTTACCAGGCGGATGAGCCCTGCCTGACCTACTTTTTTTTCTCTCTTTTTCTAAAGAAAGTTTTGCTGCTCATTGTGAGGCTTCAAATAAGGCAGAGAAGTCAAAGAAACAGGGGTTTGCGGACCTTGGGAGACTCTTGAATATGTCAGGCCCCATGCATCCCTCTCGGAGAGGAGCCGGCCTCAACCTGGCTGCCTGGGGACAGGACCAAAGCCAGAGCCTCGGCACCGAGACAGCCTTCTTCCTTGCGCTCGCTGGACGTGGACTGCCTCCTAGAGCATTGCGAGTCTCAGAAGAGCTCAGTGCTGCTGAGAACGAGATAAAGTAGCTTTTTGAGGGCTCATGCCGGAGGCAGGCTGAGGTGGCAGCTCCTGTGAACAGATCATGGGTTATCCTGCCCTCGCTACAAACCGCACAGTGACTGACTTTCCATATGCTCAGAATAACATCAGCCCTCAGCCTCCGCCGAGGCCCTGCCTGACCTGGTTCCTGCTGACTTCTCTGACCTCATCCACCACCACCTGTCTTTTCCAAGCCTCTTTAGCCACATGCATTTACTTTAGTTCAGCAAGTTTGTTTCCTCCCCAGGCTCTTCGAACACAGTCCTTACCTCTGCTTGGGGAATTCCATCCCTGCCTGCCCATGTGCTGACTTTTCTGATTTGCACTTACATGTCATTTTCTTGGATGGACCTGTGCCACTACTATGTCAAAGCAGGTCTTGCTCCTATTGATCACTGTGATCACAGCTCCGCTTTATTGATGTTGGGTAGTTCCCACTATCTGAACCCTTCTAATTCATTGATTTGTTTACTTCTTACCACTGATTCCCATCCCTAGAATGTAAGCTCCATAAAAACAGCGAGCTGATGTTCTTGTTCCCCACTATTATTCCAACTTCTAAATTAGGGCCTGGTCCAGTGAGATAGCTCAGTGGACTAAGCACCTGCTTGGGCAATCAAAGGGACCAGGGTTGGATCCACGCTGCACTGGCCCGGCCCCTGGGTGCCCTGAGCCACCCACCAAGACAGGGTGTGATGGCCCATGTCTGTAGCCCCAGCACTGGGAAGTCTGAAAACAGTAGGATCGCTATGAGTCTGAGCTATGAAGTGAGACCCCATACCAAATATATAAATAAAAATTTAAAAAATAAATAAATTAAGGCCTACCATATTGATGGTTCTCAGTAAATATTTATTGAGTGGATGACTGCTTTCCAAAAGAGAGGGCTTTCTAAAATGTTGCCTAGAAACTAAGATTGAAAATCCTCAAGGAATGAATTTCCCCTGGCTTAGTAAACCTGATTTTTAAATGTAAACTGCTTCACTGAGGTCCTTTCTGCCAAGCACTCACCCTCTGGAACTGGAAATCATGGTGTTAGGTTGAAGGTGACCTGTCAGAGACTTCCAGAAAAAGAGGAGCTCACATTGACCCTTGTGGTGCCCTTAGTCCATGACTGTAGGAGAAACTTGCTGAGGGTGGACCCAAAGGAAGAGTATACCCATTGCCTCTCAGAATGTGATCTGCTTGGACCTCAGCCTCTTGACAGCAGGTGGTCTGACCAAGTATATTGCATTAGGATTCCTCAAAGGATGCCTTGCTGTCTTGTGTTTTACTCTATTAGGTATCATCTCTTTTTCTTTGATGCTGTTTTCATGACCAGTTTATTTAGTGAGGAAAAGTATAACCACCTTGTCTCCTATCTGCTAAAATCATCAGATGAAGATATCACTGTTCCCGTGTGGTTGCCCGCATCTCAGGCTTCTGACCCCAAGGAAACACCTCGATTTTACTTAACTAAATCCAAAAGGAATTAGCTCTTACAGAAGTCTTGTTTCTGTTCTCTGTCATCTTTCTTAAAAAGACTGAGAAACTCCCTGCTTCTCTCTGTATCCGTATGAAGCAGATTCTCTGTGCGCTAATACCTGATGCCTACCTGCCTGGGCCTAGGGAGACGGACCAGCACGCACATCCTGTATAAGTCACATGGAGCAGGAAGTTACAGCCAAGCATCAACAGTCCACAGAAGCCTAGAATTGCTAGGAACTTGTCCCGCAAAGTTCAGAAAAGCTGCCTAGGGCAAATGAAGTCCAAATTGTGTGTCCCACTTACGCTACAGTGACAGGACCCCAGGGAGCAATCTGGCTTGAGTTTTCTACACTAGGGAAACAAGACCAACTGGCATGAAGCATCAGAGGACGCTCTGTCTCTAAGGGGAGACTAGAGCAGGGCTGAGGCCGTGCCAGGCAGCTCTTCTCTCAGAACGTCACATTCTCAGCATGCGCTGCCTCATTAGTGAGAGCTGCAGGGGAAACAAAGGGGAGAGCCAGGCTAGTCCAAGGCCACCCAGGGAACTGACCCTCACACTGGACAATTAATGGATGGCGCCAGACTCTGCTAACCTGATAAGATCTTTGTGCTTGGTTTTGTTCTTAGTTTTTCTTTTGACTGTATATATAATTTTTAGTCTACACAGATAGTAGGAGGCATGTTGCTTACTCAAAACTCAAATTAACAAATATGCTAACATTTTATAAGGTTTATTTGAGATCCTTAGGTTTAAGACATATAACATCCCAGGTAAATTCCTTCTCTTCCTCCAGAAGAAACTATTAACTGGAAGTTGAGTGGATCATTTGTATAGATGCTTTGTAGGGCTTGTTACATTTGATTATTCACCTAATGGCATAGAATTCTATTTCACTTATAAAGAGTTCAAAATTTTTCATGTTGCCGTATTAATACATTATTTCTTTATACATTGTGCTTTTTTAAGAGTTTGTTCAAAAATATCCTTCCCTAATACATTTTTTTCTTCTGAAGATACAGATCAGAGATTCTGGTTTTTTTTTTAAATTTTATATTTCTTTATTTGATACAGAGTCTTGCAATGTAGCTCAGATTTGTAGTGATCCTCCTGTCTCAGCCTCCCCAGCACTGGAATTATAGGCATGTGCCACCACACCTGATTTTGGTGGCTGGCTCAGCACACCCAGGATTCCAGGGCTGGCATGGCATGTAGTACGGGGATCGAACCATGTCTTTGCACTTGCCAGGCAGGTGCTTAGACTGCCAAGCTATCTCCTTAGCCCCACATTCACCTAGAATTAATCTTACGTGTAATGTGCTCACAAATTAAGTTTTTTTTTTTTT
>NW_004524761.1:2958086-2960027 GCF_000260255.1 Octodon degus | reverse complement strand
TTTTTGCGGAACCGGGTATTGAACTCAGGCCCTTGCGCTTGCCAGGGAAGCACTTATTCTACTGAGCCATCTCCCCAGCCCCATAAATTAAGTTTTTATCTATCAATATAGATGCCCAGTTATCCTGGCCTCACATGTTGAATAATTTAATCCTTTACAGGGGCTGTGAAATAAACTTGGTCTGTCTGGGACCAAAAGCATGAAAGGGATGACTCATCATAGGAATAGGGCTTCCTGTCCTCTGTGCTAGGGTTCTCAAAGTCCAGGGTACCTGATTCTAGTCACTAGGGGAGTAAGCAAAACATGCAGGTTCCTAGGACCCACCCAGATCACTCAGTCAGACTCTAGACTTGGAAAGCCCAGGCCAGGAATCTGTAGTTTAACAAATATCACAGGTGACTTTTATGCAACTGACCTGTGGCCCACGCTGAGAGACTTATCTCTCTGGCCTGCCCTCCCTGGAAGGACATGTGGCTCTTGTCTTCATCCTTTACCTCTTCCAGGGAGCTCACGCTAACAGACACATGCTCTCTCCTTTATATACACATGTTCTTAGTTATCTGTGTTAAAAATGATCCCTCCCCACCATTTAATAAAAATGGGAAGAATCCCAAGCTTTTCCTCTGTGCCTTTAGTGAATAATTTAATTCTCCTAAAGGAGTCAGATATTTGTTAGGCTGATAAAAATGCACTGCGGAGAGTCCAGAGAACCTAGCGATCCCTAGTATGTCTGTTTCCCTCTCACTTAGGGTACAGCATTGTGTTTCTGTGCCTGTTGCTGTTCACTTCGCGAATTTCATCCCATTCTCTCCTCCCTGCAGTTGTGCTGCTCGGTGCAGAATCTGTGCTGTTCATGCTGGCTAGAGACCTGAAGGTCTTATGGTTCAGAAGACAGTTTAAGTAACAAGAGTTCACACAGAAGCACCCAGCCTCAGAGGTGTTTTCCCTGCCTGCTGTCCACAGGCAACTCCCAGGGGAGGCCTAGGTGGCCTGTGATCTAAGCCCCTCCTTAGAACACCCTAGACTCCTCGGCACCGCCGGGCCAAGCCGCCTTTCATGTTGCAGAAGCAGGAAGATTGAGTTTCTCATCCTTACGTGTGCAAGGGAGGAGCGGGCAATGTGGATGGGTTGCTGGTGGTAACAAGAACTTGTCTGCTCATTTAGAATGTTAAGGAGGCCAGAGAAGTAACATGACTTAATGCAGGGGCCCTGGGCATGGCTTCCTGGGTAAAATCTAGGTGAAAACTCAGACCGCTTTCCTGGAATTTGCACTTTTTTTTTTTTTTTTAAAGCTTGGAAGAGAGGTACTATTTTCTATTTTTCATCTTGAAGTGTTTTATTACTTTGAGCGCATGATGGTTCTGGCTGTTTGGGATAGCATACTAAGTATATGCAAATCATAAGGGAATAGCTATTCTGGTGGCTTTATCTTCAGGCAAATTCCGGACCCCCAAATGAGAACAAGGGGAAATCTGGCCTTTGAATAACTGCCTCTCTGTGTAATTTCTAGAAACCAAATGTTATCACCCTCAAAGTTGGGAAATCTGAGCATCTTTCTTTCTTCGCTGCCGTCATTGCACTCTTTCATTCTTGTGCTGCTGAGGATGGAACTGAGGGCCTCACATATGCTAGGCAAGAACGCCTCACTGAGCCACTTCCCTAGCCCTGACGTTTGCCATTGATGAAGATCACCCTGCCCTCTTTGTTTCAGAAGAAAGCAAACTTTCTCATTTTTGCTTTGCTTTGAGTATTGTTAGCTCAGATGAATAAGGCAGAACAACAAGAATGACTCAGGTAGGAATTTCTGCCGACTTCCGGGAACCCCCAGACCCAGTCCTAGCCCAGGTCTGGTGAGTGTGTGGAGAGCTTCCTGCTACCCTGCGCCGGCGGGACCAGTCCCAGCCCAGGCGCAGCATAGGCAGGACCCTCTCCTGCCCCCTC
>NW_004524761.1:2947736-2948943 GCF_000260255.1 Octodon degus | reverse complement strand
TTGTAAATAGGATCACAAGTCCGCATCTTGTACAGCAATTAACCACTAAGAAGAATATATGCAGTGTATTATTTGTTGAAAAAAAAAAAAACTAGTCTGAAAAAAAAATAAAATAAAACATAAGTGCACATAAAAAAAAAAAAAAGAATGACTCATACAGACAAATAAGAGCAGTAGTTAGGAAAGCAGGAAGAAACCCTGAGGAAAAGGGTCACCTTTCCAACAGGTATGCATCTCTGGGGCTCATCTCTCTGGGTCTTTCTTGGGAAGTGCTTTGCTGAGTGTTTGCCTGGTGTTGACAACCCTGAGCCTACTTCCCTGGCTACAGATAAAATAGAGTTCTTCCTCATTAACCTCCTGGACTCTGCACAGACATCTGATTACACAGTTTGACCATCACCCATGGCCGGAAGCCCTAGAGGTGTGGGCTGTCTTTACATCCGTAGCACAGATACTGAGGCTGGCTCAGGCTTCCTATGCTCAGGTTTATAGGAAAATCCCCTGCAGTTCGTTGTTAAAAGGATTTACTGGCTCATGTTATACAGGACTTTCGATACCTAAATACAAATTTTACAAAGGGTGCTCTCTAGAGACTCATTGAGATTCAGGACTATAAGTTGTCTGTTGATAATCAGGTAAGAGTGAGGTTTTCTTCCCACTGATAACACGTAAGTAACCCATCCTTAGCTGCATTAAAGACAGTGGAATATGCCAGGCCTGGTGGTGCACACTTGTGATTCCAGCACTCTGGGAGGCTGGGGCTGGAGGATTACAACTTGGAACTCATAGGCAATTTAGCAACTTAGAAAACCTGTCTCAAAACAAAATATTAAAAAATGGCTTGGGGATGTAGCTCAGGGTGAGAGTCCTGGATTTAGTCCTCAGTACCAGCCCCCAACCCCCAACCCCCAAGCAAAATAAATCCTTTCACCCTCTTTAGGGACATGTGGAATAGGAAGAGGGAAACCAAGAGAGGAAGGCTCCGTGCATTCAGTGCTGTGCGCCCAGTGGGGTTCTCCAGTGAGGACATAAGTGTGTCCTGGGGACTCCGAGATTCACAGAAATCTTCCTAGCTCACAAGTCCCCTCAGCCACTGCCCATTTCCTTCTCCTTTGCAGTACAACTTCTCCAGACTTGCTTTTTGATCATCATCTTTTTTTTTAAAAATTTTATTTATTTATTTGTGTGTGTGTGTGTGTGTGTGTGT
>NW_004524761.1:2942645-2947636 GCF_000260255.1 Octodon degus | reverse complement strand
CCAGCTCAGCCCACCAGGGGGCGGGGCTGGCTGGCATGTGGTGCTGGGGGATTGAACTGTGGTCCCTGTGCTTTGCTGAGCTTGTTCTAAGTAGGTGCTTTAGACCACTGAGCCATCTCACCAGCCTTGATCATCATCTTGATGCCCTTCCCCAATCTTTAGTTTTCCCTTCAAACCCCTCTACTTCGGATTCTAACTTTTTATTTTATTTTTTTTAGGAACTGGAGATTGAACTCAGGCCCTTGCTGTATTCTCTTATTCATACTGTGGAATCTGAAAGGTGTCTCATCTTTATTTTCCTCTAGCTCACAGTGGCATTCAGCTCATCATTTCTTTTCTTTTCTTTTTTTTTCTTTTTCTTTCTTTCTTTCTTTCTTTCTTTCTTTCTTTCTTTCTTTCTTTCTCCTCCTCTTTTTCCTTTTCCTCCTCCTCCTTCTCCTCCTTCTCTTCCTTCTTCCTCCTTCTTTCTTCTCCTTTTTTTTCTTGCCAGCTCAGTCTGCCCATGGTGCTAGGGATAGAACCTTAGTCTCCTATGCTTTAGACCCCTGAACTATCTCGCCGGCCCTCATCATTTCTTCTTATCCTCTTCTTCTTTTTTTTTTTTTAAATATTTATTTGTGTGTGTGTGTGTGTAGCCAGCTCAGCCCACCAGGGGGCGGGGCTGGCTGGCATGTGGTGCTGGGGGATTGAACCGCTGTCTCTGTGCTTTGCTAAGCTTGTTCTAAGTAGGTGCTTTAGACCACTGAGCCATCTCACCAGCCCTTCTTATCCTCTTCTGATCCTCTTTCCCTTTTGATCCCTGCTCTTTTTCTTCCTCCTCTCTTTCTCCTTCATCTTCTTTTTTACTGGGGATCGAACCCCAGACAACTGCTCTGCCACTGAGCTATACTGCCAGCCCTGCAGAAATTTCATTTTGAAATAGGCAGGTCTCAACGTCATCCTCCTCCTGCCTCGGCCTCCAGGGTAGCTGGCCTCAGAGCCATGTGCTACCACAGTGGGCTCCCGTGACTTGCAGCACTGTCTCTAGGGCCTTTCTTCCTGTCCTACTGGACACCTCGTGGCTTTTTCTTTTTCTTTCCAAGAACTTGCTCGTGAGATCACCTCTCTTTATCTTCCTTTCTTCATCCAAACTTTTAAAACCTCATTTTGTTTCATATGTAACAAGGATTCCGAATCTGTGCCTTCAACTTCAACCTCTTCTTTGAATGCCAGAGCTCTAGATTTGCAACTGGCCACACCCTTGACATTGCTTTTTCAATGTCTAACAAGCGCCTCAAGCTTGATCTGTCTTAATGGATCCCATCCCTAGCTTGCTTCTTTTCTGAGTCTTCTATAGCTCATTAATAGGTACTATTATCCACCTGAGTGTTGGAACTATAAATTTGGGAATTAAATTAGAATTTTCCAATTTTCTAATAATCCATTAGCAAATTCTGTTGATTTTACCTCCACTCTACTCTACTCTTCTCTATTCTACTCGTCTCATCTCGTCCTGTCCCGTCCCATCCCGTCTCGTCTCCTCTCCTTTCCTCTCCTCTCCTCTCTTCCCTTCTCTCCCTTCCTCCTCCTCCTCCTCCTTCTTCTTCCCCCCCTTTGTCTGTCTGTCTGTCTGTCAGTCTGTCTGATGCCCCCATACCAGGAAGAATCAAATTCATGACCTTACACTTGCCAGGAAGGTGGTGTTTACCGCCATACTTGAATCTGTTTGCTTCTCTCCATTTCTCTTGTTCCTGTCCTTATGCAAAACACAGCCACTTCTCTCCTGGACCACTGCACTGTCCCCCTAATTAGGGGGCCTTGCTTCCACCATTGATTCCTAATGAAATTCATTCCTCTACCTAGGAGTCAAAATGATATCCTTAAAAATAAATTCATTTTTGTCACTCCTTCATTTTAACACTTCTTGTTATTTTTTACATTTATTTATTTCTTTATTTGGTGTAGGATCTCACTATGTAGCTCAGACTTGTAGTGATCCTCCTATCTCAGCTCCATTTTAACCTTCTAATGGGCCATTTCTAGTACTGTCTAGCCAGCTCCTCTCACACCGACCCTTACATATAGAGAACAACCATACACCCTAGGAAAAAAGAAAACTAAGGTGGGGATATAGCTCAGGGGCATAAGCACCTGCCTGGCAAACGCAAGGTCCTGAGTTTGATCTCTGGTACCACATGTTGTGCCATCCTCGAAACCAGGCTTTGTGGCATTGCCTATAATCCCAGCAGTAGGGAGGCTGAGGCAGGAGGATCACTACAAGTTAAAAAAAAAAAAAAAAAAAAAAAAAGACAGTTACCTGGAGGGACTGAAAAATGACCAAAAGGAGATGTAGCTGGTAGATTTTTCACATAAAAAATGAGACAAAGCAGGAGGCAGGAGTCTTCAAAATTCTAAATATAACTCTGCTCCAAATTGGGGCCAACCTCTCACTTACGCATGCATGGGACGATCTCCAAGCACCCGACTGGAGCTCCCCAAAGCTCTATGTAGCCAGCCTGCAGGGGAGAGAGTACTTGGGGGTGAAAATGAATCAAGTCAAATTGCTAAAACAGTCAAATAATAGTAAACGTCATCTGCAGGATAATAGAACCCAAAGGCTTTGTAACATTTCATTCTCCCTCTTTGGGACACAACTCAAGACTAACAGATGAAGGGGGAGGATGGTGTGGCTATAAAGACAGTTTTCACATCCAGATGTTGAATGTATCAGACAGAAACTTTCAAGTAGTTATTTCAGCTGTGTTCAAGTACATAAAAGAAAATATGCTCACAACAAATGAACAAATGGTAATCTCAGCAGAGAGAGAGAGAGAAGCTATCCCCAGAGCCAGAAGGACGTGCTGGAAGGAAAAACTGCCATATCTGGAAAAAGTCACTGTCTGAGCTTAACAGAAAATTGTGGGTAACTGAAGAAAGAGTCCCTAGAGTTTGAAAATAATAATCTAAGCTGAAAAGTAGGAAGAGAACTTTTTAAAAACCGAGCTCGCTGTGCTTCATAGACCTGTGAACAATATTAAAATCTCTAACATATATTTAATTGGAGTTCCTGGATTAGAGGACTAGAAAAAATAATTGAAGGAATAAACACTCATACTTAATAAAAGTCATATTTTTAATAATTTGTGAAATTCAGTGAGCTCTGGTGACTTTAAAGTACTAAAAGAAAAAAAAAATACCTGTTAACTCAGTATCCAATAAACACATAAAGACACTTTAGGAATGAAGGCATTTTGGGTGTGGTGCCACATTTGGAATTCTAGCCCTCCTGGAAAGAGGAGACTGGAGGACAGGAGTTCAAGCCCAGCCTGGGCAACTTAGTGAGACCATCCCTCAAAATAAAGTATAAAAAAAGAGGAATGTAGCCCAGTGCAAATGCTGTAGGTTCAATTCCCAGTACTGAAGAAGAGGAAAAGAGAGGAGAGGAGACAAGAGGAGACAAGAGGCGCAAAGGCCACTGGACATGGTCAATACATATAAGAATCAGGAAAGTGATTTTTTCCTCTTAATTTCTTGACATACATGTGAGTACTTAAAGGGAAATTCCAACATTGTGTCACGGGGTTCAGTATTATCTCATATCTAAAAAAACTACTGTGCAATGAATGAGGTTGGGGAAAATGGACCTATACAGTTGCAAGCTTCTTCCATTCAGATAGTAATGTTAATAATAAATAGACTGTCAAATGTTATGGAGACATACTGAAGTCTATGGAGCAATTACTAAAAACCACAAAGAGATAGAGCTTAAAAATCTAATAGAAGGACCCGGGGAGATGGATAAGTAGAATAAGCACTTGCCTGGCAAGCGCAAGGGCCTGAGTTCAATCCCTGGTTCTGGGGAAAAAAAAAAGCTAGTAGAGAAATTACAGTGGAATTTAAAAAAAAACATTTGCTTACCCCATTAGAAGGGAAGAAAGGAGAAACAAAAATAGTAAAGATAGGCAGAAACAAATAGTTAAATGTTAAACCCAATCCCAACTTTATAAATAATTATAATGTATGTAGATAGAGTAAACATTTTGATGCAAACAGTGATGGGTAGAAATGAAAAAACAACCATAGGTTAAGCATAAGCAACCCATGTAAGTATAAAGACAACAAATAGAGTAAAACTAAATGACTGGGCCAGGGAGATAGCTCAGTAGAATAAGCGCTTGCTTGGCAAGTACAAGGTCATGAGTTCAATCCCCAGTACTGAAAAGGAAAAAAAAAAAAAAAAAAAAAGACTAATGATATAGCACTAAAATGTTAAGCAGACGTAGGAGTTTAGCTTTATTAGTATTAGACAAAGCAGACTCTTTAAGATATAATGAGATCGAGGAGCCAGGGAGATAGCTCAGTGAAATAAGTGCTTGCCTGGCAAGCGCAAGGTCCTGAGTTTGATCCCTGGTACCACCAAAAAATAAAAAATTAAAATTAAAAAAGATATAATGAGATCCGGAGATACATGTGAGAAAATGGTTAAGGGCATAATTAACCAGTTATAAAGGTGCATGATCCCAATGCAGTACCTTAATGCATGAAGCAAAAATTTACAGAGTTGGTGGGAGAAATAGACCTACCCATAAGCATTACTAGAAAAGTTAACAATTGACAGAGCAAGTAGACAAAAATTATAATTAGAATCATAGAAATCAGGAATAATACCACCAATAATTTTTACCTTATCTGTATGCAACAACTGAAAAAAAAAAATCCCATTCTTTTCAAGTGTATATAGTGCACTCAGCAAGATAAATGATATCTAGGGCCATAAAGAAAGTTTCAATAAATTTCTAAGTACTAAAAGGATACAGAATACATTTTCTAAGTATAATGGAACTAAATTAAGAATTGAAAACAGTATCTAGAAAATATCTAGAAAAGCTTCACATATGTGAAAAATAGTGCCTGCCTGCCTGCCTGCCTGTCTTTCTTTCTTTCTTTCTTTCTTTCTTTCTTTCTTTCTTTCTTTCTTTCTTTCTTTCCTTCCTTCCTTCCTTCCTTCCTTC
>NW_004524761.1:2939071-2942328 GCF_000260255.1 Octodon degus | reverse complement strand
ACAATAAATAAATGTAATAAATAAAAATAAATAATTAAAAAAAAAAAGAAGAAGGGTTGGTGGGCTGGAAAGATAAGTGGGCAGTCTAAGTGCCTGCCTGGAAAGTGCAATGACCCAGGTTCAATCCCAAGTACTGCATGCCATGCCAGTCCCAGAACCCTGGATGCACTGTGAAGCCAGGCGTGGTGGCGCACACCTGTAACCCCAGCAATGGAGAGGCTGAGACAGGAGGTTCACTATGAGTCTGAGCTGCATAGTGTGACCCTGTATCAAATAAATAAATAAAAGATTAATTCTTTTTTTTTTTTTTCTTTAAGAGAGAAGACGTTGGTGTAGCTCAGCTTTGGAGGCTGAAGGTCCTAGACTGGGGAGCTTCATCCATCCCGCCTCTGGTGAGGTTCCCCTGGCTTTCTCGCAATGTGGCAGATTAGTGGGAGTGTGTGTGAAAGGAAGAGATCACATCACGAGACCAGAAGTGAGAGACCGGACAGGGGCCTTCCCAGTAGGCTCTGCCTCTTACACCCCACTTGCTCCACTGGACACTAGCACATCACCCTGTAGGGCACACAGTCAAACCAGCACCTCCTCAGTGAGGCCTCCTGGGTCTCCCACTTATGGT
The DNA here is from genome assembly GCF_000260255.1 of Octodon degus. Taxonomy (NCBI): domain Eukaryota; kingdom Metazoa; phylum Chordata; class Mammalia; order Rodentia; family Octodontidae; genus Octodon; species Octodon degus. The sequence goes on along the minus strand of NW_004524761.1, from coordinate 2,941,709 downwards.
AAACACTCTAGAGAAGTCCTCCTATAGTGTTTCGGTTAACTTTTATTGTAGCATTTGTGCACAGAACCAGATTTTTGTTTTTGTTAGCATTGGCTTGTTTTCCTTCACTAACTCTAGACCCTGAGCAGGTAGGGGCCTCATCTGTATTGTTTACTGCCAGGAAGGTAGCTGTGGCACAATGAATACTGGATTGGAATTGAAGGATGAATTAAGAGCATGTGGTGGCTGTAATCCCAGCACCCTGAGAGTCTGAGGTAGAGGACTGTAAATTCAAGTCCAGCCTGGGGAATTTAGCAGCTTAGGGAGATGGTTTCCCCCAGTAAAGGAAACAAAAAGCCAAGGCTATTGCTTAGTGTGAAGGCCCTGGTTTTTCTGCAGCACCACACCCCCACACACCCCAAGTGAGTATGTGAGCAACACGATGGTAGACACTTTCCTAGTATATGTGAGGTCCTTCCTAACTTTGATCCCCAGCTCTGCAAAAATAAATAAGTAAAAAATTCAAAGCAGTGAATAGGAACCCTCCATGTGATATCCTAAGCCCATCTAGATGTTGATTTTGACAATGATGATTTCACTGCCAATGATAAAAATATCAAGCAGCTAGAGCCTGGTTGCTTAGGCACTTCAAATGCTTTATTTTATTTAATTCTCACAGCTGCCTATGCAGTAGGTAGTTTTGCTGTCCACATTTCATTTTACAGAGAGAAAGGCGAAAGTACAAAGACATTGATGTCATATGGCTGGTAAAGAGGGAGCTGGGACTTGCATGCAAGGTGTCTTGTTCCGGAGTGCTTGTTCTGAGTAACCAGTAGATGAGGTGGTGGTGGTGGTGGCGGCACATATGCATAGTCTTGTGTCACTTCGACATGGGGATGTGTTCTGAGAAATGCATCTGTTGTGGTAAAGGGAAACTTCTATACAGGACACATAAGTTACAGGAGTCACCCAACGAGAATGCCAAAGAGTGCAGAAGATCTGTCCACACATTAGAGATCCAGTGAACCAGGTGAGGGCTTGGTCCCATGCCAGTGTCCTTCATGAATCCAGTTGAAGCTTCAAGCTCATGGCAGTATCCTCCACAAATCCAGCTGGAGGATATGAGCCCGGGGCAGTGTCCTCCATAAGTCCAGCTGAAGACCTAGAGCCCATGACAATGTCTCACGCAAGTCTATATCAAGGATCTGCACTGGGATGGCCCAAAGGCTGGTGGTTGGAAGTTAGACAGTCTGAGCCAGCAGGATGAAGGATCTGTGCCAGCATCTGCACCAGAGCCAGAAAGCAATGCTTGAGGTAAGGACCAGAGCTCCCCCAAGAAGAGCCACAGCCATCCTCAGTGACAGAGAGGACTGAGTTCCTCTGATGATGAGAACAGCTGAGTTCATATCAGAAAAGCGAGCGTAACAAGCTTCTCCAGGAGAATCGCTAGCACACCATCTTCCCCTCCAGTTCTGTTTTTCTGCTGGTGGCAGTAATCCTCAGGTGGGCCCTCCATGCCCAGCACCACACAGACTCAGTTCAGCTGAGTATTCCAAGTTACCATTAGTTGATGGGTAATTTCACCATTGTTAGGCAATTTCACCATTGTGTGGTCTTCGTGTATATAACCTGCATGGTCCAGCCTGTGGCCCGCCTCGGCTGGCTGGCCACACACTGAGCAGCTTGGTAGGCACCTAACCATGGAGGAGGTACAGTAACTATATGACACAGAAAATCAAATATACTGACCTGAGGATAACATAGAGCAAAACAAAAGATAATAGGAAGTAGGGAGAGCTTTCTCGAAGGTGAAGCAGATCAAGAGATAGAGGGGAGGGAAGGAAAGAGGATGAAGAAAGGAATGAAGCTGTGCCATGCGCATGAACCAGTGCTTGACAAGGAATGTCCACATTAGGCGCTGCAAGCACGTGCTAATAAAGTTATCAGGAAATAATCATGTCTGTGATGAACAACCACAGACACTATAGCACACCTGCAGGGAGCGCCATGCAAGCCCTTCCCCTCTTTCTCCTTTCTTTTGTGGTCCTGAGGATTAAACCCACCGGCATGCTCCACCATCACCCTAGCACAGAACTGTGCCTTTTACAGAAACTGATTTTGAACGTGAAATCCTCCTGCTGCAGTCTTTCGGGTAACTGGGCTTGCAGGTGTATAGCACCATGCCCAGCTCTTAGAAGTTCTGTGTGTGTGTGTTGCTTAAGTTTTTTTTTGTTTGTTTGTTTGTTTTGTTAGAAAAACACATGTCCACATTCACCTAGGCTTATATAGTGTGAGCTTGTCACATCTTTACCCATTGGGTGGTCTTCAGGGACAGTCATGTGTGGAGCTGTCACCTCCTGGGATAACAAACTACTTCTTATAACACCTCCTAAGGGACATGCCAAGACTGTTTTACAGTTTTGTTTTTTTGAGGTAGTAATGGATTTTAACATAATGATAAACAGTACCAGATATGTAGGCTAGACACAGTGGTACACACCTTTGATTTTGGCTGCAGAGGCTGAGGCAGGAGGATCATAGGTTCCATTCCAACCTAGACAACTTAGTGATACTTTGTCTGAAAGTAATAAAAAAGGCCGGACTGTAGTTCAGTGGGGGATGCTTGCCCAGCATGCCAGAGGCCCTGGGTTAAAGCAGG
>NW_004524761.1:2936471-2938970 GCF_000260255.1 Octodon degus | reverse complement strand
ACTGTATGTAGTTGTTGTACATCAACTTTAATACAATTGGCAGTACAGTACATTCATTTAAGGCAACATTACCACACATACACCTGTTGTGCTATAATGTTATGGTAGCTCTGATGTCACTGAGCAATAGAGATTTTTTTTTAGCTCCATTATAATCTTTTTTCTTTCTTTCCAGTTTTGTGGTACTGGGGATCAGACCCAGGGCTCCAGCATGTATCCTTCTCATGGGTTTCGGAGAGAATAGTGAGTAGTGTACTCCTTCTTGCTCTAAGGCAATCCCTTTGTGAGTACTGTAACTTCTATTAGTCTACAGCAAAAATATTCCTGCTAGGCACGCTGGAGGGTTCATATTAGCTTTTCAGTGCATTCTCTCCCTGAAAGAGAGTAACATGGAAAGCAGATGATAACAGGTTTCCTAGTAGACAAGCACCGGCCTAAGCAGAGGGCGTGAGCTGTGGCTGGGACCCAGAGCCCACCAGGCCTCTGTTCTTGAAAGATTCTAGACCTAGGGAAACTCGTGGTCAACTGAGGTTAATCTGTGATGATGATAAATCTGTGGCTTGATTTGGCTGCCTTTGGTTTTGACCCCAGTTGCTTTCTAAGCCACCACAGAAGGCTATTCCCACCATGCAGAACCGCCAGGGAAACTGTCTTTCTAGCAAAGTCCAGCTTCCTTTTCATCCTCTCCAGCCACGGATGATGGAACAAGAGCAGATGAGCTGAAATGAGTTTGCTCCTCCATCTCTGCCCTTCTGAATTTTTTTAAAAAGATCTTTCTTACTATAAACAAAAACCAGAAAGAGAGCATACCCAAAAGTACATATGGTATACAGTATAATGAATTATTCGAAGGCAGATGGCACCCACTCAATTACTATACCTGCCTTCCGCTGTGCTCTGCCCAGCCATGCTCCCTCCTTCCCTGGCTCCTCTAAATTCACACTGATCGAGCATGCCTCTTTTTATTTCTTATACATGCTAGGCAAGTGCTCTGCCACTGAGCCACATCTCCAGCCCCTCATGCTTTTTTAATAGTAGTTTTATCACCTTCACATGTATCTCTAGATATTATAGTTTAGCTTTTCCCTTTTCAAATGAAATCTTTTAGGGCTGGAGATGTACCAGGAATTGAACTCAGGCCCTTGTGCTTGCCAGGGAAGCGCTTTTTCTACTGAGCCATCTCCCCGGCCCTTTGGAGATGTAGCTTGTAGAGCACTTGGCTAGGAGGAGCAAAGCCCTGGGTATGATCCCAGCACAGGAAAAAGAACTCTTTTAAGACTCTGTAGATTTCCCACCATTCATTCTTTTCTTCATGATCTCTCTGTTGAAAAACTCAAGGTGCTTCACCTGTGGCTCTTCCTGCAGTCTGGGTTTGGTTGGGGGCAGCGGCCTAGCGCACTTGGTCGTGGCTGCTGGTGCCCTGGGTGCTGGCCACTGCGTCAGAGGCCTGGGTGGACCCCTGCAGCAAGACTAGAACAAGTACTGTATTCTGTTGGTAGGAGGCATGTGGTCTGATTGTCTCTCTTTTGAAAATCTTAGTAGCTATTGTGGCATGCCTTCAGATTTTAATTCTTCGGGGATTGTAGATTAGAGATTGCCTAATTCCTTTTTTCCATGTGTTTACTGGAATACTTTATCATAAAGAAATTATTTCTCCCAGTTTCTCTTTCCTTTCACAGTTGCACAGTTCATACATAGAAGGTAGGATAAATGCTTTCTTTTTATTTGTCAAATCATTAAGGTAATGGTTCCTGTCTACATCAGAAGGTACCTACAAGTTTCTATGAACTCCTGGATGTCTCCCTTAGAGGGATGAGCCAGGCTATTCACCAGACCTCCAAGCCTGAGGCTCTGAAGTCACTCAATGTCATTTCTACTACACGCCATTGCTGAAAGCTAACCAAAGGTCAGAACTGATAGACTCCAGCTTTTGTTGGGAGAAGCTGCAAAAATTTTTTATCATGTTTGTAACACCAAGCTTTGCTATAAGTATCTTGTGCGTTTTAGTTTTGCAGTCTTTTTCTGTGAATTTTTGTGTGAATCAGGGAGATTCACAAACTATGCCTCCACCACTGTCTTAGCAGAATCTTCTCCTCTGAATCACTTTTTCGTCTATTTCTTGTTTGTGGAAAGTGCCTTATATAAGCAAGGAGGAACCTAGCAGGATTCCCTTCTGCATGTCCTGACCTTGAGCCTCTGGGGACAGTCGGCTTTGGCACTTCCCTGCTGCCCTGGTTTCTGTCAGCATCCAAATTTTCCTTCCTTGATCAGAAAATTTGGGACACTACTGAGTTACGTGATGTTATAGTACAGGTTCTCATATGTCAAGGAGATTATGGGGCCAAAGAGGAAAGTGATCCATGATGTAGAGTGTGCCTAAGGAGAGTCACATGGAGAGAAGACATTCTCTCAGGCTTTCACAGAGAGCACATTGGCCAAGCAATGGCCGTGACTCATCCACATGGCTGACACTGACAAAGGTTCTACAATCTGAGGTAC
>NW_004524761.1:2928325-2936371 GCF_000260255.1 Octodon degus | reverse complement strand
TCTTCTGATCAAGGAGATTATGGGGCCAAAGAGGAAAGTGATTGATGATGTAGAGTGTGCCTAAGGAGAGTCACATGGAGAGAAAACATTCTCTCAGGCTCTCACAGAGAGCACATTGGCCAAGCAATGGCCGTGACTCATCCACATGGCTGACACTGACAAAGGTTCTACAATCTGAGGTACAGGATCTCAGGAAAAATTCTGAGGGCATTTCACTGATCTTATCAGACCCAAAAGCTACAACTCTTGTTGCATAGGTCCTGCTTTACCTTGGTCTTGGCCATCCAGCAGAAAAGGATAAAAACGAAGTATAAAAAGTAAAACTATGCTGCTATGTTGAGCTGTAGGGGACTCAGGTCAACAATTTCTGAGATTGCCAGTGAAGCAGAAGACCCAATACTATTATGGGCTACTGGACTCTTTTAGAATATTTTGCTGAGTTTATACTCCTATAATATTCAAATAGTGGAACTAAACAAAAAGGGGATACAGATGAATGTCCATTTTGTATCTGTGTATTCAAAATGTTTAGGATAGATATATAGTTACATTCTCTTAATGAATAGAGGGATTTGTTGTAATAGTGTTTGTAAATAGAATATTATGTCTGCATCTTGTACAGCAAATAACCACTAGGAAGAATGTATACAATGTGTTTATTATTGAAACTGTCCTACCAATTTGGCTTGAAACTGTCTCATTGCTATTTGTTTCTCAATAAAATTATGGAAAAAACAAACAAACAAATTTTCCTTCCTGCTATCTCATCGCATTCCAGGTGACAGTACACAGCTTCACCCTGAAGGCCTTTCACTGCCAGGGAAACCCAGTTCCCACCTACAGGTCTGTGCTCAACCCTCAACCTATTTACCAAACAGAACCACTTCTGAAGCCAAGTGCTGGCTCCATGGAGATATATTCAGACATTTAGAGAAGCTGTTGCCATCCAAGACTATTACTATTTCCCTGCATGCTTTTCTGGTACTTCCTTGTATGATTTCATGTCCTAGATTCAAATCTGTAATCTACTGGGAGTTTTTCATATATTATGAGAGTCTAAGTTTTTCCCAGAGTAATTTCACAGATGTAATTAGATTATTTGTTGACTAAGCTGTCCTTCCCCCCACCAACTCAAGAGAGCATTCCCTATTTCATTTACTGAGCTTATACACACACACACACACACACACACACACACCCCTGTTTCTTGGCTTTCATTTTTGTTCTTTACATTTGTATGTCAATATCTATATGGCAATTAATAAAACATCACAGTGCCTTCGTTAATTTTGGCTGCTTGGTATATTTTAGTAATTGATCCTAGTATTCTCATTTCTTTTCTCCCTCCCCTCCCAGGAATTGAGCCTGTGTGTGTGTGTGTGTGTGTGTGTGTGTGTGTGTATTACTGGGGATTGAACTCAGGACCCTGCACTTGCCAGGCAGGCACTTATTCTACTGAGCTATCTCCTGGGGCCCTGAGTCTGTCTTATTGATTTATCTCCTGTTCTGTTGACTTCTTCCCACCACCTGTAACAGGTTCATGCCTACACGTTGAGGCCTCTTGTTCCCTCTAGCTGCCATGCTACTTCTGTTCTATCTGTAGGGACCTCTACTACAGGGAGGAATTTGCTATGTTCTCACGATGGTCATTGGAAATGTCCTAATGGCTAAGTTGAGGGAACATTTCAAACTCTTGACTTCTGTGCTCAATTAGACTCTACTGACTGCTCTGTCCCTCTTGGAACCTACTCCTTCTTGAGCTCCTGCTGCAGCCTTCCTCAGATTCCTCAACCTGCTCCTTCTCTGGCTTCTGCTCCTCAGTTGGACCCTAGCAGCTAATGCCCCTTGAGGTTCCAGGCCTAGCTCTCTTGACACTCACTCTCTTTGACTGCATCTTCTGTGTGGCTTTCTACCTGAAAGTTTATTTTATATTCCTGGCCCAACTCCTGACATGTTTCCAGTCACCTGCTGCATGACATCAGTGGGATCTCTTATTTGAGGGCATAAAGTATGGAGAGGTTCATCTTTCCCTACACACTTGCTCATACGTGCCCCAGTTCCTGGTCTTCCCATTCCTCTGGTCTTCTGACCAAGAAACCTGAGCCTCATACTGGGCTCCATCCTCACTTTCCCTTTCTTTCTACCCCAAGAGCAAAAAAATACCGGCTTTGCAGGGAGACTACACTGGATCCTAATCCTGGCTCTTCTTCCCACTCATCCTGTGCTGTAGATGAGCCCCTTCCCCATTTCGAGCCTGCTTGGACCTGTGTGATGATGGGCCCTACCTCAGTGAGCTGTTGGAGAGGAGCCATGAGCTAAGGTAGGTCTGCCCAGCCCTCACTCATCATGAAGCTCTTCAAAGACTAATGTCCTCCCTAATCAGTGCTCTTAAATATTGTTCAAGTCTGAATCTTCCTGTCCTTTATGTCCTCTGGTCTTTCTATTCTTGTCCCCATACCCCTCACCTGGACTGTCCCAGCAGCCTCTCTCTATCCCCTTCCATAGGACCCATCATTTTCCAGTGTATGTGCCTTGCCTGGGTTCATTCCCTCTTCTCCTCCCCTCTCTCCTCTTCCCTTCTCTCACCCCGTTTCTTCTTCTCTGTAGATTGAACCCAGGGCTTTTACACTGAACTATATCCTTTGCCCCCTTTTTATTTTTGAGACAAAGTCTAAGACTCTAAGTTGCCTAGGTTGGGCTCAAACTTACCATTCTGGCTCAGCTTCCCTGGATGTGCTGGGCTCATAGGCATGTACCTCTGCATTGTGCCAGTTCTCTCTTCTTCCCTTCCTTCCCCTTATCCAGATCCATTTTGGCCCTGAGGGTACCAGGTCCTTAGTAAATAAGGTGTGTCTTTGTTGGCCTGGCTTTCAGGCCTCATGGACATCCAGACCTCACTGACTTCCCACCTTTCTCTTTGGGCCTGTCCCCCGCACTCTGCATTCCAGCTGTGCACATTGTGCCCCCTGTGCCTCTGATGTCCTGTGCTGTTCCTCCTCCTCCTTGCTCTTTTGTATCCTGGACCTTTTATGTACTCTGTTTTTCTTTTTCTTCCCCCATCCTTGACGTGGACTTGGAATGCTTGGCTAGTGCCCCTCCTGAGCCCCCTCCATGGTGGCTGGCCCTCTGTAGCCCCTTTTCCATGTTATAATCTGCAGGAAACCCTTGAGTCACAGTGAGTCTAATTATTTGCTTCCTAGGCCTTTCTTTTTTTTTTACTCCCTGCCCTTTTCCCCAAAGACCGAGACCCTCCTTGACAGAACAGTAGATTCTAAGAGCTCGGGCTATAGCATTTCAGTGCTTAGATTCAAGTCCAGCTCTCACTGTTTACTCGATTGATGACGTTGAGCAAAGTGTTTTATTTATTTAAACCTCAGTTTCCTGACTTATAAAGAATTGATAATATCTACTTTAAGAGATTATTTTGAGAATTGAAATAATTGTGTATAATGCTTACCCTAGTCCTTGACATTTGTTAAGTGCTCATCAAATGTTAGAGCTTGCTTCTGCAACTGTTACTCTTTCTGTTTTTAAAAAATGTATTTGGTATAGGGTCTTACTGCACAACTTGAACTTATAGTGATCCTTCCGTTTTCAGCCTCCACTGAGATTACAGGCATGCACTACCACACCAGGTCTTGGTGGGTGGCTCAGCATGCCTTGGGGTGGGGCTGGTATGGCATGTAGTGCTGAGGATCGAACCCCAATCCCTGTGCTTGGGTAGGCAGGCACTTAGTTCACTGAGCTATCTCACTGGCCCTTGTTAATCTTTTTATTGCTACCATTATTATTTGAAGCAAGAGTGTTTCGTGCATTCCAAACCCTCCGGGAGAATCATATGAAATGTGTACTGTTGTCCCAGCATATATTATTGTCATTACCGTATAGTTGAACAGTCTGAGGCACCAATAGGAGGTCCCATGCCCTCCATCCTCTGCTAGCAGGTGGCAGAGCTGGGAATTGAGCCCATTGGGCACCTAATAAAGAGACTGAATGGGCTGCAGATGCAGACTTGGTGACAGGTCACCGTTGGTGCCATCCCGCCTTACTTCTGAATTTAGGACAATACCACAACCAAACAGAATTTTACCATAGAATAAGATTGACCCAATTTGTAAGAATCAGGTGTGTTTTTCTTAATTTCTGAGATGCATAGATTTCAGATACTAGGATGCACTTCCATCTGTCTGAGATTGAAAAGTTGAAAATTCTTGATGTCTTTCTGTCTCACTACTCAAATGTGCTGGGGATGCAGTCCTGAAAGATGCTTGAGGGCCACCCTTAAACTCAGCACTGTGCTGTTGTCTCAAGGCCAGGGTCACTCTCCAGCTCTGGAAGCCTTTGAAAAAGACAGCCCCTATTTTCACTCCCTCGCATATATTCCTTCAATTTCTCCAAACAGAATCAGTCACTAGTTTGGAAAAATAAGTATCAGAAACAAAATAACCCAGACTCCCACCTTGCCTTTAGTACATGAATATCAATTCTAGATGTGAAATTCAACGTTTACTTTGCCTGAGGTTAAATGGTGAAGGAGCTTTAGGGTCCACATTTAGGACAGAGACAAATGCTTGTCATTTGGGGGAGCACCCAGTTCATGACAGCCGAGGAGAAGCACCTGCCCTCCCCAGCCAGGAGGTGCCGTGCTAGGTGCTGTGCTCGTGAAATTGGCAGGAGGTGGCGAGGAGAGGATGCTGCTGCTTCAGTGTGGGATGACAGCTGAAGCCAGAAGGGAAGGAAGTGGGAGGAGAGGCCTGAGTGAGGCCGTAATTTCATTATGAATTCCTGCTTATTCTGAGCAGATTGTCCCCAAATTTGTCATTAAAAGTGCAATTTCCTCTATGCAAACTATCTTTCCAAGGACCCCAGGAAAGATGCTGAGAGCAGGAAATGGGGTATCCAATTATTCATTTTGGTAATGAACTTGATTCTGTATTCATTATTTATGAATTCTTCATTCTGTGCAGTCTTTATTTGATAATAAAGGCAGTAGTTTCTTAAAACAACTTCTAATTCCTTCACTTAGGCATTTGTTCCATAGATGTCCACTGATTGCCCTCTCTGTGCAGATTCACTATTGGGCGCTGGGCATGTTGCCGAGGCCCTGGGCACCGCCCTCTGGTGCTTCCATTCCACCCAGGGAGCAGACATTAAGCATCTAATTACGAGTGGGAGGCATATAATTTTCAGGTTGTTGTGTGCTGTGCAGAACTGCAGGATGTGATGAAAGCAGGTAACGGGAAGGGCTGGCTGTATTCAGAGCAGCAGGGAAGGCACGCACAGCAAAGGGACATTTATATTGAACTAATAAGTGAACAGATGGGGGAAGAAGGCTGGAGGCGCAGCTCAGCAGTGGAACTGAGGACTCTCGAGGCCCTGCGTCCAGTCCTTTGTATCAGCTGCATGACTGTTTTCCCAAGTATGACCTGTGAGCTACCTGCATCAGAACCATTTGGAAATATGATAAAAATTCACCCAGGCCACTGTAGGGATGGAAAGGATTAATGGATTTTTCTTAACGATGTAACTTCTGGGAAGCCCTTGTGCAACCACCGGATGAGGGGCTAGTTGCCAAGGAACTTACTATGTGATTAGAGAGTTAGAAAATTTGGACTCGTCCTTTGGCCTCAGGGAGGCATGATGGGCTGATGGTTGAATTGATCACCATTGGCCCATGATGCCATCAATCATGCCTACAAAATGAAGCCTCCATAAAAGACTGGAAGGACTGGCTTTGGGGAGCTTCCAGATTGATGAATAAGATCTTATCCATGTTCCAGGAAGGGGGAGCTTCCCGACTCCACAGGGACAGAACTCCTGTCTGTGGGATCCTCCAGATCGCACTCTTCATCAAGCTATTTATTTGTATCCTTTAAAATAATCTTTGCAATAAGTGGGTAACCATAGGGATCACGTTTTCTTGAATTCTGTAAGTTGCTGTAGAAAATTAAACCCAAGGAGGGCATTTGGAATGACCCCATTTTATAGCCCGTGGGTCACAGCCTGGGCTTGCTTTGATATCTGAAATAGGGGTCATCTCCTAGGACTGAGCCCTGAGCCTGAAGGGTCTGATGTGACCTCCAGGTAGTGTCATAATTGAATTAGAGGACTCTCAGCTGGTGTCCCCTGGAGAGTGGCTTGGCGTGTGGGGAAGAACACACACAGCTGGTGTCAGAAGTAAAGTGTCACATCACTGGGAAAAAGTAGGAAGAGCATTTCGTTTTTTCCCCATCTCTGGAGCTACAAAGCAAAGCTGTCCTTAAAGATTGATGGGAGCATGTGGAAAAGATAGATGAGCTCGACCCAAGTGGATTCTACTTCCCAAACCTGAGACAGTTTGAATATCAGAAGAAGAATAACCGTGATGGTGATTTTAACACATTTGAGTGTTAAAAGAAAAAATCTTCCAGTTCAAAATAGTGATGAAAAATGGGGAACAGGAGGGAAAGATTTTTTTTTTGTTTCAGTGTCTGTATATAGAAGGAATTACAGTTAGAAAAGTTAGAAGAGTTTTTGTGAAATACTTATAATACAATTATGTTCTGCATAATGAAGTTTCATATAAGAATGGGCCATACAGACAGTGATGGTACCATAAGATTGCTTTTAGGTCCCCTAGAGCCACTGTAGTCATTGTGGTATCCTAAAGTACACTCTGAGATTCGTACAATGCACTTCCTGTAATGTACCCCCGTTGCTAAGCAGCACAGGACTACACTGGGTTCAATGGGTGTCACTGGATGCTGAAACTATTGGTTAAGAGCTGGGGATGCAGCTCAGTGATAGAGCACTTGCTTAGCATGCGTGAAGCTCCAGGTTCAATGCCTAGCATTGCAAAAAATATAAGATTAAAAATTGAGTCAAAGAGTGTGGACAAGGAAGGCATACATCCTTAAGTGTCACTTAATGGCATTTACTTTATTTTACTGAACCAGGCCCATTTTGCTTTCTGGGCTGGATGCCAACCACTGAAAAGATGTTCTGCAAAAGAGGGAGGTGCTTATCCCAGAGGTGGCCAGGTATGAAGAGACGGAAGACCCATGTCTCAAGTCTGCTTCCCCGAGGAGAGGACTTGGGGGTGCTTATGGGATAAAGACACAGGTGGCGTGTGGCCTGGGCGAAGGTGATGAGAGCCTAGCGAAAGCGAGCCAGGGGCGGGCTGTGCGTGTGTAATCAAGCTTCGTAGCTCGTCATAGGATGCATGGTGAGACAGTGGCAGTGTTCGCTTGCTCTGAGCTTAGATTTTGTGGCCATCTGACCTCAGAAGGTCCCTTGTCGAGCACATGAATGGACACAGGGAAAAGGCCAGAGATGGTAGTTGGTCTGAGGGGTCAAATTCCTGAAGAATGACTTAGGCTACCAATACCACTGCCTAGAAGTCAGGTGTGTCACCTATGGCAAAGCTAAAGAGAGTATATTGTGTTTATCAATGTAACCTATAAACTTGGTGATAGAAGCAAGTGATTAAAAGTAAGTAAAAGAGCCAGCCAAATAGCTCAGCGGTTTAAAGCACCTGCAAGTAGGTGCAGAGCCAGGGGTTCGATCCCTGGGCCTGCATGCCGACCCACCCCCGGGTGTGCTGAGATGGCAATTGAGACTGGGTGTGGTGGTGCGTGCCTGTAATCCCAGCTCTTGGGAGGCTGTAAACAGACCACTAGGAGTCTGATCGAGTAGTGAGACCCTGAACTCCCTGTAGACCCTTCCCTAAAAAACAAAAGACAAAAACAAAATAAAACAAAAAAAGTGAGTTAATTTAGAGGGCTTACATAGGTTTTTCCTCCAGCTCATGTGTTATAAAAAATACTATGAAACAAAATGGCCAAAATTAGCAGTACCCATCCAGAGACAATGTGACATGTGCCTTCCTGTGCGATGTATGTGGTCTGACCCGTACGGCATTATTGCTAACACTGCTAACCAGAAACAAACAATAGGGTATTGATCAACAAATCTGTGGGGGCTGGAGAGATGGCTCAGTGGTCTAAAGCACCTACTTAGAACAAGCTTAGCAAAGCATCAGGGACCGCGGTTCAATCCCCCAGCACC
>NW_004524761.1:2832640-2928005 GCF_000260255.1 Octodon degus | reverse complement strand
GCGCTTATTCCACTGAACCATCTTCCCGGCCCCTACTCCTATCTATTTTCAACCATTTTATTTTATTTTATTTTTAATGCATTTTGTTGTTGCAGGATCTTACTACACAGCTCAGACTCATGGTAATTCTCCTGCTTTCACCCTCCCCAGTGCTGGGATTATAGGCATGCACCTCCACGCCCGGACTCTGGGGGTGGGGCTGGCGCGGCATGTGGTGCCGGGGATTGAACCTCGGTCTCTGCGCTTGCCTAAGATTGCCTAAGCAGGCACTTTAGTCCACTGAGCTGTCTTTCCAGCCCTATCTTCAGAATTTTTAACTGTTGTTAAAAATAAGAAGAAAACAGGATAGGCAAAGCATTGTAGGATCTAGATTAACGTTCTAGAATTAGAGTTGTAGGATCTAGATGAGAGGAAATGAGAAACATGACAGCTTCATGCAGTGTGCAGTCCTTGCTTGGATCCTGACTCCAAAGAAAGCTACAGAACAATGCAAATACCCATCGACTGGTGTACTGATAAAATGTGAAATAGAAAATTCAGAAAGAGGAATTAATTGCTGGGTGTGGTAGCACATGCCCTTAATTCCAGAACTCTGGCAGACTGAGGCAGAAAGATTACAGGTTTGTACCCATCCTAGTGAATTTAGTGAATTAGCAAAACCCTGCCGCAGAATTTTAAAAAAGGGCCAGATGTAGCTCAGTGCAAAAAGCCTGGAAGGTAGCCCCAACCAAAAAAAGTGTGAAACATAACCTTCTATATGACGGATGAAGACTGGACACATTATGGTAGGGGAAGGAAGCCAGACAGAAATCACCTACTCTGTGATCTCGCCTCTAGGATGTGGCCAGAAGAGTTTAATCTATGGAGAGGGGGGCAGATTGCTTGTTGCCCTGGGTGGTGGAGCACAGAGTTGGGGGTGACAGCTAATAGGTCCAGGAATATTTTTCTGGGGTTATGAAGATGTTTTAGAATTAGTAATGATTTACATTCTCTTAATGAATAGAGGGACTTGTTCTAATGGTGTTTGTATGTAGGATATCATGTCTGCATCTTGTACAGCAATTAACTACTAGGAAGAATGTATACAATGTGTTGATTATTGAAACTGTCCTACCAGTTTGGTTTGGAACTGTCTCATTGCTATTTGTTTCTCAATAAATTTATGGAAAAAAAAAGAATTAGTAATGATGGTTGCACACTTTGTCAATAGACTGGAAACCTAAATTGCACACTTAAAGGGTGCACGTTTTGTGATATGTGAATTATATGTAGAAAAACAAAGACATTGAATGGGACCACTGGGGAAATTTGAATGAACTATCTGCTAGGTAATATTTTTTCAGTGTTACATGGCTTGGATATGATAATGCATTGTGTAAATATTTAAAGATTATTCAAGGATGAAGTACTTATGGATAAAATGTCATGATATTTGCACTTTATTTTTAAATAGAACAGAAAAAATTATTGGAAAATAGCGAATGTAGCAACAGCTAATAGTTAACTTCTAGGTAATGCAGATGGATTCATATTATTATTATCATTTTATTTTATTTTTTGTTTTGCTTTTGAGACAGAATCTTGCTATGCAGTTCAGGCTGACCTTGAATTCACTTATGTAACCCAGGCTGACCTGGAACTCACAGTGATCCTCCTGCCTCTGCCTCACAGGTGCTGGGATTACAAGTGTGCCTGGCATTATTATTCTTTTAAGTTCTTTTTGTAGCTTGATTTACTTCAAACTAAAAATACTGGGGAGGTACTGTATGCCTGTATTCCCAGCATTCTGGGAGTCTGAGGTAGGAGGATGGACGTCCGTGCTCAGCCTGGGCACCTAGCTCAAATACAGGTGCTAAAAGGGGTGGGGATATAGCTCAGTGTGAAGACCCTGGATTCAATCCCCCCACTACTGCAATCAATCAATCAATCAATCAATCAATCAATCAGATAGATTCTTGGGGACTATGACAAGGCATTTAGGAATGCCCTGCCTCTTTTCTGAGTGAATTCTCAAAGGAGAGTAAGTTGTACTCTTCAATACGTCGCTTCCCTTTAGTACTTCACTCACAAACAGCCCGCCAGCAGCTGTTGTTGTTTAGGGAAAATCGTTCTGGGCTTGTACCGTGGTGCCCTGAACGGGTTGTGTGACTTCTTAGCACTGACCGGGAGTCTCTACCCAGAGTGGGTGGTTCTGGCGTGGCTCCGCGGGGGAGCACTTGCCGAGCACGGGGGAGTTCCTGGCTTCCATCTCCCACAACACTAAACTAAATGAATGAATGAAGAAAATTTCCCAGAGGGTCAGTACTGTGAATGAAATCGAGATGATGATGTGCAGGCTGGTTGGGGTGAAGGCCCAAGAAGACATGGGATGGTCATGTGTTTAGGGCAGAGGGTCGGGGGTCACAGCTTTACCCTCAGTGCCTAGTCTGTGAGTTTGGGTGATCACAGGAGGCGGGGTGAGCCAAGCCCCTCACAGGCGGTGAATAATAGATGGTGGGGACTGCTTTGTTTGGGTCTCAGCTGCTTCCACGCAACTTGTTACCAGCTTTCACACATCGCCCTTCATCCCGAATTATCGCTGCACAGTCCCGCAGTATTTGTTGTTGCTTCGTGATTTTACCCCAAGCATGCTAGGAGAATGTCAGATAGGGCTGAACTACTCAGCGTTTACGGTGAGGCAGAGATTCGGGGGTCTCAGTTTGGAGCCAGAGTTGCGGTATGGAAACCGCCAAGCAGCGGCAGCAATGGCATAAGGAAGGTGTTGTGAGGTTAACTGGGAGGTGGGAGCAGATGCGATTTCTGCTTCACCCCTGCCCACTGGTGCCTTCATGCTTTCCCAGAGCGGGGGCCAAAGATGAGATTCAACATGCAAAGACCCAACTGGGAAAATTAAGCGGCGAGCGCTCAGCGCCTGAAAAATATTGACTGTTTCTTTTTTTAAGCTGATAGTCCAAATTTCTTATGAAAGTCAACTTCGACATCCAGGACACAGGAAACAAGGCAAGAGGCTATAGCCAGCTGCCTCAGAGGACCCGGGACACTTTCTTAATAACATCCAGATGGTTCCACAGAAATTGTTAACATCTTGAAAAAAAAAAAAAAAAAAAGGTCAGCTGTAAGAGAAATGAGATCCAAGGGGTAGAGGAAGGACAGGGTAGAGGAGAATCCCCGGGGATTGGAGTGGGCCTGAAACATACACCGGATGGTGGGGTTGTTGCTCCCAGCGCAGAACCTGCGGGGCCAGGGTAGTGACCATCCAGCGCTTCTGTGAGGGCCTGCCGATTGGCAGGGGTGCCTCTGTAAAGCCTCCCGGTCATGCGCGTCCACTCGCTACCTGTGTCTGCAAGAAAGGAGCTTTGCTTTTGCAGTATGGAGGACTGAGCCCAGGGCCTTTGCGCTGACCTATTTCCCAAACCCTTTTAGAATATTTTATTTTGAGGCAAGTTCTTGCTAAATCGCTGAGTTGCTCAGGCTGGGCTCAAACTTGGGATCCTCCTGCCTCAGCCTTCTAAAGGGTGTAGATTACATGCAACTGTGCCCATGTGTGTTTTGTTTATAGAAGACCATTTACCTCTCAGTCTCCTGTCCCTGGGAGGTTCTGAAGACCCAGCTCCCAGGCCCACAGGTTTTTGGTTTTAGGGTTTTTAGTTTTACCAATAGGTTTTAAGGGCTTATAGCAGTATTTAATATGGAACACTGTTACATGTGTAGTATATTTTTATAATCACATATATGGTACATATCTTAACATACAGCAAAGTATAAGTTCATCTACTGATAATATGCAAATAGTTTAATGTCTAGTTAAATACCCATAATATCTTAACATGTCAGCTAGATTAGTTCTTAAACTTAGTGTTCATTAAAAGCTTTATTACAAGGGCCAGCCAAATAGCTCAGGGGATTAAAAGTGGCTGCAAGCAGGCACAGGGGCCAGGGGTTTGATCCCTGGGCCTGCCTTGCTGGCCCCGCCCCCGGGGCACAAATTGAGACTGGGCATGGTGGCATGCTCCTGTAATCCCAGCTCTTGGGAGGCTGTAAACAGGCGAATCACTATGAGTCTGATCTAGTAGTGAGACCCTAAACACCCTGTAGACCCTTCCCTAAGATATAAAAAAAAAAAAAAAGCTTTATTATAGGCCAGGTAAATAGCTCAGTGGCATAAGCACCTGCCTGGCAAGTGCAAGGTCTGATCTCTAGTACAAAAAAAAAAAAAAAAAAAAAGCTTTATTGCATTGGAAAACAATCCATAGGTTAGATTTTCTCATTTCCCAAGAATCGTTTAAACATCAGTTCTTTAACACCAAATAAATTTAAAAATCATTCCAGGCTGGTGATGTCGCTTCCTGGTAGAGTACTTCCTAGGGTATGCAAGACCCCAGGTTCTATCCCCAGTACCAAAATAGTACAGATACAAGTCCTTCCATAATCTTGCTGGGAAAAAATGTCATGTATGTGTAACATACAGCAAACATGTATGTAACATGGAATGTGAGTGCTTTGCAATGTGTTTCCTTCAGGTGGGGAAGAGAGCCGACCCCTGGAGGAAGAGGAGGAGGCTGCCGGTCCTCAAAGGCCTTAGCACAACTCTAGTTTTCTGAAGACAGCTGGGGGCTTCCTCCTCCTCTCCTCCCCATGGCCTTCCCACAGGAAGAGGAAATGACTTGCTTGTGGAATGTATCCGTTTGCATGCAAATTACTTGTTTGGAACCAAAAATGGAGAGGGAAGTAAGAGCCAGGTCAGGGTTAGATCAGCCTTCAGCAAGCCTTGGGAAGGCTTTCGTGTCCCATGACATGCCTCCTACAGGTCACTCCAAGCCCCAGTGACACCTCTCCTGCCTCCCACCCTGTCCCTGCTCTACTAGGATTCACCCTCTTATTTGGCTGTGACAGCAAGAGATCAGAGCTGTGACCTCCTGCGTTGATTGCCTTCCT
Organism: Octodon degus; assembly: GCF_000260255.1. Lineage (NCBI taxonomy): Eukaryota > Metazoa > Chordata > Mammalia > Rodentia > Octodontidae > Octodon > Octodon degus. The sequence goes on along the minus strand of NW_004524761.1, from coordinate 2,923,070 downwards.
CGAAGTTCCTACCTTGTAACTCAGGAAGCATGCGGGAGTGGAGGATGTGTGACAAGAATATGCGCAGTCTGGAGCTTGTAGTCTGAACTGCTTGGGGTATTTAGTCTAAGAACTATATGTGTAATTAAAGAAAAAAAAAATCCCAAACCTACAGCAAGAACCAGATTTTTTTTTTTTTTTCCCAACAAGCAACGTTACCAAAGAAAGACCAGGATGAGAACCCACCAGACCTAGTTAGGGAGTGTTAACCAGGTAAATTCATTAAATGGAGCCTTCTCTTCCTTTGGGAGAATACTGACATTTAAGCTTTGGCTTCTTGGGCCTGTGCTGGAGGACTCTTCAGTGGAATGCAATGACTCCTTCCTTCCTCCCTAAACTGAAATCCAGGCTATTACAATTCCAAATGGACAGAGAGTCCTGCCAAGTTTGTAGGAAATTGGAATGACACTGTGGGTTCCCACCACGAGGGATAGCAGAAGCTGAACTCTTGGATAATAAGTAACATTTCCCTTGTGTTTCCCAAACGCATCTATTTTTATTTTAAGGGGTTCTGTGTTTTCATTCAGTTTTGTGAACAGAAGAATCCATATGGATTCATGACCAAGTCCACTAAAATATAAAGCATGGAACTTATCAGTAGTATGGTGAAATATCTGCAAAGATTCAAGAATAGGTCAGAAGTAATTGCAGACACTTTTGAACACCTGTGAGAAGTCATTGACTCATTTCTAATGGCCACCTTGTAGGCATATGGCAGAGACAGTATAAATCAATAAATCCATGTAGAACAGATACGTCTTTGACAAAGTATAACTTATTTAAAACAAGTTATAAAGTAGCTGTTGAGACACAGTTTGTATTCATTTAATAAGTTGTTTTTTGTTTTTTGAGACAGGGTCTCACCATGCAGTTTGGGCTGGCCTTGTACTCACTTTTGTAGCTCCCAGGCTGGTCTCGACCTCACAGAGATCCTCAGCTCAGTCTCCTGAGTGCTGGGATTATAGGCGTGCGTCACCACACCCACATCCAGGGCCCAGACAGTACATGTGGTGCTTGTGCCTCTGAGCTATCTCTCCAGCCCCTAATATGTTTTAAATACATAGATATTTTTCATAAAGTACAGAAGCTCAGAGATAGAAGGACTAAGTCCCATGCACAAAACAGGTACATTTTTATTGATAGTTTTTATTTTTATTTATTTATTTATTTTTTAAAAATTTTTTATTTATGTATGTGTGTGTGTGTGTGTGTGTGTGTGTGTGGCCAGCTCAGCCCACCAGGGGGGGGGGTGGCTGGCATGTGGTGCTGGGGGATTGAACCGCGGTCCCTGTGCTTTGCCAAGCTTGTTCTAAGTAGGTGCTTTAGACCACTGAGCCATCTCACCAGCCCGAAAGTATGAGGAAATCTTTTTTTTTTTTTTTCAGAAGCAGGAATTGAACTCAGGCTCTTGTGCTTGCCAGGCAAGCGCTTATTTTACTGAGCCATCTCCCTGGCCCCCTTATTGATAGTTTTTAGTAAGCTTCTTTGAAAATAGGTGTCAATGGTGAATTTGATATTGTCTTGTCCATTTCCTTATTTGCTTATGTATGGTATTTTTCCTCGCTTCTACTTCTACCTCTCTTCTGGGCCGTTACCTGTCTTAATTGTGTACCCCTAGCAGTAGGGCTGTGCTGGAGACATAGTTTTCTTAATAAGCATTCTTTTCCCTCATCTCCAACAATTTTTTAAAATGCTTTTTAAAGCTGGTTAGTTATGAAAAAGACCTAGTACATACTCATTTTTTGTTGTGGTTGTTGCTGCTTGTTTTGCCTTATGCTGCACATTAACTGGGCAATGCACAATTGTATTCATTTTTTAAATATTTGCCTGCTCTGTACCAGGTACTGTTCTTGGGAGGAGAAATGCTGTGTCCATGGTGCCTACATTCCAGTGGGCAGAGCCAGAAAAATAAGTGTGTATTTGTCAAGTGGGCATACATATTATAAAGCTAGGTAAAGTAGAAGAAAAGGGTGCCTAGGCTAGGATCTGTAAAGGGGCAATGGGGAGCCAACTGAAGAAGGCTGTGGAGCTGCCCTTGTAAAGAACCGGAGGCAGAGCCCGCTCAGCTAGAGAAGGCTGTGTTAGGCTCAGCCCAGGAGGCGGGGTGGGCCAGGCAGGGAGGCTCTGGAGGCCTGGGCTAACTTTAGCTTTTGCTCCTTGAGAAATGGGGAGGTCTCCAGAGGGTCCAGAGCCAAAGAGTCTGTGACTCAGGTTTGAAAATGCTGCTTCTGGCTGTTGTGTGGCAAAAGGAATGGGAAGGGTAGCTTGGGGGACCTGTGAGACCATGTGGGAAGACGGAATAACTCAGGACTGGGGCAAGTGATACGCTGGGCTAAACGGTGATATCAACATGTTCGGAAGCAGGGCTTCCAGGATGCACCGATGGCATGGGTGGGAGCCAAGCATTTTACAGGATAATAGCCTGCCTTTTAGTGACATGGAGGAGACTGTGGGAAAAGCAGGCTGGGGAAGGGGAAGGAGTAGAGAGGACAGGCTGGAATTCAGAGTTTGTGAGCGAACCTGTAGGCCAGAGGCCAGGTGGGCAGTAGCAGAGAAGAGGATGGAGGCCTAGCCTGAGCCCTTCACCAGTAGCTTGACCGCTGTGCCCTGACTGCCAAGGCTGAGGAAGACGGGGTCATGTAGCGTCAGTGTAAAGCTACACAGACAGGGACCCTAAGTGACCCCAGATCTGAAGCAGTTCTGCAGTTACAAGGGAAGTCGGCCAACAAGCTCTGAGCATCCAACCCTGAGTGATCCTCAGGGCACTTGTTTAGTCTGTTCCTTTCCTGCTAATGCCCTTTTTCTTTATTGCTGTACTCTGCACCATTTATTGATTGAAGGGACCATAAAGCGGCTTATTTTTAACAAGACAAAAGACTACAACATGGAGGTCTAACTTCAGAGTTTAAACATTTGGCGTTTTGCTGCTTATGTGGGGTTCCTGCAGGCAAGGACACATACAACCCTCCCTCGTATTCTCAGGGAGGAGCCATCCTGGGTCCGGGGAGACTTGGCAGCCAGGGATGGATCCAGCCAGGGAAAGGATGTGTGAGGTCTCCTCTGTGGCACCAGGCTGGTGGCTCAGATGATGGGTGGCAGGCAGGAGTGCTGGACAGCCTACCTCTGTCTGTACCCGGAAAGATCTTGTCCTTTTTAACCTTGGGAATTTCTGCAGCCCCAATTCCTTTGACTCTCAACTGTACTGTCTTTAGTTCCCCTGGGACCCAGTATAATCAGCCAGCAAATTCCTTTTTCCCTCAACTTAAATCTGAAGCCCCATGGGCCTTTCCCATAGCATATATATAGCACTCTATTCCTGTATGTATTGTCTCATTCACAGGAAATAGTGTCTGAATTACATCACGGACTAGTTCTACTGTAGTCTATTGACTTTTTTTTTTTCTTGTGGAACCATTGTGGGAATGACATGGTTCCTGTCCCTGATAGCTACCATATCCTATCCATTATGTTCAAAATGCTAGAGCTGGTGGCAGAGTTGGAAGAAACACAGTGAATGCCATGCCAGGCTGTCTCGCCATCTCTTCCATATTGATGTTTTAGCAAAACTTTTCTCTAAATGCTGCCCTAAGCTCTAGATGTGGATATATAGCAAAGCAGGATACTTTTCCTTATTTATGAGCAAAAAATACTATCTTTCTAAAGTTGCTGTGGGGGTAGGAATTTATTAGATCAGTGTTACAGAAAACCACTAGACGTCTCCTATTTAGGGCAGGGTCTATAGGGTCTCACTACATGGATCAGACTCATAGTGATCCTCCTGTTTTTGGCCTCCCAAATTCTGAGATTACAGGTGCGCACCACCACGCCCAGTCTCAGTTGAGGTCTTTGTAAGCCCCAGGAGCAGGGCCTGCATGGAAAGCCAGGGATTGAACCCCTCCCGTTACGCTCTGCCTAAGCAGGGGCTTTAGTCCGCTGAGCTATCTGGCCGGACCTCTAGTATCTGTCTTTCCCTTCTTCTATGATAAAACACAGAATCCCCAATTTTAAGATGGGCCTGCATTCTAGAGAGAAAGTTAATGAACAGTTAGTTGGGGTTATGGTGTTAGAAATGCTCTCGGGAATAAAAATCTGTCCTGTAGAAGCCTTGAAGATGGGAAGGGTACAGTGGTGACTGGGTTAGGCGCGGCCTCCCGCACGATGGCAGTTTCTGTGGCAGCAAATCAGAAGGCATGAGGAAGAGGAAACATACACGTGAATGGGCCTTGAGACTACATTTCCCAGCTTCCCCTACTTCTCCTGGATAGGTAAAAAAACTGAGTTCAGGTCAACACAAGTAGGTGACTTTGCCTAGAGGCAGCTGCTACTGCTGCACAGAATCCCACCTAGGAGGCATTTATGCATATGCTTTATCCCTTCTTCCTCATGCCCAACTAACAGTTGGCTAACTTTCTCTCTAGAATGCAGGGTCCTGGCCCTTGCTGCCCCCAAGCTGTGGAGTAGTGGTCCCTCAGGGATGCTGCGTCATCCTCCAAATGGTTCTTTGTCACACCCGAGAGCAGTGGGCATCGCTTGCTACCTGAATACCAGAAAGTGAGCATAATGGTTTCCAGCTAAGTGCGACTTGGCTACCCTGCCCCTTCAGCCACAGAGACGTGTCCCTCTGTGTACCATCGCCTTCTGCTTAGTGTTTCTATACACTCTAGCTATAGAGTGTAAACATATAAACACCCATAGAGTTTTTAAAGGCAGCTGAGAGAGATGCCTATCACTCCCAAGACTGTTTTTTTTTAAATTATAGAAATTACACATGTAAAAGGCAGTATGAAAGCCTATTAACAATCAAAAAGCTCCATATTCTTAGTTCCACTACCTAAAGTCCTGGTATGAAAAGCTTTCAGTCCTCTAGAAATGCCCATGTGTGTAAAAAGCTCTAAGAAAAAAAATAATTTATACATTTAATTACTTTTACATACTATAAATGAGGGTCTACCATGAAGTTAAGCATAATTCTAAGCATCTTTCATATACATATATGAATATATATAAATATATATATATCAGCTTCTGACTACATAGTATCCCGTTGTACAGAAGATGTATCGTAATTTATTCAAAGGGATTCCTGTGAATGGCTATCTGCTTGCAGAATCTGGCTATTCTTGAGATTGCCGAGACAGATTGTGTTGCGCACACATCTGCGTAGCAGTACATGTGGAGGAGGAATTCACACAGCCAGAGTTCCTAGCTGAAATTGGATGTAAGTATCTGAGCAGCACGCTCTACGTTTACATTCCTAGCAACAGGGTCAAGAACTGCCTTTGTGTTTTTTTTTTTTTTTTTTTTTCTTTGCAGTAGTGGAGATCAATCCCAGAAGTGCTCTACCACGGAGCTGCCTCTCAGCTCTTAATAAACAGTGTTTTATTTTGAGACAGAGTCCTAATAAATGTCTCAAGCTAGCCTCACATTTGTGATCCCGAAGCGCTAGGGTTACAGGTGTAGACTGCCAGGCCTGGCAGGATGCTTGTTATCCTCGGGTCCCACCTGGAGCCACAATGGGGCACTGGTTTTTTTCCTGTTCACTTAGGTTTTGTTGTGGTGTTAGAGTTGCTGTTCACAAAGAGCACAATACCTGAATTTTTTAAAAGACAGATGAGAAACAGGTGAGTGATCTGTTTCATCATCATACTTTACGTTGAGGAAATACATTCTGGACGAAAGTTCCATCTTCTTGTTGAAAAGATGCTAGTGATTATTCCCATCTAAGGTATGGATATAATGAACTAGAAAGAAGGAATAGCTGGAGGTCCCTTGAAAGCCAGGATCAAGGACACCATGAAGAGCATAGAAGCCCAGTCTTCTTCCAGGCTCTCTGGAGGCCAGCCCACTGCAAAGACAAAAGAGATTTTGAATACGGGCGGAACAGAAAGATACCTTATATCAGCCCTGAGATAAATTCCACATTTGGGGTTCATTAAATCCCTGTGATCTTTACCCACTCAGCCTCACACTTAGCAGTCTTCCTGTCTCAGAGTCTTTGAAAAGCACGTGAGGGCAGGCAGCAGGAGTAGAGGTGGCAGCAGAGGGGCCTGGTCCTGTGTCCCCAGTGCCCACCAAGCTGCCGGCTAATTGCTAAGAACAGGATTGAAATCTTTGCCTGGAGTCTACATGTATTTTGTCCTCTGTATCTGCTCTGGTGGTATTTCTAAATATACCTAAATATACCTATACTCTTTAGGCTCCTGCCTGCTGTTCGCCTACAGTAGAAGAGCTCTTTGTGGCAAAGGACTGCCAGGCTCCTTGAAGCATCTCTTCTATGCTGGCTAAAGGGCTGCACAGAGCTGAGTCCCATCTCATTTTGGGTTTCTGCCTTGCTGGGCTTGCCTGGAACAGCTGTCTTGGAAGTAGGTAGCACCCTCTTCTGGGCTGAATCCAGATGTTTTCTGTTTGTCCTAAAGTCATCTAGGATAACATCCACCAGCACTTCCGTTTCTCAGGTTAGCACTGCCCCATCACTGCCCCCTCCTGGTCCCTTCTACTTTTTCTTTAAACACTGCATACTAGACTGTTTCCAAATTCAAAGCAGTAATAATGAGAGAGATTCTAAGTAAGATTTGTTAGGGAGCAAGAACTTATCCCTGTACTTACTACATGCAGGACACAGGGGCAGGGTTTTGGTTATAAAAAAATGATAGGCGATATGACAAATGCATAACTAAATTTATATGAAATACTGTTTTATTTTTTTTTTTATTTTTTTATTTTTTACATTTATTTATTGTGTGTGTGTGTGGCCAGCTCAGCCCACCAGGGGGCGGGTCTGGCTGGCATGTGGTGCTGGGGATCGAACCGCGGTCCCTGTGCTTTGCCAAGCTTGTTTCAAGTAGGTGCTTTAGACCACTGAGCCATCTCTCCAGCCCCTGAAATACTGTTTTAAACAAGCAACACAGGTGCTGAAGGGAATCCCTTTGTAGATGTGTGTTGTCAAGCAGTCTCTTCCTGAAATGGCAGATGCTGGAAAAGATAAAGGAAAAATCTTTACCTCTGAGAAGTCTTTGAAAAGAGATGCAGTAGAAGGTTCTTTTATAGCAGAGGTTCATATAAAACTATACAATGTAAGTCTTTGGGCTTTTCCTACCTTCATCTTCTGCATTCTTCCTTTTGGTCAGTCATTTGTCTTACAATGACATTGGCAGAAAACAAAGGTACTTTAATGGTACCTTCTCATTCACAATCAGCACACTAGTTTCCATTTCATCAAAACATTTACTCTAGTGGACGTATAAGTACTTTATTTAACTCCGCCTGCGTACTAATGACCATGGGCATTGATTCATTGTATAAGTCAAGGACTGCATGCACTTAAATTTTCAGTGCAACAATAAAAAATGCTAACAGCTATCAGCTTCATGAGTTTTTAGCTGAGGCCGGGCATATAATAATTTTACATTGTTGTGTCTGATATTCACAATTATCTATTGGGATAATAACTACCTTTATTATCCCAGTTTTGCCAGGTGAGGATGTTAAGGTTCAGAGATACTCAGAAACTTGCCCGGGTGGCAGAGATGGCTCTGAGCTTGGAAGTCTAGCTCTAGGGACCTTGTTCATTGTGTACATTATTCCTTAGTGCTCAGAAGTAATTCAGGATGTTCCGTAATTCAGTGAAGAAGGAGATCACTGTGTTAGCAAGTACAGTTCACTGCGTGAAAATTAATGTCACTTGCCGCAATACAGAGTTGAACTAGGAAGGAAAGGTGGTGTTCTCAGCATCTTGAGGGGGCCTTATTAATGGAAGAGGCACTGAGCACAGGACTGGCTTAGGCTAACACATCCCCCAGCCCTGTGCATCAGGATTGTGGCCAGGACCTACTCAGGGCTTCCTGTGTTCCAGGCAGCATGCGCAAGGCCCCCAGGTTGGTTCATTTAGTCCTTACAGCAAACCCAGGTTAGGGAGGAAGTTCAGAAATGTGAAGCACAGTGCTTGAGGTTACACAGCTAGGGGCTGGTGGCGTCAGGACACGTGACAGCTCCCCAGGCTTCCTCTCAATCCCCGAGGATCCTCAGATGGTGAAAAAGGCCCTGGAATAGCTGTCTTGTCTCGCTGAGGATCCCCTCCAAAAGGGCAAGGGTCCTCTCAGAGGAGCGTTCAGGGAAGCATTCCTGATTCTAAGGGTTTGACGGAGTGTGCCTGTGCAGCAAACCCAAGCCGGACGTACAAGAGCCTCGTTAAGGCTGGAGTGGATTGTAAATACTATATGTTTGCATCTAGGCCTAGAACAAGGCCTGTAGTTACCTTCTTTAGCGTGAGTTCTTGTAGTAACTTTGATAGACAAGAAAAAGGCAGCCCCAGTTTTGGGTAGCGGTTGATTTAAGAACCCTTTCCTCCAGATCCATGTGCAAAATGGTTCTGGCTCCTCTTGTGAGAGATCAACTAGGTTTTCCAGTGGATTTGGAGGGCAAAACTTTGGAGACAGAAGGCCTCTGTTCAAATTCTTGCCCACCCCCTTCCCCAAGTCAGCGACCCTCTGCAGGGTGGCAGGGGCACGGGGTAAGTAGCAGCTCCTTAGTAATAACACCATCCACCGGCTGGTTGTTTCCCTCAGTTTGCAAGACTAAAATTCTTAGTCCCAAGTTGAACTCAAATGTGGAGGAACAAACACCTGGCCCCAAATATAATTTCCTCTCCGAGCTCATTGCAGCCGGAGGAAATCGCAGGGGGAGGGCCTCGTGCGCGGCTGCGCAGCAGCCCCATAATTTCCAGAGCCCTTCTCCACTGACACATAATTGTCAGATTGTTTTATGAGAGCTGCTTCCTGCCCCCTTCCTGCCTGGCGTCCAAATGTGCTCATTCCCGGGGAAGCCTCGCATCTCCTCCTCCTGGCCCTTAATCGCTCCTTTCCTGCCCGTCCGGCCCCGGGGCGGGCGATTTCCTAAATCGCTGGGAATTGGCTTCCCGCACGCGCGCCCCGGGTGGGCTGGAGGAGCCGAGCTGGCCGGGCGGGGCAGCGGGCCGAGATCTCCTCGGGGCCCCGCGTGCTTTGATGTCGCCCTCCGGGCTCCTCCGGCCGTCCCCAGGCCTGCGAGTCCGCGTTGCTGGGCGGCCTGGTCCGTGGGGTCAGAGGCTTGGGTGGACCAGGTCCAATCGTTGCCCAGACCCGGCCAGCCCTGCAGCACCTCCACGCCCAGCCGGCCCAGGCCAGGTTCCGTCCAGGTCTTCCTCGCTGCGCCATCAGAGACACTCCTCTCTGCCTGGACGCTTCTGTCCTCATCCAAAAGCTGATCTTTAGGAGGAAGCGCTAAACGTTCTGACGTTTTGTAGCTTAATTTCCCCCATTTGAGGAATTTCTGAGGAAGCAGCTTGGGGCTTTTTACATTTTAACTATATATATTTTATTACTAGAGAAATACACAATCACAGTAAAAGTTTCAAACAGAATCGCTTCCAGCTGGAACCACAGTCAGCAGTTCTGGGTATCCTTCCAGAAGTGCCTGCGCACAGAGGCGTGCGAAGTAGGCCTTTTATTTGTTTGTTTTATACAAATGAGAGCATATTGGACATCTTTCTCTACAACTTCCTGCTTTTCATTTAGCGCATTTTGGATATTTGCCTCTTCAGTAAACCCAGATTTACCAATTTTAAAAACTTGGTAGATAGTATTCTATGAATGTATTAATGTATTTAACCAATTCCCTATTAACGAGTCTTTAATTTTGCTCTATTACAAACAACAGTTTTAATAAGTATTTTAAACGTGTGTGTGTGTGTGTGTGTGTGTGTGTGTGTGTGATTAAAGTGTCTGGGAGATTAAAATTTTGAGAAATGTCAAATTGTCCTTCAGAAAGGTTATGCCAGTTTAATAGTGTGTAGGAATAACTGGTTGTGCATATTATCACAAATTTATGCACAAACTTTTTTCTTTCTTTTTTATTTTTATTTTATTGAGAAACAAATATGAATGAGACAGTTTCAAACCTGATTAACAGGACAGTTTTGATAATCAATACATTGTACATTGTTATCTTCCTAGTGGTTATCCATAGCACAAGAAGCAGACAGGCTATCCTGTCCAAACACCATTAGTGCACCTCTTTCTTCTCATTGAACTGCAAAAGTAGTCATATATCTATCCTAACCATTTTGTATATATAAATACAAATTGATCTTTCCTTTGTATCCCTTTTTTTTTGTTTAGTCCTGTCAGAGGTGGGTATTCTATTGGAATCTAAATACTATAGGTGTTTGAATTCAGCAAAACAATCCAACACTGTCTAGTAGTCTTTAATATTAGTGGGTTATCCTCAGAAGTTATTGACTTAAGCCATTTACAGCTCATCGTGTTAATATGGCTTTACTTTATATACCTTGTTTTTGTACTTTTCTCCTGGATGGTTAAGACCAAGATAAAGCAAGACCTATATAACAAGAAATGTAACTTTGTATCTGATAAGGTCAGTCAAGTCCCCTTAGGATTTATCCTGTAGCCCTGTACTGCACTTGTAGATCATTTGTCAGTGTCAGCCATGTGGATGAGTTATGGCCATTGCTTGACCATTTTGCTCTTTGTAAAAGCCTGAGAGAAAGTTTTCTCTCCATGTGACTCTCCCCAGGCAAACTATACATCATCGATCACATTCCTCTGTGGCTCCATAATCTCCTTGATCAGAAAATTTGGAGCACAACTGAGTTACATGTTGTTACAGTACAGGTTCTCCTATGTCCTCAGTCTTCACTGACCCTGAAAGGCTAGGGCCAAAATGTTGGCTGACCTTGCAGCCCTTCCTTTTCTCCAATTTTGATCTGCTAACTTAGGTTGTTAACCCTCCAGAAGAGAAGCTTATTATTAACCTGCAATATATACAGTTCAGTTTACCCTATGTGTTTAAATATCAAACGTCTTTGGCATATCATGGAACAGGTATTTTCCATCAAATGTTGATATGTTGAACTTTAAGTCCTTACAGAATATGAAGGAAAAATAATTTTAAAAAACTAGAAATGAGCATTTACATATTTTTACAAAGAAATTTAGAAATCAAATCATATACAGAATTGTAACAGGACAGACCTGTGACATTTTTTTTTCTTATTCTTGTCTTTTTTTTTTTTTTTTCATCTATTACAGTTATTTTTAAAGAAAAAAAAACCCTTTACTTGAGAGACAGTATGGGAATAATTGGCATGTCATGACAAGAAGTACATATTTAAAAGATCAGGATGGCAGGCACTCCAAGTGTGACCCCTCTATTACACATTGTCATCCTCAGTGTAGCCGCCTGTCTCACAGGCACTAGCTCATGCAGTTAGTCAGGGTGAGAATCCCACCAGTTAACCGCTAGTCTCAAAAACCTGCTGATGTCCCCCAGGATCACTGCCCTACCCATCTCATGTGTACAAATGCATGGCTTTGCCCCTGTCATGTTTCCTAGCTTTTCTCCTTGCCCACTCCTCATTGTCTAATCCTTAAGTTCTCACTTTCCTTTTATTTGCACAAACGTTTAAACTTGCAAATCTTAGTTTTTATTATTTAAATTGATATTTCCTCCAAATAATAACTTTTTTCCTGTGAATTTCCAGCTCATGTCAAGGTGACCACTTTTTTTTTTTTTTTAATATTTATTTATTTATTTATGTGTGTGTGTGTGTGTGTGGCCAGCTCAGCCCACCAGGGGGCGGCGCTGGCTGGCATGTGGTGCTGAGGGATTGAACCACGGTCCCTGTGCTTTGCTAAGCTTGTTCTAAATAGGTGCTTTAGACCACTGAGCCATCTCACCAGCCCCAAGGTGACCACTTCTGTATCATTTCAGCTACTGATTTGGAGATATCTTTATATAAAAAGAAAGATAACCTTTTGTAGCACAGGTTAGGTGCCATCGCTAGCTCCCAACTTCATTGGAAGTCCTTTACTGGAAGTCTTGTTTATAACTTTTTCACCAGATAACATTTTAGAAATTAGGGAGCTTCTGAATTCAATGCCCAGCAATGAAAACAATTGATTTGAAAAGTAATTTTAATAGCAAATTATTTCTGACATTGCCAGTGAAGCGGAAGCCCCAATACTATTATGGACTACTGGACTCTTAGAATATTTTGCTGAGTTAACACACCTAACTATATTATGCCCTTAGCTGGATCTCTCTTTTTTTTTTTTTTTTTTTTTTGGCAAACTGGGGATTGAACTCAGGCCAGGCAAGCACTTATCTACTGAGCTATCTCCCTGGCCCCTGGATTTTTTCTTTAAATGCGCTTAGAAACCCTTCTACAAACTTAGTTCCTTTTTCTAATCATTCATGTTATTATTAAATCTTTTAGATTTTTTACATTGAAAAACTTAATTCAACTAAAATTTTGAGGGGAAAATAAATCCTAGAAGAAGAGGTCAAACTTGATTCCCGTTTGCCTAACAAGTTCTCACAGTATTCATTGACCAATGAATATATCTCTTGGCACTTTTGAAAGTAAAATATTTTCATGTAAGGAAAACATCCATTATTTCATAAAGATAGCTTTCTTTATATGTGAAGCTCTTCAGGAAAGAAAATGATTTGATCCTTTACTGACTTTAAAAATGCTGAAACCCATCTTCCAGAAAGACCAAGTTAATTACTAGTATCTCACTTGTCTTTGTAAAATGAGGGGATCTTAAAATGACCCCTAAATGTTCTGTTTTCCATTCATTTTCATTGGCAGTACGAGCTGTGGCCTATGGAATTACTGAAATGGTTCTATTTAAGTTTTACCCCCTGGAATTATACACTTAAGCCTATTTGTGTGTGTGTGTGTGTGTGTGTGTGTGTGTGTGTGTGTGTGTAGCTCATTATGTTTTGGCTCTTAAGGCCTTGGGAATGTATGAAAGGTGATTCAAATTTATTGATTGATTATTTTAGGAAATAAGCTGTTCAATACTTGAAAGTTGGAATGAAACACCAAGAATATTATGAAGGACTTACAGTTGAGAAATTTATGTCCTTGGACCGGGCAGATGGCTCAGTAGAATAAGCACTTTTCTGGCAAGCGCAAGGGTCTGAGTTCAATCCCTGGTTCCGCCAAAAAAAAAAAAAAAAAAAAAAAGAAAAAGAAATGTATGTTCTTTCTGCAGAGAGCCATGCAGACACAGAGCTTCAGAGCTGGCAGGTAGGAAAAAGAGTAATGATGTCAGTTACTGTATCCATCTCACTAAACTAAAGCTCTGCTTTTGGCCTCTGCCTCAGCGAAGCAGCCAGGGAAACCTCTCCTCAGGAGTTGTGGTAGACAGTGTTAGTCACCTGCCCCAGCTTTTGGTTGTGAGTGAGAATGTCCAGGCTGAGACAATCATGCCTTCTCATGTCCTTTGCCTAAGTCCCTTTCTTATAGGGGCTGCAGCAGCTCTGCTGGACTGTGTTCACCGGCAGGCGCTGCCATGACAACGATTCCAGACTGGTGCCTTCAGTAACAGAGCGTGGTGTGCTCTGGGTCTGGAGGCTAGAAGTCCGAGACCTACAGGTTGGCAGGGCTGGTTTCTCATGGGCCCTCTGCTTGGCTAGCTCTGCCCTAGGCGGTCTTCTCTGCATAGGTGCAGCCCTGGTTTCCCTCTGTGTGTACAAATTTCCTCTTCTTAAAAGAACAGCAGTCATAGAGGGGTAAAGCCTGCCAGCTGCTTCACTTGAACCTCTTTAAAGGCCTTGTCTCCAAGCAGAGCCACGTGATGAGGAGCTCAGGCCTCAGCGGGGTGGGGGACACCACCCAGCCCACAGCAGAGACTAAACTGCCTGTGGCCTTGATACCTGAGGAGAAATCTATGGATGGGAGGGGCCTAAATTTTCTTTTCAAATCAGTAGGCTCTGGTGAAGAGAAAATTTTGGCTCTCTGTCTGCCTTTCCAACATCCAAGGACGCTGAGGCCTGGAGCTATGGCAGCTGTCTGTCAAGAAGAGAAAAATATTAGCATGAAAAGCCTTTATGCTGCAGTATGGTTAAGGCCTGCAGCCCTCACAACATTGTTGAGTTGCTGAACGTGTCCTGACCTTCTGCATTTCCAGGCTTCTCCTTAAGAATAAAATGTCCTGGCTCTTATGAGACAGGAAGGGAAGAAAGGGAGGATAACAGGATGGAAGCCATCAGATTATGACATATGCATGAACTTATAGGGATGATGTCATATGAAAATATAACATTTTATAAAATTAATAGGTACTCACAAACATACATTTTATAAAAAGAATAAGTGTCTTGGGCTTGGATAGGAGCTCAGTGGTAGAGTGCTTACGTGGACATGCAAGGCCTGGGGTCTGGTCCACAGCACTATATGCACAAATAGAAATATGTCTTTGTAGCCATCCTGCCATTGTTTATCAACTTTTCTGTTACTGGCAGGTGAAAACATTTTTAACTAACATGGAACTTAATTTCTTCGCTGAACTATATGCCGACCCCCAGAGAATGAACAGCCAGACTGACTCAGATGAAGTTGGAAGACCCTGGGCGTCCACTGAAGCCCTTCTGGCTGCACAGCCTGCAAGGGGCTCACCAGCCAAGAGCTCCACTGCCACCTGCCCGAGACCTCTGACCTTTTCTGTTTACCCAGCTCCCAGGTTGTGGGTTTCAGGAGCTAACTTGTGGGACAGTACTACAGGTGGAATCTGGCTTTTGCTTCTTTCTGCAATTATTTCTGTGAAGCTCTGAGGGCAATGAGGGTTCTCGGGTTCAAGGATTTGATGAATAAAGCAATGCTCTCTCTGTACTAGAACTAATGCACGCTCTGCTTTTCTGTGGTGCTGGGCATCGAAGCCAGGGCCTCACACATGCCAGGCAAGAGCACTCTGGCTGAGCTACTCCCCAGCCCAGGAACTCTCACTTGGGTGGAACTCAAATAGGTCTCTCTTCCCTCTGGACATTAGGACTAGAGGTTAAATACACCAGGCAAGCTTTGGTTTTCATTTAGAAGGCTTCTCTGTAGTTTTACCTTGGTTAATTACTACTTTTATCATTTAAAACATGCACACAAGTTGTGATGACCTGGAAGAGGTTGCAGAACGTGACCTGTCTCTCCACCTGCTAAGAGATCTCTGGCAGCTTCTGCTCCTTCATCAGAGGCTATTTCATCCTCTTGCATTGCTGTTCAAGGAAGCTTTCTCCAGCGTATGGAGAGGAGAAACAGCAGGGAGGCAGATGCTATGGTAGGACACACACGAGTGTGCCTGTGCCTTTTTTCTGTCTGGGTCTGAACCCTTCTTCTGCCCCCGTCCGGCTCTGTGATCTCAGGCCAGTTTCTAACCTCTCTGAGCCTCCCGTGGAGTTGGGGTATAGTGCCCATTTCATAGGCTTGTTGACAGGCCTCTCAGTCCCTTAGGTGAATCAGCACTTGGCTCATAGCCTAGTATATTGTGAACACTAAGGGTGCCTTGTTGCTGTTTTTGTTATGCTGAGCCATCATCACAGACTATTCTTTTCAAGATTTTCTTTTCTTTTTTTTTTTTTTAGCTCTTTGTTTTGATATCATTTTAGGCTTAAATGAAAGTCACAAGGGCCGGCCAAATAGCTCAGCGGAGTAAAGCACCTACAGGCAGGCGCAGGGGCATGGGGTTTGATCCCCCGGCCTGCTGTGCCAGCGCACCCCTATAATCCCAGCTCTTGGTAGGCTATAAACAGGTGGATCACTACAAGTCCAATCTAGGAGTGAGACCCTGAACACCCTGTAGACCCTTCCCTAAAATACAGAAAAAATAAAAAAAGTTGCAAAGATGGTACAGAGTGTGTTGTGTGTACATTTCACCGTTTCCCCATTGCTAACACTTTGTATTGACATGGCATCTTTGTCAGAACTAATAGCGACACGCTGGTGTCACTGTGAAGCAAGCCGTGGAATCCAGTCCAGGGAATCACTTTGCTCTTAGTTGTCAGGGCTCCCCACCTCCTGTGGTCTGAGAGTTGCTCACTCTTTTCTTGTTTTTACAGTCTTTTTTTATTTTATAGAACAATGTTTATTACATGGAAGATGTTTACAATATACAATTTGTATGTGGGGGGACACATTACAAAAATAGTTTCAGTATAATCTTGTTTTAATTTCTTTTTACTTTTTTTTTTTTTTTTTGCAGAACCTGGGATTGAACTCAGGCCCTTGTGCTTGCCAGGCGAGGATTTATTCCACTGAGCCATCTCTCCAACCCCAAAATTGTTATTTTTTAGTCATTTATTTATTTATTTATTTGGTGCAGGGTCTCACTATGCCACTCAGACTCGTAGTGATCTTCCCGTATCAGCCTCCCCAGTGCTGGGATTACATGTGTGCGCCACCACACCCGGTTTTGGTGGCCAGCACAGTGCAATTGGGTACTGGAGTCAGCACAGCATGTGGCACTGGACATCAAACCTGGGGCCTTGTGCTGGCCAGGCAGGCACTTAGACTGCTGAACTATCTTCCCAGGCCTCTTGTCTTAACTAAAAATCTCAAAGCGTACATGCAGTGGTTTCTCATATAAAAGATGTTCTCCACAGCTCAGACCAGGGGTTGTAATTCCTCCTGAATCTTAGAAACTCATCCATCACCCCAAAGCCTTGAAATGTTTCTGGGGCTATAGATGTCCAGGAATCATTATCTTGTACTTTGAGATAGTAGCTTCTCTACTTGCTTTCCTAGTCTATATTGGTGGAACTTCAATTATGAATTCAAATTTTTCCAGTTAAGTTCATTCTGCTCTAGCTAGTCCAAATGCAAACTGGGCTTTGACCACTAGTAAAAGATGGCATTCTTTGGACTTTCATATGATTTCCCAAGATAAATCATAAGTGTTAAGAAAGGCATGATTTTGTAAGATAAAGAAACCAACTACCTCTTAAATGCAGGATCCTGGGGTTGGGGAGATAGCTCAGTGGCATAATCACCTGGCTGGCAAGTACAAAGTCCTGATTTTGACCCCTGGTACCAAAAAAAAAAGGTGATCAGAGCACAGAGGCTGGGGTCCATCCCCTGCGTGCTGTGCCAGCCCCGTCCTCAGGGCACATTGAGCCGGCATTGAAACTGGGTGTGCTAGTGTTCATCTATAACCCCAGCGCTTGGGAGGCTGAAAACAGGAGAATCACTACAAGTCTGATCTATATAGTGAGACCCTGTAGACCTTGCAGACCCTGTACCAAATACTTTAAAAAACAAAACAGGGTGTTAAACATTGTTTAGAATAATTTCAGCTCTTTAAAATAAAAATAACAGATGCATAGAGAAAGGTAGGCTATATAATGTTTTACTTCCTTAAATGATACACATCTATATCTTGTTTGTTTAACAAAGTTTTGGGTACCTAGAATTTTCCAGGCAAAATACATACATAATCTCAGACATTTTTCCTGACCTAGAGCCAGCTATAAACGATAGCCACATGCCTAGTGGACATTTGGAGGAACTTAACAACTGTAACCCCTTTCAGAGATGTCATCCAGCACAAAATTAAACCATTTGAACCAAGTGTTCTCTGAGCTTTGAATGCCATCACCTAAAACAACTGAAGAACTGTAAGGTGGTGTTGAGAGTTGGGGTCAGTGTCAGACAAAACAGCTATGTCAACTTCCTATCATGACGGTCTAGAGAAAAGTATCTAACCATTGTAATTCTCTTTGGAGGTTACCCAGAATAATGAGTTCCAATACAAAAAAATTAGTATGTTATTCACATGATCACTGCAAGAGGAAAAAACTTGTAGAACATCGAACCAACAGTTAACAAAGAGCATGTGATGTCTTCTTCCCATGTCGACCTTCTTTTACTTCTGTAAATTAACTTTGTCACAATGAAACTGCCTAACAATTTAAGAGTTGTAAATGCAACAACAAAAATGTAAAATGTAAGCAAATATCACTTTTTGTCTGATATTCAGTTATTTTGATTGAGTTCTGATATATCTGGAATAGGAAAAAAATATAAAATATAGCAGTAGGATACACATACACACACACACACACCACACAAATACACCTATAAGTACTATTATTTTTGTTGATATACCTTATTTCTGTAACTGGATTACAATGCAAACTCTTTAGATAGCTCAGTAGAATAAGCACTTGCCTGGCAAGTGCAAGGTCCAGAGTTCAATCCCAAGTACTAAAAAAAAAAAAAAAAAAAAAAAAGGAAAAAAAGAAAAAAAACAGAATTTATTCTTTCATTTCTGGCTTTCTTTGCTTATTTTTAGTACTGGGGATTGAACTCAAGACCTTGCACTTGCCAGGTAGGCGCTTATGCTACTGAGCTATCTCCCAGCCCCCTGATTTCTGGCTCATTTCACATTGTTTCAAGAATCTCTTTATCTTCACAGAAAATGTCCCTAAGTATATTATAACTCAAGTGATCAATGACTATGGTTGAAGCCCCCCTGCCCTTTTTTTTTTTTTTGTGGAACTGGGGATTGAACTCAGGCCCTTGCGCTTACCAGGGAAGCGTTTATTCCACTGAGCCATCTCCCCAGCCCTTTGAGCCCTTTCTTATATGCCCCTTTATGTTAATAAATTTGGTCACAGCATTAATGAGATTGACTTTTGCCTCTTTCTGATTAAAGATGAGTTTTAATGCTGCCAATGCCTTGATATTGATCAAATCTCTGACTGTAGTTGGATTTTCAGACATATTCAAAAATACTTTCAAAACAAGATATCGGGGGCCAGGGATATAGCTCAGCAGCATAAGCGCCTGCCTGGCAAGCTCAAGGTCCTGAGTTTGATCCCTGCAACCACAAAAAATAAATAAATAAATAAATTAATTAATTAATTCTGGTTTTATGATTTCCCTGAGAAGGCAAATGGAGAAGCTCTGAAAAGTAACTGGCAATGATGTGGTGATGAACAGAATCAGTAGTCAGTTGCTATCTTGGTTACTCTTCTGTCATTGCTGGGACAAAGTACCCAATACCCAAAATTAAAGAAGGAAAGGTTTATTTATCTCACAGTTGGTAGAGGTTTCAGTCCATACTTGGCTGACTCCAAGGAAGAGCAGCACATAGCAGAGGGCAGCAGTTTGTGGCGTGGAAAACAGCAAAGAGCAAAGGGAGGAGCCACGGCTGAGGCAGCTAGCTAAACTTTCTCCCCTCCTTGCATTTGTATGCACATTATCTGGCCCAGAGCAAGTGTAGCACTCACACCCATAATCCCAGCATTGGATGCTGAATTAATCACAAACTCTAGAAGCAGTCCCATGACTGCATGAGGCTTTGGAGGGACAACTAGACTCAAACCATAACAGTTGCCTATGTGTCTTTAACCCAGTCTGCTGTCCAGGTGAGTTCAAAGGGAAAGACACAGTTTCCTTACACATATGCTTAATGTATAATTCAATCTTCCTTGTCTTTCATCCCCAGAAAGAGGATTCAGAGTAATTGCAGTCTGTTTCCTCCTTTCAGGAAGGAAAGCTGAGCAAGCTTTTAATAAGTGTCACTGCACCCACTTCGTTAATGAATTCTTGGGCAAATGAATGAACATTATGCAAACCCATTGCAATCTGTGTTATTTTATGAATGAGAAGATCAGTGGTTTTACTTAAGTATTACTTACTAGTTTTTCAAATTCTTAAGAATCCAAATAGCATTCCATTTTGCAAGGTCAAGCAGATGGCTTAATCTCATTTGCTTCCCTGATACTAATTTGCTCTCTAATTTCCTCTGTGGTCTGGATGCAAGGGTCAGAACCAAATGAGGACTCAGGAATAGACTGTGAGCTTGAGAAAGTGTTCCTAGAAGAGCAGGCTGCTGCAGAAAAAAAATGCATATTTTCTTCAGGTGAGGAAACAACATATAAAGAAGGCTTTGCCTCAGCTGGAACCTGGGATCTAAATCCTACTGCTGGTGTTACAGCAGGGGCTTTGGGCCAGATAGGCACCTCAGACCAGTTCTTGGATCTATTTTTTTTTGCTTAATTTTGTTCACAGGCTAAGGTTTCACAACCTTACCAGTCTTTCAGAATGAATCCTGGACTTTCCAGTGACCAATCTATGCCATTTCCCCCAGGTCCATACCTTTTTATTTCTGGAGACTTCTGAGCCCACAGAAGATAGAGCAGGATTGAAAGAGCTGAACTGCATTCTCTAACTATGAAGCCTTTCTGCAGCATGGTGGCACAGGTGTCAGTTTTATGCACATGCCTGTTGTGAGAGCATGGACAGCTCTAGAGGTTAGACTCCTACCCTTCCAAAGAGTCCATCCACCTCCAGAGGAGAGCCTCTTAGATAATTCTGTTCACAAATAGTGTCTGTTGACTGGAGACAGAATGGGGATATGAAGACAGAAAGGAGCATCCTGGGAGAACATGGATTGATTTAGGATAACCCTGGAGACTTGGGACTTTTTTCATTTGTGTCGATACAGGAGGACATCAGAGTTCTTCCCATCAGCCTTCATTCTGAAGGCTCCCCATTGGTCCTTCTTGGCAAACCCTGTCAAGTTCCAGGCATCAGGGAAAGAATTCATCTCTAAATGAAGTCTCTAGTTAAGCAGATCCAGAGCTACACATGGTAATACCTTCTGGGGCTGGGACTTTGCCTTTCACAGTCAAGTTCAGGTAGGCATAAAGGACATTTGAGGACTGTGGTAGTTGATGCATTGTGTCAACTTGATGTTGGAAGCTTGGCTGGATCAGCTCCATGGGGTTCCAGGCCATGGGGGCCTGGGGAAGGCCTGCCCTGGGGAGCAGTTGGTTCTGTCCTGGGGCACTATTGGGCCCAACTTGGGTGCTATTGGGCCCACCCTTGGGTATGACAGGGCCACCCCAGAGTGATTTAGCATGAAAAGCATTGATAAAGGTGATGAAAGTAGCTGCCCCGCTCCACTTCCCTGGAGAAGTCCCAGTCTTCCTCGTGCCACTTTGCAGCTATGCCACTTCGGAGGAGGCAGCCACCATGAACTGTGCAGTTTGCCTTGGAGCCAGCGGCGTATGGACTGAAACCTCCACAAACTGTGAACTAAATAAACCTTTCTTTCCTTCAATATGAGTGTTAGGTATTTGTCCCAACAACGAGTGAAAAGTAACTAAGATAGAATTTGGTACCAGAGAAGTGGGGTTGTTGTTGTGGCTAAACCTGACCATGTGGATTACTAGCTTTTGGGAAATGGCTTATGGGAAGAGATAGGAAAGGTTTGGAGATGTTTCCTACAAGCAAAACCCTGGAACAGGTTTAGCTGTTCTGTTTGGGAGATTCTGGTCAGCGCTCAGACCAGAAGACTGGGGAGGTTTCTGCTAGAAAGAAGGACTGTATTGGTTGTTGGACTGCAGATAATTGGTGATATGGCTTGGCAGAAAGTTTGTCTGCATTTTGCTTCTGTCCAGAGACTTTGCTGAGACTGCAATTAAGCACAGTGGACTAGTTAATTTTGCAAAAGAAATCTCAAAGCAGCCAAATATTGAGGCAGTGGCATGGCTATTGTTGGGGGCTTTTAGCCAGATTTATGTTAAGAATCAAGAACAAAGAGTTCAGAAGGATGATTTAAAATGTTATGAGTTTGTCTAAAAAGGAAGCATCAGGAAGGCTGTGGACTCTGAAGAGAGAGCTGAGAGGATCTCCACTGCAAAGAAGGAACAGGAGAGTAGACAAGATATCCTGAGGGCATCACAGGAGGTGGCAGGTTCTCTTCCTTTTCAGCCTCAGAATTGAAAGGGTGAGGAGCTTTGCTTTGAGGAGAAAGCTGCTGAACCCCATGTTCCAGAATGGAGGCCGCGGCCACACCAGATTACAGAATGGCACTGACATAGAGAATTTGTTTCTCAGAATCAGGGTCAGAGTGCTTAGAAATCCAAGCACTCAACCTCTACAGCCAAGAGAGAAGAAACCCTGGGTACTGCTCCAGCTGGCAGCAGTCCTTGACATTATCCACGAGACATTGGTTTTAGGCACATGCAGAATGCAGGAGTTCTGAGGTTAAGAAGGCTTCCACCTAGATTTCAGAAGGCCTGGGAGGCCAGGCAGTGTGCTCCTGAGAGGGCAATGTGTAAAGCTGTGAGTGAAATGCCTATTCAATGGAAGCCTCAGAAGTTTGAAAAAGCTAGGAATGTGGATGGTCTAAGGAAAGCTGCAAAAAGGGAATAAAGCAGGCTTAAGAGAGAAGCCATGGGAACTACCAGCAGAAGTGCTATAGGGGTGGAGTTTTGTAAGGCTTTTGGAGCTCATAACTCACTACAGATTGCTTTGAATGTTTCACATGAGACTACGGGCCTTAGTGTTTGCCCTTCTGGATTTTAGACTTGCCTTGGTCCAAATTGTTGGTATCCTGCTGTGTGTACCTTTTGGAATAGCAATATTTATCCTATGCCTTTCAAT
The DNA here is from genome assembly GCF_000260255.1 of Octodon degus. Lineage (NCBI taxonomy): Eukaryota > Metazoa > Chordata > Mammalia > Rodentia > Octodontidae > Octodon > Octodon degus. Next base: position 2,900,803 of record NW_004524761.1, on the reverse strand, counting down.
GTTGGGAATGTCTAACTTTTCACTTGTACAGGGACTTACAGCTAAGAGTTTGCTTTAGGTCTTGGAGGCTTGAGACTTGGAATTTTTCAGCATTGCTGAAACTGTTAGGATTTTGGCAACTCCTAGAGATGGACTAAAATGCCTTTTGCATAAAGGGATGTGCTATAGGTCTTTGGGGGGCCAGGGACAACATGTCTTGGTTCTGATATTATACTTTGTTCAAGTTGTAAAATGTTAATAAGCATGTCTGTGTACCTGGAAACTGGCTTAAAGAAGTGTATATGTAGTTACCAAGTTGACAAGGGGTAGATTGTTGTACTTGATACATTGTGTCAACTTGGTATCTGAAGCTCTCTCTGGTTCTGGGCAGTGGAGCTCTGACCTAAAAGGTGGGAGGGCCTGCTCTGGGGCACAGTTGGTTCCACCTTGAGGGTGCTATTGGGTCCACCCTAGAGTGTGATGGTGCTGCCCCAGAGTGACTCAGCACAAAAAGTGTATTTAAAGGAGTTGAGGAAGGCTGCTGCCCACCCCGCATCCTTGGAGAAGTCCTGGTCTTCATTGTGCCACTTTGCAGCTGTGCCACTTTGGAGGAGCTTGATCTTAACAGCCATATTGCTTCGGAGGAGCTCTGATCTTCGCAGCGGAGCACCAGTCTTCATGGTCAGCGTAGCAGGAAGAGAGAGTCTTGATGGATGCCGCAGCTGCTGCTCCTCCTCTGCTCTTCATTGTTTTCTGCTGCCATGAACAGCTGCCATTTGCCTTGGAGCCAGCAGAGTATGGACTGAAACTTCCACAAACTGTGAGCTAAATGTTTCCTTCGTTAATTTTGGGTGTTGGGTATTTGTCCCAGCAACAAGTGAAAAGTAACTAAAACAAGGACCATTAAGTCTAGCTTCACAGTCTTCTTTAACAAATGGCAGTATTTCAGAAAGTTTGTTCCTCACAAAGTGCAATTTAAAAAGTTTTGGCCCTTAGTGTATAAGAATTTGTATGCCTTCATGCCCCTCTTTCTGGGCAGAATGAACAAAAGAGGGAAAGGGCAAAGCATTTAGGAGTTTTCCTATCTTTCCTTAGATACCTAATTTTTGCTTATCATATTGTAGGGTGACACTCAAATGTAGGAACAAAGCAAAGATCACTGTTTTCCCTTGAGCAGAGTTGTTTATATTTGTATTTCTGGAAGCTGAATAGTTTTGGTAAACCTAAGCCCTGCCTTGTCATTTCTCAGTTAACTTTATTCTTTCTACTTCAAGTTGGGAAATAAATTTTGTTGGCCAGGTGTATAAAGTTTTGGGAAGAATCCTGGACTTGATAGACCGAAGAACCCAAAACTGTGCCTTGTGCACAGGTGTGTTCAGCATACACATGTGTGAGGGTGTGAGGCAGGGTTGTCCCTAAATGGACGGCCCTCTGGCTTCATCACAGCCTAAAAGGCTGAGTGGCTCCAACCACTTTGCCACTTTGCTACTTTGGTGGACTAGGCATTAACACAGAGGCCATAATCCAGGGAAGGATGGAAAGACAAAGCCAGAGGAACAGGGAAGTGAGCTATAGATAACAAATTAATTTCCATAGTATTGGAAAAACAAGCAGGTCTTGTTAAGAACCCTCTCAAAGTGCTGTACAATTATCAGTCCTTAATGGGAATGCTTTGTCAAAAAACCCAATACTTGACTCAAGAGTTTTCTTCTCAGTGTTAATAGGTCAACTTAAATATTTGGTTGTCTGTGAGTTACATGATATTAAATACTGCTTGAAATAATTGGGTCATGCTAGGACTTTGGGATTATTTTTTAGTCACTATTTTATTCACTGTAATAGAATTTGATTTTCCTAGAACCAAAAGTTCTTGCAGTTTTATTAAAGTCCACATATCTATCAAAATTCAGAATTCACACTTATTCTTGAAAACAATATAGAGAATTGTCTAGTTCACATTTCAGAGAAACGGGACAGATGAATTACCTTGTCATGAGGTCATACCGCCAGGGGTCCTGGAAGTGAGCTGTGATTGCTTTTGGAATAAGCAGTCTCAGGGCAGATAAGTGCAGATGTGGTCAGCGTGGAGGGGGCTTGATGTTGATCTCCACTGGGCCCCACCCCACCCCAAGGTGCCAGGAGGGTACCTAGAAGAGGCCCCAGCTTTTAACCACCTTCTCTTTGCTATTTATTTATTTTTATTTGTTTATTTACTGTGACCAGCTCAGTGCACCCTGGGGGCGGGGCTGGCCCTGCATGTGCTTCCGGGGATCTAACCACGGTCCCTGAGCGCTTGCCTAAGCTTGCCTGAGCAGGCGCTTTAGACCACGAGCTATCTCTGCAGCCCTCCTCTTGGCTACTGGCAGTCCTTCTTTCATGCTGCTTTCTCTGCCGTCTTTCATCATGACTCTATCCTGCTCATGTCTACATAGTGTCTGTAAGGTTGGAAAGGTACTGCTTTGGGAGCCCATGCCAGGCTGGCTCCACATCCTATCCCACGCACAGTGGCTCCCTTCCCTAAATGAGCCTGTTTAATGAGTCAAGAATATTCCATTAACCAAACAAGTACAGCTGCCAGTAGGAACGTGCCAAAGAAAATAAATGAAAACCTGTCTACTTTGTACTGTTTTGATGGGCAATCTTTTTAAAAAATCATGGTGCCTGGTCTGTCTCCTCTCAGGTTGTAATATATTAGAACAAACTTACCCAGAGAGGCCTGAGAATGGATGTTTTCGTGCTATGACAATTCACAGCCCAGTTTTTATAGTACTTTATACTTTTCTTAGAACCTGAGGCACTGTCTGGGAAGAAGTTACATGTTTCAAGAGCTGCATTAACTCTTTGGAGTCAGTGGCTTGCAAATCCAAACAGTGAATGCAATTACAACAGCAAAGCAAGATTATTTTAAAGTAGACTCTATTGAGCCATCCTCATAATACACACTCTTGCACTGCTTTGCGACAAGTGTGTGTCACGTGAGTTTGAAAAGGAGGAAAACTCTAATATCATTCAGTGACTGGGATCACTCTTTGCTTAAACCAATTTTGAATTCTCTTGGTAGAAACAGGGTGCTGGAGGTCAGAAACCTGGCATGCAGCTGGCTCCTCTGTTCTGCTTACAGACCGAACACAAGGGGCTGTTGGCGGCTAAGCGCCTTTCTGGAGGCTTCGGAAGGAATCCGCTTCCAAGCTTCTTGGGTTACTGGCGGAATCCAGTTCCTTGTGGTTGCAGGACTGAGGCCCCCCTTTCCTAGTGAGCTGGGTGTGGTCCTAGAAGCTTCTCAGGAGAAAGTCCTGCCAAGAGAAAAAGTCTGTCAGAATTTAAAGGAGAGAACCTAACACTTGTGAGTGGAGGCCTGAGCTCAGGGACCATCGAGGGATCCCACAGTTGTGGTTTTCTTGTTTTGTTTTTGTTTGTTTTTAAAACAGGGTCTGGGTAAGATTGCCTAGGCTGGTTTTAAGCTTGTGATCCTCCTGCCTCAGCTTCCTGATTAGCTGGAATCACAGGCATGTGCTGCCACCACCTGGTTACATTCGTGGATTTTTGTTGCAGTGTGTCCTCTGGTTTGCTATTGGAGGGTCCTTCCAGTTCCCCTCAATTATTTTATGCTGTTCCCACTTCAGAAACTCCTTAGGGTTAAACAGTGCTGGGGATTGAACCCAGGGCCTTGCACATGCTATCGAAGTTCTCTCCTGCTGAGCTACACTGCCAGCCCTGGAAGTGAGTTTGCATCTGGGAGATTGCAGTTCTTTGGGCAAACTCCAAATACTGTTAAAGATTGAAACCTTTTAAAAATTAAATCCTCTATTAGACAAGATTGTTTTCAGATTATTTATTTTTGTGGTACCGGGGGTTGAACTCAGGACTCCGCACTTGCCAGGCAAGCGCTTATTCTACTGAGCCATCTCCCCAGGCCCTCTTTTCAGATTTCTTAAAAAACAGTTTTATTGAGCTATAGTTTATATGTCATAAAATGCACCATTTTAAGTTCCATTTTGATAAGTTTTGAAAAATTTATATATCCGTGTAACTACCATTGCTATCAGGACATACATTTCTGTCCCCCCAAAAGTCTCTTAGGGCCCCAGCCAGTAAGCTTCCTCCTCCGCCCCACTGTCCCAGGCAACGACTTTCAGTACTTTCTGTCACTCAGCACTCAGTATGTTTTGTTTTCTTTTGTTTTAGAATTTCATGTAAATGGAATTACATACATCTGTATTTATTACTACAATAAATACTATTATTGTCAGGTTTCTTTTACTCTGAGATTTTTGAGTTTCATGCATGTCGTGGGTAACAGTAGTTTGTCCTTTAGTACTGAGTAGTTTTCTACTATGTAAATACACTGCTGTTCCTCTTTTTCTATGATATTAGAATATATATATATCTATGTGTATACATATATGTTATAACTATTTTGCTAATGTGTGTTGCATCTATGTTCATAAAGGATATTGGTTTAGAATTTTCTTATAAAGTTTTTGTCTGGTTTTGGCATCAAAGTAATGCTGGCCATATTAATGGAATTGGAAAGCATCTGGGGGTATTTACTACTATTTTCAAGTGGCTTTCTTGGCCAGCCCTCAGGCACTGCTGGCCCAAGTGGCCCAGCGATGTCCTCCAAGAGCATTCCCACAGGCACACCTACAGCCTGGTCTGTGAAACTGAGTCACCCTCTTGAGTGTGGCTACTTTGGTTCTTCAACACAAAGCAGTAGGCCCTTTCTTCCTTCAGGGTGGCTTAAGAGAATCCCTGCGGGCTGGGGAGATAGCTCAGTCGTCTAAGCGCCTGCTTGGCAAGTGCAAGGACCCAGGTTCTGTCCCTGGTACTACCTGCTGTGCTGGCCTGGCACTAAGCCAGCCACAGAGTCTGGGCATGAGGGTACACACCTGTAACTCTAATGCTGGGGAGGCTGAGACAGGAGGATCACTACGAGTCTGAGCTGTGTAGGGAGACCCTGTACCACATAAATAAATAAATAAGTAAATAAATGATAAAAATAAAAATAAAAAAGATCCCTGCAACCAAGACTGTACTTTGTTTCTGAGATTGGGAGTGGGAGGGGAGCAAGTACTGCAAGGAAGATAGAGTGCTCAGACCTTTAGAATCAAGTTTTGGTCCTGTGTGGGAGTAGGGTGGGAGTAAAGAGATTTTTAAAAAAATGTTTTCTGGTCAGTATACCAAAGGAAAAATTAAAGAAACAACAGTTAGCTTTCCCTTTATTTTATGTATTTATTTTGTATATTTAGTGCAGGGTATACAGGGTCTCACTATATAGATCAGACTCGTAGTGACTCTCCTGTTTTCAGCTTCCGAAGTGCTGAGATTACAGGTGCGCACCACCACTCCCAGTTTCAATCTCCTTCTCAGTGCATCCTGGGGGCGGGAGTTTTCCCTTTAAATGCATCCTGTAGGCTGAGGAGATAGCTCAGTTGAATAAGCACTTGCCTGGTAGATGCAAGGTCCTGAGTTCAATCCCCAGTAATAAAAAAAAAAAAAAAATAGGCCAAATAAGGCTATAAGAGACATAGGACTCTACTCAAAATCAAAAATGCACCCTATAAGCAGACCAAGGAAAATCTAGCCCCATACATAAATTCCTTGGACAGGAATCCTGCACATCACACAATGCTCCTCCCATTTGTCTTTCATAAATGTGGAGACTGTCTATCATCCCCATCCTTCAGAGATAGGCAAGATGTTCGAAAACCACTGCTTTATGAGGGTTGGGGGGCCCCGGCAATTAAAATTCCTGCTGATCATGGTTGGTTCTCTAGCTATCTTGAGTTGGCATGCAGAACAATCTCTCAGGATTCAGCCTAGCAAAATCAGGACAAAGAAGACTTTCTGGTGACTTTCAGCCTAGGACTGAGGTTAAGGCATGATGTCATATAAACTCCCTGTGTGCTATATGATCTTTGGGTGTCTTTCATATTTTTTTTGGGGGGGTGACATATTACAATAAAAATAATATCAATAAAAATGCTCTAATTCATGTTTAAGTTTGTATGTGCATATATGCACGCATATGATTTTAATAGCTGTACAATTAAGGCATCAGTGTATGGAAAGTGTAGTGTACAACATTTCCTTTTTTCATAGTAGACATTAGCGATTGAACCCAGGGCCTCTGAACTGATCTACATCCCTTCTTTGTTTTTCATTTTCAGACAGCATCTCTCTAAGTTGCTAAGTTGCCTGGACTGAGCTTGAATTTATGAGACTCTTGCCTCAGCCTCCTAGGATGCTGGGATTACAGGCGTGCGCCACCACACTCGGCTTTTGTTTGAGAGACTTACTGCCAACCTCTGAAGAGGCTGGAACAAGTTATGCGAGCATAGTCTCATGGAGACCCAAGGACGTTGGTCATCACCTCCAGATCACTCCACTGTAAGCCAGGTATATTGCTTAGATGGGAAATCAGAACTGAGTGAAAGGGTTAGAAGAGCCGAGGCTTTCACTGGTTAGAGTAGTTTGACATTGGATCCAGTGCGACATTTGGGTGAAGCAGTTCCTAGGAGCCAAAGACACAAGATGGTACACAAGGAAGAGCAAACCTCAGGATGGAGAGCAGCAGCCAAGGCTTCGAGAGGTTTTCGTCAGCGTTGGTTGTAGTGCTGGGACTCAAACTCAGGGCCTTGTACATGGTAGGCAAATGCTCTACCACTGAGCTATAGCCATAGCCCAGGGTCTTGTTTTTAAGAGTAATAACTGGAGAGAATAAAAGGGCATGAGACAGGCAGCGAAATCACTGAGTTTAGATTCAGTCTGTCACAAAGTCTTTTTGTGGCCTAGAGCTCTTCAGCAGCTCTCCTTGGTCAGCTGTTTCTTTGGAAACTATACATGAGCTTCCTCATTTCTTCATTTATAACAGGAGTATGATAGGGGTTGATGATTAAATTATGTCTAGATTTCAAGCTCTGAAAACAAATGTGAGGAAATAGCTGTTCTTTGTCTTTGTTTCCTTGTTTTTTTTTTTTTAATGTCCTCTATGAAGTTGCCAGCTGGTCTGAGACATAAGTGGGAAGAGAGAAAGGTGGTTCTACATATGCTTCGAGTGGAAGTAGTGAACAGACACAGCTAAGAAGCCTTTAAAAAGTGATCAGGAAGTCAGGGGTCCAGAGTGAGCTGCTGGGCATTCAGCCCTTCTAGAAACTGCTCTCTCATTCTCTAGAAAGTTCAGGTTCTTATTTAAGGACATGGAGGCTTTCTGCGCTGAATTCTTAAGCTAACTGTGCCTGTAATGCTCTTAATCTTGTAAACAATAATGTAGGCCTTATATGCAATTACAGTAAGACAGGAATATAGAAAGCACTTGGACTCTGAGGAGGACTGTGTGAGCAGCCTCTGCTTCCTTCAAAGAGCCACTTCGTGTCTCCTGGAAGCTTCCTCCCATAGCCCCCACCTCATCCACCTCTACTAACCTCACCCCATACTTGTCTACCCAGCTCTGGGGTGAACAGATACACTGAGAGCATGATCATCCTCTGGCTTCCTGACTGGAAATCTGTCCATTTTGACAGAAAGTATTACAGGAGCATTTTGGAGTAATTTGTACTTTGGAGCTAACCCTTTTCCTGAGTGAAAACAGGAAGAACAGATTTGGTCCTGAAGGGAAAGTAGCCTATTGCTCAGAGTGTCTGCAGACCTTCCGCAGGACAGAGTCCAGTAGTAGCTGCACATACTGGCCCACACCTCCCAAGAGAAACTGCAGGCGCAGGCTGGGGGCCAACCTTGAAATCTTATTGAAGATGCAAGTGTAGCTGCTGCTGCCCAAGGGGAGTGGAGGAAGGTTGAACCCTATGTAAAAGAAGAGGAAGAAGTAAATACATGAAAAGAAAAGAAAAGAAAAGAAAAGGAAAGAAGAGTAAGAAAGCCAACCAAAAGAGACTGTCAAGGATGGTGTGTCCAAGCTCGCTGTGGTAGTACATGCTTCTCATTTCAGTTACACAGGGTCATCAAAAAAATATGGCAAACAGTTACATTTTAGAAAATACATTCTAGGGCTGGGGAAATAGCTTGGTGGTCTAAGTGCCTGCCCAGCAAGCGCAAAGACCCAGGTTTGATCTTGGATACTTCAGGCCGTACCAGCCCTGGAACCCTAGGCACACTGTGTTGGCCACTGAAATCGGGTGTGGTGGCACACCCCTATAATCCCAGTGAGTGATGGGGAGGCTGAGACAGGAGGATCACTAGAGTCCGAGCTGCGTAGCGAGACCCTGTACCAAATAAATGAATAAATCTTATTTTTTAAAAAAAGAAAAAATATATTCTAGTAAAAGACATATTACTATTACTCCCCCTTAGAATTCTCCTCCTTCAAACACATTTACCCCATTGTCCATCCATGACACTTTCTTTTCTTTTTTTTTTGTATTTTAGGGAAGAGTCTACAGGGTGTTCAGGGTCTCACTACTAGATCAGAATTGTAGCGATCCACCTGTTTACAGCCTGGGATTACAGACACACACCACCACACCCACTCTCAATTGCCATCTCAGCGCACCCCAGGGGTGGGGCCAGCATGGCAGGCTCTGCCACTTTCTGAAGCAGTTCTGGAAGTGCACTTTCATGACTGTATTTACAAGGTGTGATCAAAAATATGGTGAATGCTGCTGCCAAGTGTCATCCAATGGAAAGGCAGCTTTGTAAACATACTATGTGTCCACATCTACCTTATTCACTGGATCTGGCCTAACGTGACTTCTGGTTCTTCTCCAAAGTCAAAGTGGCCTTGGGAGGTAAATGTTTTGAGGACACTGAGATGGCCCCGACAGTATAAAAACACTCATGAATGAGAACTTCTGGAACTGCTTCAGAAAATGACGGGAACAGTGGGATAGTGTTTTTGAAGCAAAAGGGACTATCTTGAGGGGCTAATGGCAATGGCAGTATGTCTTTTGCTAAAAGAAAATTTAAACACACACCATAGTTTTTGACCACTTCTTTAACTCAGAAGGCTGAAGCCAGAAGATTGCATGTTTGAGGCCGGAACTGGGGATATAGTCCAGTGGTAGAATTCTTATCTAGCATGTGGAGAACCCTGGTTTCAACACTTCATATCACACACACACACACACACACACACACACACACACACACACACCCAGTGGTGAGGGCCATGGGCCAAGCCTGGGTCATTCTATTGCTTCTCACAGACACAGCCTCTGGTCAACTGGTCATTCTCTCTCTCGCTGTTCTGAGTATCACTGTTTCTAGCCTTTTTGTCTGGGGTGTCCATAATTCCAAGATGCATTAGTGTACTTGTTAGCAGTCTGTCTGATAAATTCCTAACTCGGTGAGATAAGGTATCTGGTCTTGTATTCCTGCCAAGTATATTGTCCCTTACTAATGTGTTCAAACTGCAAAGTGCCTATTAGAACTTCCTGGAGAGAGCCAAGTGACAGGTGCTCGTGTTACAGCTCAGTTGACTTCTTCTAGGCTAAAGACAATAGGTCAGAGTTAGAATCTTTTTAAAAAATATATTTAGTACAGGGTCTAGAGGGTCTCATGACATAGATCAGACTCGTAACGATCCTCCTGTTTTTATACTCCTGTTTTTATACTCCCAAGCACTGGGATTACAGGCTCGCACCACCACACCCAATCTCAATCACCAGCGCACCCCAAGGGCAGGGCCAGCACAGCACACCAGGGAATCAAAGCCCCAGCCCCTGCATCTGCCTATGCAGGTGCTTTAATCCACTGAGCTATCTGGCCAGCCCTAGGAGTTAGGATCTTGATTTCTTCATTTTTTAAAAATAGGCTGCATAACTTTCCACAACGTCCTCTTTGGAGAGAACCACCAAGGCAATATTTCTGCTTCTTGTGCATAAATACAGTTGTCATAGATTCAGATAAAACCCAGCTTGAGGCATCACTCCTAGACTTTCTGAGACCAGTTGGGCCCATCTCCTTTTTAAGGCTCACTGTTTTCCCACTAGGAGGGATGTGGAGTTGGATTCCTAGCCCCAGTAGAACCTAGTTTCTTCTTCCTATTTCCGTGATACCAGAGACAAAACTTTTAAAACAATTAGCCTGCTTGGGTGAATTCTTTTATGTTTCAGTTCGCTAGTCACAGAAAATAAATGGACATGGATTCAGTGTGAACTGTGTCCCTAAGGCTTATCTATGTATTTAAAACATAAGTTCAGTTTTGCAGTTGAGTTTAAAAAAAAAAAAAAAGAGGAGTACTTGGGCTTAATTCAAAATTTACAAACTGTGCAGCTTTTGGATTGCAATGTAGTTCAAATCCCTAGATATTTATTCTTAGCTGTCTTCTGCAGAGAGAAGTTGGGAAATCATTTTCTTCTGTACTCGAAAGGCCTATGAAAAATGGGTTACTTATTCCTTCTCTTCCTCTGGGTAAAGGTGGATGTTCCTAAATTTAGGCAAGTTGAAGTAGATCTTCCTCTCCTTGTCACATCCTTCCTGTTTGGTTCATGATCTGGCAATCTCTCAGGATCACATGGTGGAGGTAATTTTTTTTTTTTTTTTGGGGGGGGGGGAAAGCATTGCAGTTTTTTTTTTTTTTTTTTGCTCAAACTATATCCTACATAGTATTTCCTGAGCCTTTTGCCCTCAGTAGAAGACCAGTGATGAGGTTAATGAGGTGTCAGAGGATAGCAAAACTAACTCCAGTGTTGCGCTTTCCAACTTTTTAATTAGGAGTCCTGATAAATGGTTTGCATATAAAATGCTCTTTTATTGGGTAACACCCCACCCAGCAGGGAGAGGTGAGGAAGTACATGGTGAGATAAGCGAGGTGCTTGACCTCTGCTTTCTCCTGAGATTTTCTAGCTCACAAGCAAGGTCCATCAGTGGCTGCCTGTGAATTTCCTAGAACTTCCAGAGGCTTCTAGGGGCTTCCAGATGCTTCTAGAAATCAGAGGGACCAGTATAGCATGCACCACCCTAGAAACCAGCTAGCTGGGAGCCATCTCTTACCATTTTTTTGGGTAGGCCATTGGTAAAGATTAGTCTCTTGGGGATTTTTTGTATGTATTTGTTGGGTGGTATCTCTTGGGGCTTTTTTGGGTGGGGTGCTTTGTGTATTCAGAGTCCTGAACCAGATAGCTTTCAGGGGCCATCATTAAACAACCTAGGAAACATATAGTGGGAAAACACCAAAGTTTTACCTCCAAGAAGGGCTGTGTGTGCCCCTTGTTGTGTCATGAGAGATGTGTATCTAGGATTTCCCAGAACTTGGGGACATTATCACTTGGGACACAGTAACATTTCTTTTTCCCATGTGAAAAAGTTTGTCCAGGAAAAACATCAAGGCTACAGAGACAAGCATTGTGACTACATGGATGGATGTGATACAGGGAAAAGAATCCCTTCTAGGAATAGAAATATGGGCCCTTTGTTATAATTTTATAAGACAAGCTTTTCAGATAGTGATCTTTGGGCAGTTTTAAGACTTGGAGAAATCCATGGGAAATTGGGGGGTGGAGGGTTGAGAAAGGAAGCAGTTATTAGTGACTACAGGAACAGTGATAGCAATTGGTGACATTTGACCTATTGTACTTTATTTTTAAAATTTGACTTTTAAAGTGCGATATTCTATGAGGTTTTTAATTTATAAAAAAAACCAGGGCCTCACTACGTAGCTCAGACTTATAGTGAACCTCCTGTTTCAGCCTTCCCAGCACTGGGATTACAGGCATGCACCACCATGCCTGGTTTTGGTGTTGGGCTCAGTGCAGGGCCAGCACAGCATTCGGTACCGGGGATTGAACCTGGATCCTTGTGCTTGCCAGGCAGGTGCTTAGTCCATCGAGCTGTCTCCCCAGCCCAGGAGTTGGGATTTTTGTTGTTCATTTTTGCACTAATGAAAAGTCTTTTCTCTAGTGTTGGTAGTTTGTCTATTAAATTTCCTTAATAAGCACTGTAAACACTTAAGTTCAGTCTAGCCTTTTGTATCATAAATTGCTATAGAAATTAAAATTATGAGATTATCTGTGAAGTTGCATTTGCTGTCTTTGTAGACTGAATATAGGGCAAGCTGCTTTTTTTTTTAACACCCCGCCCCCCCCCCCCATATTGGGAATTAAACCCGGAGCCTTCACACAAACACCATGCCTGGTTCTTTTTATTATGACTTATATTTTTCAGATAAATTCACACTAAATTGTTAAATTGCCTAGGCTGGGTGTTCTGGGATTATAGGTATGTACCACCACATGATAGTGATAGTTGTTGTTGTTGTTGAAGGTCTAAAAGCATTCTTTTGCCCCTGAAGTTAACAAATCCTTCCTTTTACCCACATCCTGCCATAACCTTCCATCTAGCCTTAGATTCTCATTGGTTTAAAATCCTTGCTTTCCAGAAAGCTACTAAGTATAAGAATAGAATCTGTGTGTGTGTGTGTGTGTGTAATATAACCTGCATTTCTCAGATCAGTGTCTATAGCTACACTGGCATGTGGTGTCCAGGATTTTGGTGAGGTGTTGTGTTTGGGGGAGGGGCTTCTCAAGGTACTGGAGACTTATCCAAAATCTCTCATGTCTCAGTTTGGCCACACACCTTCAGTTCCAGGTCTGAGTGCATGCAGGGACCAGGCGGGGCCAGTGACATCCCATTCTGGGTGTGAGGCCTGAGTCTGGGGCTCACACTGACCCTCCAAACTCAGACCCCATCACTGTAGTGGAAGGTATGACACAGAGGTACCTTTGTATCCCCAGATCATCAGAATCTTTTCCTTGAATAGGAAATTCATCGGCACTGTATTTTGGGAGGCTTCAAAAATTGATTGGGGGGCCAGGGAGATGGCTCAGTGGAATAACCACTTCCCTGGCAAGTGCAAGGGCCTGAGTTCAATCCCTGATTCCACACACACAAAAAAAAAAAAATTAAAAAAATTGATTAGGCACTCAAAATAATGGGAGAGGCCCAGGCACTTAGCTCAGTGGTAGAGCTCTTGTCCGGTGAGTGTGAGGCTCTGGGTTTGGACCCTAGACCTGAAGCAAGCCAAATAACAAAAAACTGGAACAGGTTAAACTGGGTTTGGCACTGGTCTTTTCTTGTATTCTGCATCTGTTCCTCCCAGCTGCTCCTGGGGAAAGTACCCTCGGGGTTTCCGTGCTACAGCACAGCAGGTTCACCCCAGGTCTGATTCTCGACCCTTCTTTCTCAGCACAGGGAAAGTATTCAGCCACATCGCAGGGTTTTGGTTTCTAAGAACCTAGGTGTCCACCTGCCGGTGAGTGGGCTGCACATTCCATCACATTTTTGTCAGCATTTTGGATCTTAGTGGCATTGCAATTTTGTGGGCATTTGTTTGTTTTGCTTTGTTCTGTTTAGACGAGGTCTCACTGTGTAGTGCAGGCTACCCTCGAACTTGCTGCATAACCCAGGCTGGCCTTGAGCAATCCTCTGCCTCATGTAATTTTGCTTTTAATTTATAAATCAACCCAATGTATATTTATGCATCTGTTTAGGTTTAATAGCTGTGTGAGAACTGTACACATCAAAAGTTTATACCTAGTTTTATATATTTGTGTGTATTTTGGTAATATTATAATGAAATTGGCTTATGTTAACACTGGCAGTCTTCCGTATTATGTCATTAACACCCTGAGCACATTAACACTGTTTACTTTAAATAAAATCCCTTAATAGCCTAAGAGACGGGACGTATTTTGATGGACTTGGAATGAAAAGGTAATGAGGACGCTCAAAGCATAAGTTAAGAAATGGCGCACAGTTGGCTACACGGTGCCAGGGAGAAGGTGGTTGGTGGTTATTTTCTCGCAGCTCTTTAAAGTCAGATTTTTCTCTTTCCTGGATACTATTACTGTGTTGAAAAGCCTCCTTCTACTACAAATGCTGCCTAAAGCTCATCCCCTTTGCCTCCAGCTGTTTCCAAGATTCTCTGTGGTGTCCTTCCTTGTCCTGTGTAAATGTGGACATGGACCCTGTGTAGGACGCCCTGAACTTCCTGAGCCTTAGGACTCCTGTCTCCCATCAAAACGCAAGCTTCCCAGTGACAGTCCCCATCTCTCCTGTCTCCCTCTCCTCATGCTGCATCTCCTCCTCTCCACACCTCTGCACCTCTTATTTATCTGACCTTGTCCCATTCTGGTAAATTTCCTTAGACCGACCTACCTTTCTTTCTTTCTTTCTTTCTTTCTTTCTTTCTTTCTTTCTTTCTTTCTTTCTTTCTTTCTTTCTTTTTGGTGGAACCAGGGATTGAACTCAGCCCCTTGCGCTTGCCAGGGAAGCACTTATTCCACTAAGTCATCTCCCCGGCCTCTTTCTTTTCATTTTTATTTTTTTATTTTTTTTCATAATTTCATTGAGAAACAAATAGCAATGAGACAGTTTCAAATCAAATTGGTAGGACGGTTTCAATAATTAACACATTGCATACATTCTTCCTAGTGGTTAATTGCTGTAGAAGATGTGGACTTGATATCCTATTTACAAACATCATTAGAACAAACCCCTCTATTCATTAAGAGAATGTAAGTATATATCTATCCTAGCCACTTTGAATACACAGGTACAAAATGAACATTCATCTGTATCCCCCCTTTTTTTGTTAAGTTCTGTTATTTGAATATTATAGGTATGTAAACTCAGCAAAATATTCTAAAAGAGTCCAGTAGCTCATAATAGTATTGGGTCTTCTGCTTGACTGGCAATGTCAGAAATTATTGATCTGAGTCCCCTACAGCTCAATATAACAGCATGGCTTTACTTCTTATACTTCGTTTTTATACTTTTCTACTGGATGGTTAAGACCAAGGTAAAGCAGGACCTATGCAACAAGAGTTGTAGCTTTTGGGTCTGATAAGGTCAGTGAAATCCCCTCAGGATTTATCGTGAGATCCTGTACCTCAGATTGTAGAACCTTTGTCAGTGTCAGCCATGTGGATGAGTCACGGCCATTGCTTGGCCAATGTGCTCTCTGTGAAAGCCTTTTCTTTTCATTTCTAAAGCTTTAAAAAATCATGACAAATATCGATTTACATTAGTTGTACAAATTAATATTAAACCTCCTCCTCCATATGCATCCCATGTTTTGATCCTGCACACCCTCTTACTGCTCTCTTGCCTTTCCTGCCTCCACCCCCTCCTTCAGACCCGTTTGTTTACTCACATTCTCTTCAGATTTTACCATAATATTTTATCCATGTTAGTATTTTTTATGGAGGAGAGAAATATGTTTTATTATTTACTTTCAGCTAAAGTTTTAGGTATACATTACACACCCCATGTGTACCATACAGCTAGGTGACTCTCGATGAATAGTATGCACCCATGGAACACCACACTCAAAATAAAGAACATTTACACTGCCCTGTCAGGGTTCTGTCTAGATGGCTCCCCAGAGCCTCATGCAGTAACAAGTGAAGCTTTTCAGAGGTGGCTGGATATAGAGTTGTCATGCTGGGATTGATTCATGGTGCCATGCTAGGATTAAGGCTGCCCCATTCTGGGTGTGAGCTTTATCCACCGCAGGGCAGGCAGCCTGGGTAGAACCTAAGGGACAGAAGGAGCGCTGCTGGTGTGGCTTGCTGCCTTGCTTCTTCACTGCTTGGCACCTTGCCACCTCCTGCCTGTGCAAACCGTGTCCCCTCTGCCAAGCCACCCTGCCTTGGAGCCAGCCAGTTATGGACTGAAATCTCCACAAACTGGGAACCACAATAGACCTTTCCTCTTTTAACTATGGGTGTCAGGTATTTTGACTTAGCCGTAAGAAAAGTAAGTAAAACAACCCCTGAAAGTGTCCTTGGATCCCTTTAGGAAGTTTGCAGCAAACATTTCTTCAGCTGTTTTTCCTTCCTGCTTCTCTCTCTCTCTCCTTCCTCTATAATTCCACTTACATATATATTCTTCTTCCAGGTTTCTGAAGTCTCATTTCTTTCCCATCTTCATTCTGTCTGTTGTTTGGATCTGGCTTCTTTATTGCTTTAGCTTCATGTCCACTGATTCTATATTTTACTATCCTTAATTTTTGATGGGACCCCATGTAATGTACTTTTTAAATTAGGAGGTTAAAACATTTCTTTTCAGCCCTAGGCTTTCCTGATTTTTTTTTTATGCTGCTTCTTAGTTTTCATTTCTCTAGGTGAATTCCTAGCTATTTAGTCAACATAACACTCTTTTCCTTTAAAGTTCTGAACATATTTGTAACAACTACTTTATTTTTTATTTTTTAAAGAGAATACAAAATAGTATTAAAACAAAAAACTACAAGTGATACAGAATTTCACTTAACAAAGTAATATGAATTTCACAGTACTCGTTGTAATACACAGTGTTGTATCTTCCAACCAGTTATTCATATTACCACATATATGCATGTAAAATTGGAAGAAGAAAGGAAAAAGAAGGAAATGTATAAGAAATTAAGAAGAGAAAAAGTACAAACAATTGGAAAAAAGGAGACAAGACAAACTAAATATTATCTGCTCCTTTCCATAGACCAGCAGAAATGCACAGTACAGTTGTCCAAACTACGCTGCTTATAGTCACAGATAAGTCTCTTTCCTGTACTCCCTCTCCTGTCCTCGTCTTACTCAACTTCCTTTTGAGTAAGTTCATTCCCCTTTCCCACTATCTATAGTACCCTTCAGAAGCAATTTCTCTTTCAGGTTCTCACACCAAGAAGACAATACCATGTTTGCACATGCAGGTCTGATTTATTTCACTTAAGAGTGTGGTCTCTAGTTGCACCCATTTACTGATAAAAGACTCAAATTTATCCTGTTTTATAGTTGAATAATACTCCTTTATTTAAAAATACCACATGTAGGCTGGGAGATAGCCCAGCAGTTTGAGCACCTGCCTGGCAAGTGCAAGGACCAGGGTTCGATCCCCAGTACTGCATGTCACACTGGCCTCATGCCGCACCAGCCACTGAAACCAGTCATGGTGGTGCATACCTATAATCCCAGCCCTGGGGAGGCTAAGACAAGATCACTACAAGTCTATGCTGAGTAGTGAGATCCTGTACCAAATAAAAATCCCACATCTTCTTTGTCTGTTCTTCAGTTGATTGGCATTTGGGTTGTCTCTGGGATTTAGCTATGACAAACTGCACTGCTATAAATATGGGTGCACGTATATTGCTGTGGTCTGAGGTTTTCAGTTCTTCTGGAAAAATAGCCAGAAGGGGAATAGCTATCTTGAATGGGACCTCCAATCTTAGGATTTTAAGGAATATCCACACTGATTTTCATAGTGGTTGTACCAGTCCGTACTCCCACCGACAGTGGAAAAGGCTTCCATTTTCCCCACAACCCCTCCAGCATTTGTTATTGGCTGACTTCTTGATGTTGGCCATTTTGTCTGGGGTGAGATGGAATCTCAGTGTTGTTTTAATTTGCATTTCTCAAATGACCGATGATGTTGAACATTTTTTCATATATTTACTTTCTATTTGTATTTCTTCCATTGAGAAGGTAGCAACTGCTTTAATCCAACATCTGGGGCCACTCAGAGTCAGTTTCCATTGGTTGCCTTTTCCCCAAGCGTAGACCACCACACTTTATAGAGTGGCTTTGCCTGCCTAGTCTGTTGGGGTTGAAAGTTGAACCATGTATGGCCGCTGTAGATTCTGTTGTGTTCCTCTGAGGATCACTGAGTTTTTGATCTAGTAGGAAATGAATTGTTCTGAACTCTACCAGCGAACTTTGTCACTGCTGTGACACACAGTAGCTGCTGTCTCTGTTCTGATGGCTTCCCATTGCTGTGCTCTTTGTCTGCCTTTTGGCACTTTTCCCTGTTTCTGTGTCATTTGGTGGTTAGCCAAGAATTTCAACAGAGATGGAAGATAATGTTTTTGTGATTTTCTTACTTCCAGGGGTTCTCTCTCCCTGCTTTGCAGCTGTTTGGCAGATTTTGAGTTCTAAGTCTTGACAGTTAAAGCCTAGACAATTCAAACTTTCTGCCATGTGACTTGTGTATGGTTGAAAAAGTGGCTTAGTTTTAAAAAATAAAAGGGGGGGAGGTGAACGTACATGGCTCTTATTGACGAGCAGATATTTCTGGTTTCTGTCCACTTTTATGCCAGGTTCTTCTTCAGGGTCTTCTACCACAGCTGTGTAGTTTAGCTTCTGGCCAGGGATGTGGGAAGAATTTATACTCAGTTTTATGCTCCTGTGGTTTTTTTCCCTTGCCAGTATTTTTCCTGTGTATTTCCAGCCACTTTTGCAGCCTTGAACTCTGATCTCTGACACCGCAGGCAGGCTGTGGTTTTCCACCACTATTTTTCACAGCTATCTCTGTGAAAGCCAGGCTTTACTCTCAGGCCAGGACAACACAAACTCAGAAGTCTTACGTCTTTCTTTGATAGTTTTGGAAATTAAATTCCCTTGATTTCTCTCTAGAATCTTTGAGTAGTTGTTTGTATTAACTGATCTTCGGGGTTTTTTGTTTTGTATTGTAGGACAGGGTCTACAGGTTCTATAGGGTCTACAGGGTCTCCAGGGTCTCACCGCATAGATCATCAGACTCCTAGTGATCCTCCTATTTATAGCCTCCCAAATGCTGGGATTACAGGCACACCACCACGCCCAGTCTCCGTGGCAGTCTCAGCGCACCCCGGGGGGCAAGGCCGGTAGGGATCGGACTCCTGGCCCCTGCGACTGCCTAAGCAGGCAGCTTTAATCCACTTGGGACCTTGTGCTTGCCAGGCAAGCACTTATTCCACTGAGCTATCTCCCAAGCCCTCCATTAGATTTTTTTTTTTTTAAAAAACATGATAAACTTCATTTCAGAAAACTCATCACATTCTCTGCAAACCTCCATTAGATTTTTAATTCTACTATTTTGATTTCTTGCTTGAAGTTCTACTTGGTTCCTTTTTGAAGAAAATCTGCCAGTCAGCCCTGTGTTTATGACAGCCTTTATGTTTCTCACATTTTAAGTCTCTTTTGAAAAATATATTTGATAATTATAAGGATACTTATATGGCATACCAGTCATTAACACACAATCCTTCCATTTTCTGAAGGTCTTGAATGTTCAGGAGTGCAGTTGTTGTTTCTGTTTTCTAAAAGTTTGTTTTGTTTTTTATTATTTATTTATTTATTTATTTTTATTTTTATTTTTTTTGATACAGGATCTCACTATATAGTCCAGGCCAGCCTTGAACTCATCATATGGCCCAGGCTGGCCTTGAACTCGCTGCACTCTTTCTACCTCAGCCTGCTGAGTGCGGCGATTACAGGTGTCTTCCACCATGCCTAGCCTTCCTGCATTTAAGTTTTAATACCCTTTTCTGTACCAGAAATCGAACTCAGGACCTTTTACTTGCAGGGCAGGTGCTGTGCCACCGAGTTTAGCCCTGGGATTCTACATAATTTTTGAATTATGAGCTAATGATTAAAGATGCAATACATGCGGGGAAATCATTCCTGATTTGGGGTGCTGAATCTGCAGAGGTTTTTATTTGCTTTTACTTGCTCTTGCTAGAAATACCCTGAACCATTTCTTATGTTTATTTTTAAGGTAGGGGTTCTGAAGTCAGGTAGGTAGTGTAATTTTGTAGCCAAATCTTGAGGCCAAGCTGATATTCATGATTCATAGAAGAAGACCTTTCTTCCTCACAATATAGGACTGAGGACAGCCATATCTCTCGGCCAGTAAGTAGCCTATTTTATAGGGCTGAGGGCAGCCATATCTCTTGGGCAATAAGTAGCCTATTTTCCTGCCTACAGTAAAACTCTTTGAAACTGCATGTGCCCTGACATGATGGAGGAAGCAAGAGAGCTTTCTGGGCTCGTTTTTTTATGCCAAAGCTTTTTTTTATTAAGTGTTGTTTTTTTTTCCATAATTTTATTGAGAAACAAATAGCAATGAGACAGTTTCAAGCCAAATTGGTAGGACGGTTTCAATAATTAACACATTGCATACATTCTTCCTAGTGGTTAATTGCTGTACAAGATGCGGACATGATATCCTATTTACAAACACTATTAGAACAAATCCTTTTATTCATTAAGATAATGTAACTATATATCTATCCTAACCATTTTGAATACACAGATACAAAATGGACATTCATCTGTATCCCCTTTTTTTGTTAAGTTCTGTTATTTGAATATTATAGGTGTATAAACTCAGCAAAATATTCTAAAAGAGTCCAGTAGCTCATAATAGGATTGGGTCTTCTGCTTCACTGGCAATGTCAGAAATTGTTGACCTGAGAACCCTACAGCTCAACATAATAGCATGGCTTTACTTCTTATACTTTGTTTTTATACTTTTCTACTGGATGGTTCTGGGCTTGTTTTTATCAGACCTTTTGTAAGAGTCCTTGGGAACCAATCAGTCACCTTCCAAAGGCCCAAATCCTACTGCCAGCACACTGGTCATTAGTCCCAACCTATGCATTTGGGAGCAATAGTTTAAGCCGAAGTATCTGCTCGTCTCTTGGACACGGTTCAAACATTACGGCTCTGGAAAGCTCTGCTGCAGGCCCGTGGGTGGCATCTTTCCCCACCTGTATTACTGTAGCCTCCTGGACGTTTCTTTAAGTATTCTTCCGCACTGCATTCTCATGATTTGTTTATGTATCACGTTCTCCGCTATCATGTGAAGCTTTCATAGCATCCTTTTTCTTTTTCTCTTTTGGATTCTCTTGATATATTTTCAATCTCTCCTCCATACCAGGGATTCAGGAACAATGTTTTTGGTCAGTTTATCAGGAAGGCATATCTAAATCTTTTTTTTTTTTTAAGAATGAGGTTAATTTATAGTGGTTATGATAACCAATCTGGGATGTTTCTTACAGAATGTGAAGTACCTAACAAGTTCTTTTCCATTTACTTTCTTTCTGTTTGATTCTTTCGTTCTTTCTGTGGGAATAGTACTTCAGAACTTTGGGGAGTCAGTGCCTGAGGTACTGCGGGCCGCTGCGCTCACTTCCCCAGGTCTGTGTAGACATGTCTGTGTTACCTGTTCTCGCGCCTGGTTAACGCATCTCCAGCTGGCCAGTTGCTTCCTGCTGCGAAACTGATGCCTTCTCTGAAGAGTTTCCAGCTTGCCTTCTGCTTCTCCGTCTTGAAGATTGTAGGTTTGGGTTGGGTGCTTCTTTGTTTGTTTGTTTCTGGACTGATTAATAGCGTAGCCGAATTTGAACAGAAACCTCAAATCCTGAATCTCTAGCCGCATAACAGACTTAAGTGCCTGACGAGGCACAAACGTAGGATCGCGCTGCTCTGCCCCGCGCACGCCCTGGACTCTGCTGGCAAACCTCCCTTTTCCTTTAGAGGATCAGGGAATTTAGGGAAACAAAAAGCCTTCTCCTATACTCCACCTGCTGGAGGGAATGAATAAATCTAAAGATTTTCTTAGTAGAAGATCTAAATATTTAGCAAATGCAACCCCAGCCCCTGGAGTTTTAGTCTGGAGTACATTTCGCAGACTCGCAAAATTGAAGACAGGCCGGACGCACGCAGTGTGGGTACCGATTATTTATGTGCTTTGGCAGAGCGTCTAGAGAAGCGTAATGATTCGGCAGTGCGGGGAGAGAGAGTGAGTAGTACGTGTAACTTCCCCTGGTCACCTACAGATGGTGAGGAAGGGGCTCCTCCCGCTCTTCCGGATCTCTGCCCCTCGGGCTGTCCTCAGATCCTGCTTTGCTCGCTACCCCTTGCTTTCGGTCAGTGAGCTCCACCGCTGTTGCACTGTCCCCTGCCACGGGGACGCACAGGGAGTGTCCTGCACAGGCCTTGCCCGCACCTCTTTACCTATTCAACTCTTATTCTTCCTTCCAGAGGAAGTTTACCTCCTCTGGGAAGCTCCTAGGTTAAATCCCCTATTCTATGAGCTCAGGACGCTGGATACTTGCCCTTAGCAAGCACCTGTTACAGTGAGAATTTTATGTTTCTTTGTGTGATCCTTCCTAAAAATTTCTTCCTGAAGTACATATGTCTATGTGGGACAGATGATATACAGATGTTTATTTCAGTATAGGTGATTTTTTTTTGTACCAGGATCGAAGTGACATAGTATAAGTGGTTTTTTAATGAGAGTTAAAAAAAAAAAAAATCTACAAAGAATTAGGCACGGTGGCATATGCTTGGAACTTCCTGTTATCCCAGCACTCGGAGAAGCTGAGGCAAGAGGATCGCTAATCTGAGCCCAGTCTGGGCAACTTAATAACTTTGTGAAGCCTATATCAAGAAAAAATTAAAAATAGCCAGGGGTATAGAGCTCACTACCAAAGCTTTCATTTCAATCCCCAGTACCAAAAAGAAAGAAATCCACATTCTACTACCCTTCTGTGAACATTTTAGGTGATTATACAAAGGGCCTAAAGTAGCTAAACCTACGAACCAAGCTTTCATAAACCATGTAGGTTGGGAGACATTAGACATTAGACATTAGACAATGTGGCAAACATTTTGGTATGAAGATGTCTGAATGATGGACTACAGTGCCGTCCCCAATTATATAACTAGAATATATAACGTAAGCTCCGTAAGGGAGCTTTCTGTATGGCCTACTGCCTATGGAGCCTTAAAAATATTTGCTGAAAGACTGGACTAATGATTGAATGAGCACTCTAATGACTCCCCAGGTGTCCCTCCCAAGTGAGCTCAGGATGCTGCAGGCCAGGTGATTGGAAAGTGGCGTTTTCTTGTGGCTCACTGGTACAGTTTGCACCTAGTATCTAGGCGCGCACAGGTCATCCCTTCATGCCTCAGAGCATTCAGCTTCAGATACTCAAATCCTCTATAAGGTCATAGACCTTGCTTAGAGCAGTGTCAACAGCATTCCAGACAGGCATTGTCATAGCTGAGGTTCTCTGGGGCAGTCGCTGTGCAGGGGTCAGGAAGCGCTCCTGGAGAAGCAGGGGAGGCGGGCCAGTGGGCCCTGGAGGAACTCCTGAGACTGGAAGGACCCTGAGATGTCTGCAGCTGGTCCCTAGGACTCCGAAATGAAGAGTCTAAAATATCATTTTAGCCCCATCTTATTATAAAACATGCATAAATTATATTTGCTTATGTTTATTTAGCCCTCATTGAATGTCAGATGTTGTGTTACAAAAATACTTGCATAACTCCGTCCAACTTAATTTTCCCTGCAACCCTGCCAGGCTGATACCCAGCATGTCCTCCTTTACTGCGGAGATCGGGGCACAGGTGGGTTAAGTATTTGCCCCTCATGGCCCAGTCAGCAAATGCAGAAGCCGGGATTCCAGCTGCGGCAGGCTGGCTTCCTATTTGTGTACATGTGTGTTACATGAACTTAAACCAGGGAGTGACTGAGCATGCGGAAAAACAGCACCCCCCCTCCCCCCGAACTCTTCTGAGAGGCTTGGAGAGAGAGGAGCGTTCTTTAAAGGAACAAAACCAAAAGATTGACTGTTTTGAAAATCTAAGGCTTTTCTACACAGCTGTGATGAGCTTTCTAAGAGGAAGGACCGCTCTTTTTCAACTTCAAATACTCTGTGTTTAGTAGAGTATCTAAATTGTAGTTGTGCACATTTTTAGTTTGTCAATTTATTGCCTTTCTGCTCCTGTTCTACTCTTTTTCCTCTTATTTTTGAATACTGGAATGGGCAATGTAAACATTTATTCATTCACTGACTTTGTGGTTTCAGGATTGAACCTAGGGCTGTCTCCCTGTACATCCCAGCCCTTTATACATTTTCTTTATTTTGACACAGGGTCTCACTACATTGTCACTACATTGCCCAGACGGGGCTCAAACTCTTGTTCCTCCTGCCTCAGCCTCCCAGAGTGTCTGCCACCAGCCCTGGCCTGTAAACATCTCTCATATACCAGTGGTACAGTGCCAGGCTTGTCAGTAGAGGGTGCAGAAAGGGCATTGTAACAGGAAAGGCTGTCTGCTGGGTTCTTGGCGTTGCCTTCTTGCTCTTGTGGCACAATGCCCACTGTGTCGCTTCCTGTGGGAGCCTCAGCAGGGCACAGCCTCCCATGAGTTTTGCCAGCACCCCACAAATGTCATGCAGGAGTTTACCTGCGCCCCAGTGAGAAGCTCCCTGAAGCGCCTCAGGGAGGTACTTCACCTTCCACTGGGCCGCAGCCCCCTCTTGCCCAGTGAAGTCTCACATCACTTTTGGGAGGATACCTTAGGTTTGTTCCTTCCTAGAGGACTCTCCTTAGCCTTGGGCGATGGTAGCTGCACCTGCCTTTCCATTCTTTAGAGATCGGTTTGTCCCTCTAAGGACTTAATCTCCTTTAAACTTCTCTAAACTTCTCTGTTCAAATTATCAGTGTGGTTACTGTCTTGTGCCTGAACCCTGACTAACAGAACAGTAGACAATAAATGACTAATGCCTGGATGAGGTAGTGAGGAACTGAGGGAAGATGCTTGCTCTTCACATTACTGCTGCTCTTCCCAGAGACTGCACTGGGCGCCCTCTGCCCCTCCAAACTCTTCCCAGATGTTTCAAGTTCTTGGAAGTTACATGGAGTCTAGCAGTCTTAAAACCCATAAAACTCTTCTTTGCTCCAATTAAACATATACAGATTCTAGCAGCACCAAGGATGTAGAAATAAGATTCCCTCTTATTTCTCATGGACTTGCAGTTTCATCCTGTACTATTGAGAATAATCTGGCCAGTCTGGACCCCTTTCTGCTGTTACCAGTGCTGCCCCCAAAGCAGGTGTTCCACTTGGAGGATGTCCTACGCATTTCTGTTCATTTCCACAGGAAATTGCTGAACTCCAGCATAGTTCATATTCCCAGGCTCTGAACAGTCCTGTTTTCCCAACCCACACAAAAGAACCTTGTGTATAGCAATATTCCTATGACCTGTTTTGGGGAATAAAGGCTTCTGGACAAGGCCATCAGAAATATCATCAAGATCATCTGACATCCTGCTGTTGCATGTCTCTGGGTCAGGTGAGAAACATTTTTTTTTTCTTACAACAGGAAAACGCAAAATATGAGAACACAATAAAGTGTGCTCCTGTGACCCTTCACACAAGTTCCCTGTCTCCATTGCCATCCCCACGCACTTCAGCCCGGTGCACCAGATCCTGGAATGGAAGGCAGCTCCAAACAGGCGGTGCCTAGCCCTTCCTTGAGATGGACGGACAAGCACTTTGAGGATAGGGTGGAGTTTGGCTCATGTGTATAATAAAAGAGACACCTGCGTTTAGTTGCTGAGTGTGTAAGTTTAGTCTGTGCAACAGTAGGGAGGCAAGAGGGAAGCCAGCCATTGGGGAAATGACCTCCTTCCCCCATCGTAGATCCTTCAGGGGACCCCGAACCTAGGTCGCACACTGTGTGCATTTCATCCAGCGAACCCATCTCTGGCTTCAGGCTGTGTGTGACCTCGTTTCTCTCTTTAATTTTGTAACTAGGGTGGAAAGCCAACAACGTAACATGTCATTGGCAATATGTCAACCACAAAGCAGGTCTAGTGCTGCACAGTCTAGGAGCCATTCAGGGCATCGCCTCTGTAACTGTTGGTGGGATCGCTGGGCACTGGCGTGCTTTGTGTCACATCCTGTGCTTCCAGTTCTGAATTCCCCGCCTACATTTTAGAGTAAGGTTTATATGCAGTGACAAATAGTGTTTCTTTCTGCAGTGGAGAGCAAGTTTTAGGAGACTAGGAAAGACGTCATACCACTTTTACTAGCAAAGTATGATACTTTAACAATTGTCATACAGATCATGTCTAGTTTCTTATTTATTTTTGTTATCTATCTATCTATCTATCTATCTATCTATCTATCTGTATTGGAGATTGAGCCCAGGGCCTCCCATATACTAGGGAAGCAATCTACAACTGAGCTATATCCTCAGCCTATTTTATTTCTCATTTTGAGATAAGGGCTAGCTAAGTTGCCTGGGCTAGGCTTGAAGTTTTGATTCTCTTGCCTCAACCTCTCGAGTAACTGAGATTACAGGGACACACCACTGTGCCCATCCATGTCCAGTACTTTTCAAATGGGAACATGCAGGTCCACCTCTCTAGTGGGCTTAACTGTTCCTACAGTATCACTACTGCTCCTAAAAAAATGAGGTGCTTTTTTTTTTTGAACCGGAAATCGAACTCAGGACCTTGTGGTTGTGAGGCAGGTGCTTATTACATTGAGCTATCTCCCTGACCAAAAAATGAGTTTTGTCAATTTGTGAAAGTACAGTTGAAGACAAATTTGTTTGATGAGCCGTGATTAGCAACATAACAAACCACACGTGCTTGGGACTTGAGTTACCCCTTCCTGCCTACTCTGTGACAAACAGAACCTCATTCAGATAGATGTGAAAACTTGACGACTTCGTTTATAGATTTCTCTTTCTGGTCAAGCTCACCCATCAGGGGCTTATCCTCTCACACAGTCTACTTTAGAGGGCAGAGAGAGAGAGAGAGAGAGTGAGAGAGAGAGAGAGAGATGAATGAAGATGGGGGGAGTTAGGGAATAAGTGCAAGCAGCAAAGCTGTGAGAATTCCAAAAGAGGAAGAAGTGGGCGAAGGGCTGCCGGGCTCCCTGGAGCAGACATCTGCTCCCCCAGCATGGGAGGCGGCAGTGGTGCCCGTGAAATCTGCATTGTTACCTTCATTTTGCATGATTAGTGGCAAACACAGCCAACAGAATTCATGGAGCTTCAGAACAGATGGCGCCTGGGTCACAGGATGTCCTTTTGTCTTTGTTTATTCAAGAATGAACCGTGTCTCGGAAAACGCTAAAGTCATAACGCAGCATCCTAATTGGATCTCTCCATCTTTAGGAAAGAGAACAATTGCCATGAGCCAGTGTTTTTCAAACTGTGGTTGTGACCCCCTTAATGGCAGGACCTGATTTAACTGATATTTGACCTATAATTTTTAGTGGCATTAGAAAGACCAAAGTATATCCACCAGAGTTTTGTGACTTCTTTGTTTCAGCGGTGTGTGTGTGTGTGTGTGTATGTGTGTATAAGGGATTTGTACAAGCTGGTTTGGCAGGCAAGAATTCTACCATGGAACCACCAATGCCAAGCTGGCTTGTAATGAAAAATGTAGTTCTTTTGTGGAGCAAGCTCCAAACAGTAGAAAAGATCTACTTCTGGCAACTTGGGAAAGAAAAGGAGCGCTGGTAGTGTGTGATGAGCACTGTGAGCACACCGGCCAGTTTCTTTTATGGGTGGTTCATGGGCACATGTGTGTCCACACGCACTTGAGTATGTGACCTAATTCCTCCGTGATGTACTCAACACCGGTATAGTGCACCCTGGGAATAAGAAGTGGTAAGATTCAGAGGTTCCTCCTTAAGGAAATATCGCTGTGTGAGATAATTCAGAAAATCTGACAAGTGAATTCTATAGCACCACATTAGGGCTCTTGAGGTATTGACCTAAAATTATAAGTAAGCCCTTAAATATTTCTGTTTCATCTTTGCCTAATGAGAGGCCAGTCAATTTGACAACAGTGGCAGAATTTCACATGGTTCATCTTATAAAGAAAAAGTTTTAAGTGATTTTTTGGATGTTGTCTGAGGGGATGAATTTCTTGAATGTATGTTCTTACCAGAAACCTAGAAAATTAGTAATGTTGGCTTATGTTCCCAAACCAAATGAAAAATGTTTTTGTGTGAGAATTTCCTGTCAGCCATTATGTGTTATTTCTGGTAACAAGGTAAATGTAGAAAATGAGGACGCCCTGTCTCAGAGTACTGGAGAAACTTTCCTTCCATAGAGAGATGTGGGATCTGCTGTTCAGAAACTCAGAGGCATGTCAGGTAAATCACTGGGCATGTATTAATATTGGTAAGGTGCAAACAGCAGGGGATCGAGGGAGAGGAAGACAGAGGGAAGCAGCTGACAGGTGTAGCCCTCCCTGGAGGCCGACCTTATCAGGCAGAATGTTCTGCAAGGCTGAGGACATGGACTCTGTTGCCTGTGACACAAACGAAGGACTTTGTCTTCTGGGAATTTTTTTTTTTTTTTCAGAACTGGGGATTGAACTCAGGCCCTTGCGCTTGCCAGGGAAGTGTTTATTCTACTGAGCCAAGTCCCTGGCCCAATGACTTTATCTTCAGTGACAGCTTAGCCACTGCCACTGCAATCCCACTCTCAAAAGTCCTGATGCTCCGGCTTCTTCGTACAGAGCAGCAGGCCCTTGTGGCACTCAGCCTGGAAATGAGTCCACATGAGAGGCACAGGTCAGGCCGTGGTGACAAGACTGACTCAGGGAAGAAAGAACCAGACAAGAATATCCCTGTGCTTCACATTTGCGTGCTCTGAGCGGCACAAGGAATCTGCCGACCACTCCCTTCTCACAAGATCTTCTGGGCTCTCTTCCTGCTTCCAGCAGTCCTGGACCAGATCTAAAGTTCAAAGTGTTGGGTTGCCTTTGCCATGCCCTCTGCCACTTTCTTAGGGGTTCATCTTATGTTGGGAATTGCTAAATCATCCAAATCCTGAATATCTGGGATTTGCTACTTACGCAGCAGTGACCTGTAAAGGCTGCATTTTTACTTGACTAAAAGAAATGAATCCATAGCCTCTTTCAAAATAAAGTAACACCCTTCGGAGGACAGAGGAGCAATCTAGACAGAGATGGTCCCCAAGGAGCCTGGTGCCCAGTGCACTGCCTGGCAAGTGACAGTAACTGAGGAAATACATGAACAGTGGCTAGGCTGCAAATATATGAATGGTGGCTGGGTTGGGACTGTCAGGCCTTGGCCTACTGTAGTACGTGGGCCTCTGAAGTCACAGCCTACCATCTCATCTGTTAGCAATGGAATTTAATTTTTACACTTAAATTTGATTACACAATAAATATTATGGGATGTTATGGAATATTAAGTATCTTCCTTTCCTTTCTGGGTACCTTTTTCTGGGTAGATATTCTTACTGAAATGATGGTAGGCCAAACTGTATTATCCCCAACTTACAGGCAACTATTTACAAAAATAAAAGAGAATCATTTAATCCAAATTATAAAAATAGAAGTTTGTTGGATCCTTTTGCTGTACAAGAGCCCTACACTATGTTAACTATCACATCTGCCCATTTCAGTCCCTCAGCTGTGCTGTCACTTTGAACTTTCAAGTTGTATTTTTCCCAATCCTAAGTATGACAGTTCAATTAAATAAGGAATTATTTTTTAATTAATAAATGACTGTAGCTCCCTGTAAAACATGAGCTAACACTCTTATCAGTTTTATCCACAATTAACATATTATTGCTTATGAGAACCCATATTCAAAAGAAGATTCGGAGACAGGGCGATGGAAGCTGAAAATCTCGAGTAAATGTAGTGTGAGTATTAGCTGGGTAGCTTGTATATTATATACTATTATTATCATTCTCAATGGCTGAATGCTAATGAGTTTAACTGCCTTGAAGCTATATATTTTAAAATGTGATTAAAACATACAGTCTCGCTATAAATTTAAATGGCTTATTAAAGGCCCTCCCATGGCATTAGTATCACATGTCAGAGATGAATAGTGTTTCTAATTTGCTAGCCACTTGGGTCACGTTTACTTTAAGCAGGAAGTGTATTTATACAAGTAGTGGTAACAGAAATAGTCTCTTGGGAGAAGCTGTTTGGGAGGATTTAACATTTTTTTTTGAAGTACGCTTTTGTGTGTTTTTCTAAATGGGCATTTTATAGGCATTGGGCCAAAGGGCCCTAAAACTGCGCTCCCTGCTTTAGGCTGGACTATGGTGGGTGCTGCCCAAGGTGGAGGGAGCCGCTGGGGTGTGCATGTTTTTTTTTTTTTTATAATTTTATTGATAAACAAATAGCAATGAGACAGTTTCAAATCAAATTGCTAGGACAGTTTCAATAATTAACGCACTGCATACATTCTTCTTAGTGGTTAATTGCTGTACAAGATGAGGACCTGAGATCCTATTTACAAACACCATTAGAACAAATCATTCTATTCATTAAGAGAATGTAACTATATATCTATCCTAACCACTTTGAATACACAGATACAAAATGGACATTCATCCGTAAGTTCCGTTATTTGAATATTATAGGTGTGTAAACTCAGCAAAATATTCTAAAAGAGTCCAGTAGCCCATAATAGCATTGGGTCTTCTGTTTAACTGGCAATGTCAGAAATTATTGACCTGAGTCCCCCACAGCTCAACATAACAACATGGCTTTACTTCCTATATTTCGTCTTCATACTTTTCCACTGGATGGTTAAGACCAAGGTAAAGCAGGACCTATGCAACAAGAGTTGTAGCTTTTGGGTCTGATAAGGTGAGTGAAATCCCCTCAGAATTTATCCTGAGATCCTGTACCTCAGATTGTAGAACCTTTGTCAGTGTCAGCCATGTGGATGAGTCACGGCGTGTTTGCAATGAGGCAGAGGCAGTGAGGTTCAGGGATTTAGCCACCTTTATTTGAATACTGTTCTTTAGGATCTGCTCCTTGTAGGATGGTGGGGGAAAGCAGCTGCAGTTGTAGGACGTGGGAGGTTGTGGAGACAAAAGCTGCTCCCAGCCCCTCCCCATCAGTATCTACCCTCAAGCCAGGTCTCCAGGGGAGCTGTAAGTGCATCTGAGGGGGGAGCCCCATGCCAGGACCCTGGGACCTCTGCCTCTTGGTGGCTAAGCACAAGCAGTGGTGTCACCTTCTCTGTGCTTGCTTCTAAAGTCATCCCTTTTGGAGGACAGCACCCCCATGCCCTCCCTATTCCCACCTCTAGATCCAGCTGAACTCCCCAACCTCGGTATCATTGCTTTTACTAAGAAACCGTGTCTGGTGCCCGCTCTCTCCAGATGCCAGAGGCTTCCAGTGCCGCTCATAACTGTGGGAAGTCCAGTGGCACGGCCTTCAGTCTGCCTTCCGGGGGCCAAGCCTCCCCACCTCAGCTCTCTGTATTGGGATCCGCCTTCTGAACTGCCTGCCAACGTACAGTCTCCCGTTTCATTTCAGATCCTGTCTGTGCTTGATTTCTCTGTCCTCGTTTCTGTCATGGAATGCTGCCTTCTTCTAACCTCGAAATCAGCCTTTCTGCTAACATTTGTGGAATATTGAACAGGGAAAAGGCAGCCAGGGTAGCTATTTGGGGGGCTTCAGCCAAGGCTTACTTAGTAGCAGGCAGTAGTAGGGTTACTAGGGACCCACTCAGCAGACCCCTTAACACTTCACTTTGCTCTGACAGGCTCAGCCTGCCGCCGTGCCCCGAGGCCCCTGGGCCCCCAGCCCCAGACTCAGGCTGGCCAGCTGGTCCCTAGAGGCAATTTGGTTCTTCTGTCCCAAACTGTGCTGGGGTAAAGGGCTCTGCGAAAAAGTAAACTGGGCATGGAGAAGTGTACTGCTTACAAATTCAAGCTCTGTGGGCTGGGGGTTAGCGCAGCCAATGGTCAGGGGAACATTTTGGGGTCTACCAGGCGAGGGTCCCTCAAGACTCCTTTGGAGTGGTCGACACCCAGCACAGATTTCTCTAATCAGAGACTGGCAAGGGTAGGAACAGGATTGCTTTCTGGCCATAGTGAGTCCGAGGACCACGTTTGCAGCTTCCGTTCTTCTTGAGGCCAACAAACCAATTCTTCTCTGCGTGCTTCTTGGACGTGTAGGTGTTGTAATGGTTTTCCTCCAGTCTTTCCAGGAATAAGCATTCCTCACTTGGTGTCTGCTAGAAGGATAAAAGCAGAAGAGGGTACCAGGGTTAGGGAGTAACTTTCAACCGTGGAAGGCCACATGGGTGACTCCCCTTGAAAGAGGAGCAGTTATCTCCACTTTGGCTGAGCCTGACCCTGTTTCCACATATTGATAGGTACAGAGCTGGCTAGGACTTTGCCTTATCCCTTTATTGGCTTTAAGCAGTGCATATTGGTCTAGCTGAGGTGCTGGTAGTAGTCTTTGAAGATGGTACAAGTGTTTCCCCAGAAACCCCCTGCTTCCCTTTAATATGAGCCAGGTCAAGATAGGACGAAGAGCCAATGTTCCATGCTGCCAGCTGGGATTGAGCCTTGCAATGGAGGCTATGACTTCCTGTGGCTCAAAAGATTACTCATCAGGGCTGAAGCAACGAACTCCAAATGTTGGACAAATTACTGAAGCTCTGTGTGTCTACATCTCTCCTTCAGAAGAGAATTAGATACGATCTCAGTCATGTAATGCAGATCACTCTCTGTGTATCCTTCTCTGCGTATCACAGAGGTGAATGCAGGCCTCCTACCTTGCCCAGCTCACAGCACTCACCTACTTCCTGCCACTCTCAGTGACTCATCCTCAAGCCACTCCTCCTTCATTACTGAATAAAACCCAGGGTTGAGCCCTGGGTTGAGGCCTTTGCTCTGGATAGCCATCACCATGGCTGGACTTAGGACCCCTTGGCTCCCCATAACTACATATATGCCTTAGTGTCTTTATTCTCACTATGGGTTGCACTGGGTGTGGTAGATTGGAATTAACTTGATGGGATTCTAATAATTTATCAATGAGATTACAAATATAAACTTCCCAGACTGAGACGAGGACCTGGAAGGGCTATCTGTATTCAGTGAGGTTCCTTGCTCACTAGCTGTGCAATGTTGGACAAATTGCTGGAGCTCTGTGTGTCTACGTTTCTTCTTCTTCTTCTTCTTTTTTTTTTTTTTCGGAAATGGGGATTGAACTCAGACTCTCACACTTGCCAGGCAAGCACTTATTCTACTGAGCCATCTCCCCAGCTCCTATATTTCTTCTTTAGAAGTAGAATGAGGGAACCCATCTTGGGGAGGTGGGGTGGCTGTGAGGGCTTAGCAAGGGTACCTTAACTTTCGACCCTCATCTGCTGTTATGTAAACCTCCTCCATCTTTTGTTCTCAGGCTGAGTGTTCCCGTTGGGGAGGTCCTGGCAGCTGGTGCTGAGTGCCCAGTGGAGGCCTGGCCTTCAGGGATGGCTGTGGACAGACACAGGTAAGGTGCATTGGCTGTCTGCCCTGGTGACTTTCAGTAACAATTGAAGGATTTTGCCCCAGCTCTGATATGTACATGAAGACTGGTACAAAATTTGCCTTCCTTATAAAACATGTGTAGGAATTGAAATAAAATTCAAAACTAACTTTTTTTGTTACTTATAAAAAGCATTGCATTTCGAAAAACCATAACTTCTGCTTAAAAAAAAAAAGAAAATACCCCCCAAAACTATCACTCAGATATGGGCAACTGTATAACTGGAGAGAGAGAGAGAGAGAAAAAGAGAGAGAGAGAGAGAGACAGACAGACAGACAGAGACAGACAGAGAGAGACAGAAACAGAGACAGAGAGAGAGAGAAACAGAGACAGAGAGCGAGAGACAGAGACAGAAACAGAGAGAGAGAGAGAGAGAGAGAGAGAGAGAGAGAGAGAGAGAGAGATTGTGTGTGTGTGGTGTTGGGGACCAAACCCAGGCCTTCATATATTCAAGGCTAGTACTCTACCATGGATCCACACCCCCAGCCTATAGTTAGATTTTGTCATTAAGGAACTACGTAACAGGAAGTCTCTTCTTATTCATTTACAGTCTCGGGAAGTGACACCTGGTGACCCACGTTAGGTCCCTTTGGAAGGAGATGGGATATAAATATAGCCCTTAATTGGATGACTCTGCTCCCCCTAGAGGAACTCAGGCCTGGCTTTAGTGCTGACGGATGGACAAACATAGCTGGTTAAAAGGAGGGATGAAGTGGGTTACCTCTCCCCTGCAGGGAGGGCTCACCCTATGACGCCCCTCTGTGGGTGTCAGTCCGCGTTCTGCGACAAAGGTGAGACAGCCACACTCCCCACCTGATGTGTCTCCATTAGCCTGGAGCAGCTGACGCGCACACAGTGGCTGAGTCACCGGCTGAGTGGGCAGCCCAGCTCCACTGCAGCCTTGGCCAGGATTTGTCAGCACTGGCACTGTGCTGGAGGCAAGCGAACTGACTTGATTCATGCCTATTGTTGTGTCGCTTTCCTTTCTTTATATTTAGCATGCTTTCCCCTTATTATTTAGGTGACATATACTCACTGTAGGAAATTTAGAAAACACAAGAAAGCTTTCATCCATTGTGAAGTCAACCACTTACTATCCCCAAAGATAACTATATGAATATTTCAGGCTACAGCCTTTCAAACTTTAAAAACACAAACACACCCTTTCTGTGCACACACACACAGTTTAGATTAGAATGAGTTGATGCCTAGAATTTGCTCAGGATGTGATGCAGAGCTTCGAGATACTTTAGAACTTAGCTGTATCAGTGAGGAAAATGTCGTCATTCTTAGGTGCAGTGCACTAAGATCAGAGTCCGGGCCGTGGAGGGAGAGGGGCTGCCTGGGAACCAGAGGAAACTGGATTCAAGGATTCTTCCTTCCTATTCTATATATGTAAAAGAAGGCTGTAATAAGTACCAAAATTGATTTAAAAAAGAAAAAGCCGTAAGACTGAGTCTTATAACCTAGGGCACAGTGAGGTAGGGGGTTCACAAGCTGAGGGCTTGTCTTAGTGCACCTGAAGTGCCAGTCACTCTGGGGGTGTGTTCTGAGTGTCATCTCACTGAACCTTCTGGTGCTCCATACGAGGTGGGCACTGTCTGTCACTGTCCCATGTTCGTCATGGCTCAGCGTGGGCAGATTCCTTGCCAGAGTGGCAGAAGCAGTTGAGTCTGAGGCTGAATATCTGGTTGATTTATTTTTTTAATGTATGTTTTTGGTGTGTGTATATTTTAGTAAGGGTCTACAGGGTATACAGGGCATACAGGGTCTCACTACTAGACTTGTAGTGATCTGCCTATCATCAGCCTCCCAAAGAGCTGGGATTACAGGCACGCGCCACCATACCCAGTCTCAATCACCGCTGTCTCAGCATTCCCCGGGGCCTGGCTGGCATGGCAGGCCAGGGATCAAAAGCTGGCCGCTTTAATCCACTGAGCTATGTGGCTGCCCCCCCCTCCTTTTTAATGGATTTCGGACAGGGTGTACAGGGTCCATAGGACTTGTAGTAATTCTCCTGTTTTCAGCCTCCCAAACATTGGGATTACAGGCTTGTGCCACCATACTCAGCCTCAGTCACTATCTCAGGGTGCCCCTAGGGCAGGGCTGGTATGGCATACTGGGGATCAAACCCTGGCTGCTTCACTCTGCCTAAGCAGGCACTTAATCCGCTGAGCTATCTAGCTGCCCCTGGTTGATTGATTTTATTACCAAGCAGAAGAACGGCTTTAGTAAAAACTCTCTCTGAGGAAGTAACTGTCTCTGCTCCTAATCCTCTCAAGCTGTTATCCTTGCTCTGTATTTCAGTGGGTAGCACAGGAGAGGTTATCAGGTGCCTGAGGAGTCTGTGTCCTGACCCCTAGTGGGCAGCAAGGAGGAAAAACAACTGTGTCCCCTCCTGTACCTCCCCTGAGACTGATCAGGAGGGGCGTGCCTGTGCCCACCCTCATTCAGCAACTGGCACAAGTCAGAGAAAGCCGCAGATGAAACACAGCCTACTGGTTGGCTTTTTGTAGACATCTTATAAAAGCAAAAAAGGGCTTGGACTAGATCATGAAATCCCACCAAGCCTTAGTTATCAGCCTTGAGGATACAGAAAGGGGTCCCTGAAATCTGGAAATACTTGCAAAGGCCACACTTACTGGCCCGAGCTCTCTCTCCACATACATATCTGAGCATAGGTAAAAGGAGGGGCAGAGTCAGATGGCCTGTGTTTCTCTTCTTTTCTCATGAAGAACAAACGCACAGAGCTTTCCCATGGAGAGGGCAGAAGCAGAGGTGGAGGACCCTTGCTGCCATTAGACTGCACTTCCAGACCTTCATCTTTACATCTATTTTCTTTCTTTCTTTCTTTCTTTCTTTCTTTCTTTCTTTCTTTCTTTCTTTCTTTCTTTCTTTCTTTCTTTCTCCTTCCTTCCTTCCTTCCTTCCTTCCTTCCTTCCTTTCTTTTTTTTGTGGTTTACATCTATTTCAACACCTCTGATGGTACGCAGACACCATAGGAGCCGCCACGTGGCAAATGTTTGAATTTAGTTACTACATGTTTTCATTCTTGCAGGTGATCCTTCTAGAATAAACTATTTGCAGAGTGTTATGTAAGACACACAATTAGAATCTGGGCTCCTGCCTGTTTGTTTTTTTGTGATGAGGTCTTGCTATGTCACCCAAGCTGGACTTGAACTCCTGGTTTCAAGTGATCTTCCTGCCTCAGCCTCCCAAGCAACTGCGACTGTAAGGAGCATGCCACCATTTCCCGTTTGGGCAATTTTATAAAGAGCATTAAGATATACATCTATAGCATGTCATAGGTGCTCAAGGAACATCTTGGGGATGAACCTAAGGGAAAGGGTGGCCTGAGATGAGCGCCTGGCAGCAATCAGGGTTCCCTTTCTGTCTGTATGATAGTTCATCTGAGTATTTTGAGAAACTACCACAAGAAACTCTTTTATGTTTGTGCCCAAAATAAGGCAGGGTAGAGGGTTGGAATCCTACTGGAAAAAATAACAAACAGAGGCTAATTGACACTTTTTAGTTTGGATCACTTGGTGCGACAAGATTTCTGGAAACCTCAAACCTTGGCCACATCTGGAGGCGTGTCAGCGTCGTACTTACCGAGCCGTACAAAAGCCCATCGGTGTCCATGGCCAAGAACTGGCCGGTCTCGGTGCTCTTTATATACACCTCCCCCACGCCTTCCGCACTGAGCTGCAGCTGAACTGGGATAAAAATAACACATGCAAAAGTAAATAAACACTGTGCTTCTGCAGATAGGGCCCAGTGGCCAAGACAGTGGGCCATGGAAAATTCTGCTCACTCATCTCGTAGAGCCCCAAGAATGAGCCTCCAATTAATCAAAACACAGAAATGCAGCTCCTTTGTGCTTATCCTGCAAGGAGAGCTGTCGCTGTGAATCATGCCCTAGAGAGGACAAAGGATAGTGCCTGCCTTGCCCACCTGTCCACCCCGTTTGTCACCATTGACCCCAAAAGACCTTGAAGGCACCTCTGCATTGCCACCCTCAAATAATCACAGGAGGAAATGACATTTGTTTTCCTGGCTCTATCTCTGTCACCCCCGTAATGTTGGGATGCTTGTAGCATGGAGCTGGCCCAGCCCAAATATGTTCTGATTCAGTTATTTACCTGCTGTAAGATAGCTTTTACGGCCTGCACCTTCAGATGGGGAGAGAGTCTTGCCAACAGATTTTTTTGTTTTCATTTGTAGTTGTTGTTTTTCCCAGACAGAAGAGGGAGTTAGGACTAGTCACCTGTGAGATGCAGCGAGCTCAGCATAGTGAAGTTCAGCCAACCCTTCAACTGTAACCCAGTTGCATCCAGACTGGGTAGGAGCCCAGCTTCTGATTAGGAGAGGGAGGCAGTTACCTGGGAATACAGTGATGAGAACCATGGTTCTCAGACTGGGACCTTTTTGCTCCACAGGGGACCTTTGGCACTATCTGGAGACCGTTCTGGTTGTTACAGTTGGAGGGATGGAGGATGCTGCTGGCATCTGATGGGCAGAGGCCAAAGTACATTGCAAACAGTCTAGAGTGTACAGGGCAGCCCTACAACAGAGAATTACTCAGCCCCAAAGTCAGCGGTGCCTGGATGGAGCATCCTTGAGCCTGAAGACAAGGCTGAGATTCTGTGCCACATGGTCCCCATTTGCACTGATTGAAACTCCCAAGAGGCCTTGCCTGTTGCTGGTTGCAACACTGGACTCCAACTGATAGTTATGTTTTTTGTTCATTCACTCCAGAGCCCCTCTGAAGAAAAGTGCTTTGATGGTTGCATTTGGGAACTGGAATTACTTCTGGATTTTTCTAGACAATTTTTTTGGTTACCAGATGGTCAAAACCATCCTAGGAAAGAAATATAGACCAGCAACCAGTGACTGCTCCATAAATGGTTCTCTTGAGGCTTCAGGGGTTTTGCCAAGGGTCAGCTTATCAGCAAGAGGCAGGGAGGCTGGAACACAGGGCTTTCGTTGGCAGGAGCAGACTACCCATGCCTCTTTTTTTTTTTTTTTTTTTTTGTTTCATTTTAAAATTTAATTGCTTTGAATATGAAAGAAATCCATTCATACGTTTTGTACTTGGAGTTAGTATCAGAAAAGACAGCGGCGAGTCCCCAGCCAGCCCTCTTAGCCTCTCACCACATAGCAATGGAGGTTAGTGGCAGCTGAGGTCCTGGCCTTTCGTGTGTGCGCATGCGTGTACATGTGCACATTCTCTTGTGGAGAGAGACCCAAGCGGGGGTCCCTCTTGGGGCCATGATGTGTAAATTCCTCTAGAGAGATCACATGCATGTGTTGTCAAGTACATCTTATACCCTTTCTCATTGTTTTACACAAATGATAATAGATGATTCACTGCTCCATACCTTGCTTTTTTTGTTTATGTCTGTACTGAAAAACCTGTCTTTTTTTTTTTTTTTTTTTTTTTGCCAGTTGAGTTGTATTTCTTTATGTGACTTCACCATAGTCATTTGACCCCACGCTGTGGAGATACCTGTACTTTCTCACTGCCATTTGTTTTCTACACCTTCTGATTCATCCCACCGGCAATGCATGGTGACATCACCCCCATTGAAGACACACTTCTTTATCCCCAGAGGTCTGCTGCAGAGACCCTGGACTTGCTTCCTGTGATAAGTGGAACTTCCTGAATTCCCAGAAGAATGTTGGAAGCCACCAAGCTCCTTGCCCACAAGGCCTCCTGTGCCTCTCCCGGGCTGGCTCTGAGAGTGTGGTCCTGCAGAGCAGGCTGAGGACAGTGCCAATCCCAGAGCTGGCCCTGCTGCTCCTGCCTCAGATAGCATCCGCTTGTGCTCTCAGTTCCCGTCTCTGCCTGCTCCCCTGCTTCAGTGCACCAAGCTCTTTGGCACTCACTCGAGTCCCTGCACATGCTCTGAGCTCTGCCGGGCAGCTCCTCCTCCTGCACAAGCCTGAGTCTCCTCTTCCTCCTCTGGATCTCAGCCTTTAATACCCCCTCCTCAGGAGGGCTGCCCTGTGAGCCTGATGCAGGACCCCAGGCTGCTATGCACAGAGGGTCCTTCACTCCCCCTCCACTGCCAGAGCCTCCTCGGGCCCACATCATCCTCTTTCTCACACCTTGTTTTTCTGAGGCCCTTAAGGAACAATTGCTGTATTGCTTTTGCTCATTTATTTCTGCCTCCCCAGCAGAAGGTGCACCTGGAGAGGAAGGGCAGGGATGCTGTTTGTCCTGTGCCTCTTTGGATTGGCAGCCCATCAGTGCAGGCCGCAGTATCTATTTGTGCAGTGAATGGTGTCGGGCTAGTGTGGGTGGAGGTGATTTTGCTGGGCCATCATCAGTGAGCTGTGTGCTATGATTTGCGTCCTCAGCAATGCAGTGGAACGAAGAGAGAAGGGACTGAGAGACGAGTTGGGAGGCTGGAGGCTGAGCTCGGCCCCAGCACGCGGGGTGTCTCCTTAACCTCTCTGTGCCACAGTCTCCTTATGGGTGTAGTGGCATTTGGGCTCGTCCTCTAGGACGCTGCTCTCAAGTCTGCTGGATTATGAGTAGCCAGAGCTTGGACGGGGGTGGGGATGGACATGGGGGGTGTGGGGGATTACGAGAAAGGGCACAGGGTTGAGTTTTGAGAATGTTCAGAATTGATGGCAGAGATGGTTGTATCAGTCTGTTAAGGTTGTAAGTGAACACACTGGGCTCTACACTGTGGATGGCTAAATTATATGGTGCTGCAGGAGGCTTTTTTTTTTTTTTTTTCAGTGTACTGTACTTTCATTCCACTTCATGGTCCTATTTGAAAAAATTTCTCAGCATAATCTTGCATGTGTGAGAAGAGGGGAAGAGGAGAACCGTTTACTGATCACCCATGTGTGCCAGCCATCGCGTGAATTCACGCCTTGGTGTAAACGGTGTAACATGAAGGAGTGTGGACTCTAGACTCAAACTACATGTACTCCAGCGCCGGCTGTGCTGTGTATTAGCCGGGTGATCACTGGGCAGACCGTTGGCCCGTTTCCTTACCTACAGCTACAGCTGTTGTGAATAGTAAGGGCTGTAATGCGTGGGAAGCAGACAGTGCGATCGCTATCTGCGCTTTCCTTACTTGACCCCCCTGCCAGCACCTGCTCCAACCCGCAGGTGAGATGCTGAAGCTTGGTGGCAGCGTATCGCATTCAAAGCCATGCTTATAGGACGGTGAAAAATAATCACGACCAGAACCGGGCTTGAGTACCTCGGGCTTGGGCCTCAGAGAGCCTTTTCCTCTCCCACACACAGTTCCAATTAGGGGTGGACAGTCCGAGCCTGCTCGCGCCCCCTGGTGTCCAAGGTTAGACATGCAGGATGCCGGGCAGTCCTGCAGGGCTCCATGGGTAGCTTCCGCGAGCACGGAGCACAGGGACACGAGGGCCTGACACTCTTTTCCACCTACCACTTATCTGTGTAGGTATTTTATCAAGTATACTTCCTAAGGGCAGGTCTTTTTAGCTAATCAAGGGAGATGTTTAAAAGCTTTTCACGCCCTAGCTCCCTTCAGTTCTGCTGCCCTCGATGGTGCCTGTTTGTGTTGCCATGGCGCTAAGTGGAGCGGCCACTGCTCTCTGTGGCGTCCTCTCGTGGCCGTGGCAAGGCCTTACACGGACGACAAGAGCTGCAGGTCTGCCCAACACACAACTGCAGCCCCCACCCATGAGCCCCAGCACCAGCTTTGCTGGGCTGTTGAGAGTTCGTCTCAAGAGTTTCCTCTGTAAATATTATTTCTCCAGGATGTCCAAGTTTCATAGCTCATTTTCACTGGATTTCTTTCTGGCTAAGTTTCCTAAACATATATCCTTTCGCAAGCAGCGCCCTGCAGGAAGGAGCAACACCCAGCCCGAGCGGCTTGTGTAGCTGCCGAGGTGTCCGGTTCTCCAGGGTGACCTCACCCCAGGTCTCCAGACCTACATCCTCTTGCAGCTGCCGCTGGGGAGGAGAGAGCGCGAGAAAAGGGGGCTGGGGAAAGAGAGGGTGAGGGGCCGCTGCCCCTCCAGCAGCGCGGCCGGGCGGCCTCCGCACACGCTCCTCCTCGGCGCTGTGCTGGAGCTCCTGTGCGCGCTCTCGCAGCCAGGGCCTGCGCGCGACAAGCGGCCGGACGCACCAACCCATGCGTGCGCGGCAAGACGACGCAGAACAAGGGCCCCGCTTGTTTTTGAGCTAATGCAAACAAAAGTCCAAGAGCCGTAATAAAACTACCTCTTCTCCTTTGTTCTTTCTCTATGAAATCCCGCCCTTTTATTCCTTCTTTCCAAACAGAAAATAATATACAGTCAAAAAATATTGTGAAACAACATACTAAACCTTTGATGAAAACTTATAGCTCATGAATATATACTTATGAATATAAAATGATGCACTAGATACCATCCGAGTTTACAGTAGCTTCTCTGGGGAGTATAGGAAGGTCTAAGTTTAGGGAGAGGGAAGGGAAGAATGCTGTCCTCCATCCTCATTTTTGTTTTATTAAAGAACAGTTCTAAGGCTGGGCCTGGGCAGTGAAGACTCTCGTGTTGGCTGGTGTTCGGTCTGCGTCTACTGGCTTACATTTTCCACAAAGTTTTTCATTAGAGTTTCTGATGTAACTCTCACTACCTCGCAATGTCCCCTGCCCCAGCTCCCCCCTCCTAGAGCGAGGCTTGGAGCAGCAGGGCTTGCTCGCCCTGAGCAGGAAGGGCAGCGGCTCCAGGTTCCTCAACGACAGGAGGCAAGTTCTTGTTAAAGGGACGTGTCCTTAGTTGGCAGGGCGCCTCTGTTTCCCCTCTTCTGAATAGGGACAACTTTTGATTTCGCACAATAGAGAGCAACTTCTACATAGCGACTTAGTGGTAACTTTTTCTAGAGAAATTCAGATTGGCAGTGCAGTGACTGTAAAAATGGATCTGAAGAGTGCTGCAAGTGTTTGGTTGGCAGATCTGTGACTCCAAGTGTCCTGGATGGAATGTGGGTTCATGTGTGTGCGTGTGCATGCATGTGTGTGCTGAAGATTTAACCCAGGGCTTCACTCATGCTGAGCACATGTTCTCCACTGCTGAGCTATATCCCCAGACTTTTGAAAGGACTGTATTTGGGTGCCTTGGTTTGGGGATGCTCTGTTTATCAAAAAGAAGTGTCAACCTGAACCTTACAGACTTGTCGTTGCGGATCACTGTCTTCGCTTATCTTGTGTTCATTCTTTAAACCCTGCATAGATCTCTGTACACCTAAGGTACCTACTCACAGGGGGATGCCAAGCTTTTGAGTCCGATGCCAGCCCCAGCCATGGTACTTGGCTGTCTGAGGAGCTGAGTCTCAGCTTTCTCCTCTTCCCCAGCTTCTTAGGGGTCAGACCCGTGCTCCCTCATTTTCCTGGTGCAGGCCCAGGAGAAGGCATCCTGCTGGCTAGTGAGACCTGCACCTGTCCCACTCTAAGCCTCACGTGAGTCCTGCCCTGGGTGTGCTACAGACGAGGCTCCTCTGCATTCAGCAGGGCACAGGGGCCAGGAGTGGCTGGCATGCAGCACGTCTCAGCTAGCGCCTTGGAGGCCGCGCCGGTTTATTCTGGGTTACAGACTTCCCGTCCTGGGTCCTTGGCCGTGTTTACCCAAAGTGAGGTCAGCCTTGTTCAGAACTCAGGAGGCTGTTTTATGTCCACGGCATTTATAATTAAAATGTAGCCCTGGCCAGGCTCCGCAAGACATTAAAGAAAGACAAAAAAGGTAAAAAAAGTGGATTTGAGGAGGAAAAATTCCAGTGGTTTGGAGTGTGTGTGTGTGTGTGTGTGTGTGTGTGTATGTGTGTGTATATTCCTATATCTTTCTTATAACCTGTGAAGGTGTTTGTTCTTTTAAAGAGTGGAAAGAGTGCCTGAACATTCTTTCTTTAGTCCAGTCCAGAAACCTGCCTGGGCAATCAGATAAGGACTGCAGGCTGAGGGAGCAGGAGGGCTCCACATTGCGTGACCAAGGTGGCACACCAGCCCACGACCTTCCTGCGGGGACCAGCCCCAGGTGGCTTCTGTGAGCAGAGGGCCAGCAGAGTGCAGCTCTGGAAAGCCAAAGCTGCCTTGATCCAGACCCAAGCTGCAGGAACAGAGTGCTGACTCATATCAAACCAGAGGGAGGTCTGGACACCCTGAAACAACGGGCAGGGAGGGATTTCATTAAGGGCGGCCTGCTGGGAGGTAGGCTGCTAGCAGGCTGCTTGTCTCCGGCGCCCCACCCCCAGTGCCCTTAGGATGTGGCAGGCCTTATAAATATTTGATTGGCGTGCACTTTGCTGGGGAACCTTTCCATCTGTGTGCTTAGTGGTACTGGTAATCCTGCTCTCCGCACAGCCTCTGACGGGCCTTGGGAGGAGGCGGAGGCTGCAGGCCTGGGGGGCTTGTCACGTCCTCCTGCTTCTGTCTCAGTCTTCAGTCCTGCCAAGAAGCAGGCTTGGCTGGCTTTCTCCAGAAAAAAACGGCAGCGAGAAAGCA
Source organism: Octodon degus (assembly GCF_000260255.1). Classification (NCBI taxonomy): domain Eukaryota; kingdom Metazoa; phylum Chordata; class Mammalia; order Rodentia; family Octodontidae; genus Octodon; species Octodon degus. The sequence continues at coordinate 2,857,516 of NW_004524761.1, read as the reverse complement.
GTGTCAAGTACGGCGCCCTCTCTGCCACGCCAGGGTCTGGGCTGTTATGCTGCTGTGCTGGCCTCAAGACCTCTGAAGGAGACGTTCCGGAGATGCTGGGGTAAAAAACCAGCCTCAATTCTGTCAGCAAGAATAGCCTTTGCTTGGGATTAACAGACTCAGAGCTTCCATTGTTGGGTGAGGAGGGCTCAGCAGGAACCACGATGATGATAATGGTGATGATAAACGTCAGTTTTGAAGCACTCTGGGGTCCAGAAATGTGCCCAGTACTTGCAGGGACATCACATTTCAGATTTCCACTGTTGCCATTTTTGTTTTCAAAATGAGGAAACTGAGGCATGTAGAGGAGAAGTGACTGCCATAGTGATGTGACAACTAGTAGATGTCAGTCACGGGACCTTGTCTATACCTGTCTGAACCAAGGACAGGCTGTGAGGCTCCACGTGTTGATTTGGTTTGTGAGGTGACATTTCCGTCATGGTGCTGGTATCAAAGGTGGTGGCGGGGTACAGAAAAAGCCTGAGAATTGGCAGTGGTTGTGCCTATGAGAAGCTGGTCACTCCCTGTCAGCTGTAGTTGCTGAAGTTATAGAGATCCACCACCTCATGGGGAAATGAAGAGGGGGTGGCACAATGCCTGGCATAGGTCAGTGCTTAACAGATACCGAGTGTATCATTGAATTTACCTCATATAGTTCAGTCACTTGTCACGTTAGTGCTTACCGGGCATTGTTTCAAGCACCAGGCAGTGTCCCGGGGGTACAGATTACAGTGTTGAGTTTTGAGAGACAGAGTTCCTGTCCTCACGGAGTTCAGAGGGAGACAGAACCAGTAACTCTTCACACAAGCACTGGTAGGAGTATTCCTGCCAGGAGAGCTCGAGCCACCCCTCAGACATTGTGTCCACAGAGGAACTGGCCATGGCCCGGCACCTGTGCCTGCTCCACAAGCCTCCCTCTCATGATGATACCTCTCCCTGTCTCTCAGAGCTAAAATGGGAAGCTTCTCACACACCGCACACTGTGGGCCCACAGTCAGCAGCCCTCGCCATCTGATTCCTCTGCTCTGGTGTGGAGATGACGCCATGCTGGTGGGTGCCTACAGAAGAGACAAGCTCCAGCCATGTTCTCCACAGGCAGAAAGTCCTGCCGGTGGAAGCCCTGTCCTCGGGCTGTGTTAGGGTGGTAGCAGGCCTGCATTCAGAGGAGGTTGGTAGCACACTAAGGCACTGGGACACTTACTTGCCCTGGGGTAGGAAGAAGACATATTCTGAAAACTTCCTCATTTCTCCCAGAGCAGATCAATTAGTTGAGGACAGAGAGCCTGTGGATTATTTTGGTCTTGTACAGTTCCAAGGTATACAGTTCTGTCTTGTGAGCATTTAGAAAGCTTTGTATGAATATCTGATGACTTTTAGGAATGCTCTTCCTGTAGGAAGTCTTGAAATGTGCCTCTCTGCCTGTCCCCACAACTCTATTCATGTTCATAACAATGGTTAAGGAATAAAAGGCATTCCCTTGCTGAGCTATGCAGATCATGGTGATCCGGAAGCATCCATCCACTCCGTTCCTGATGTTGGCTTCCAGAACCTTGAGATTGCGAAGTGCCGGTGAAATACCACCACTTGCCAGAAGAGGGCGACAGACTCACGTTCAGGGAGTGTTTTCTGTCTGGGTTGCCAGGAGGCTGGGGGTTCCTTTTGCCTGCAATTTTCCTCTCACCTAATAGTTTTCAGACACGTGAGCTGCGCAGAGCAAGGCTACCATTTCCATTCCACAGGAGAGGAAACTGAGTCTCAGTGAGATTAAGTTCACCCCAGCTTTAGGCAGTTTGGAGATTCTGGAGATTGCAAGAGCCCTAGGGCTCAGTAACTGAAGCCTCTTTTGCATACTACTTGATGATGTGGCGTGGAGAGAACAATTCACGGTCAGTTAAGACAGTGGCAGGGCAAGAATAAGAGCTCAAGCTTTCTGGCTTCAAACTAGGTCCCTGACTGCAGAAGCCTTGTGGATTATCCAGCTCCGGCCCTGGGTGGACTCAGGGATGAATTTCGGCCTGCCTACCCCCTGAACTCTGACTTCTGTGCCCTCACTGCTGTCCTTCGTTCCAGAGCAAGCAAATAAAAGGCCAACCTGCCAACTCTGAATGCTGCCAGAGAGGCCCTGCATCAAAGCCTGAATCAGGACCCTTGGCCTCCCTGCCGGTGCTATTGTAGAGCGAGGAGACTGGGGGAGTTGCTTAGTACCTACTCATTTCCAGTTGTTGCACGGAACACACGGAGACCTTCAGGATGCCGACAGCAGTATCAACCAGTGAGCGCTGAGCTGTGACTCTGCTCTAGGAACTGTGCCAAGAGTGTGCACTGTGGTAGCCCATTTAACTCTACCAAGTAATAATGTAATTCTTATTTTACCAGTGGGGAAAGTAAGGTGAGAAAGATTAACTTGCCTATGTTCACGTGGCCAGGAATCCAGCATCCCGCGGACGCCATCACCCTGCGCACACTCCTGTGGCTCACTGTACCACGCTCCAGAAGTTAGTTCTTGGCATCCCACCCACAGCAGCCGCAGAGGTTGTCTCAGGGTTAGGTACCCACAATGCAGTCTATGATGTCTATGAAGGGGTGGCACTAATGGGAGCATCTGACATTCACACACCAGTCCCAGCACTTGTAGCCTGCTCTTACCCTGGAATTCAAGGTTTCCCAGAAAGACCAGCTTAACCCCAAGGAATATGGCATTGTGGCTGCCTTTCCTGCCAGCTTCTGGAGACCAGAGCATTCCACACTGATTTGGGAGAACTGGTAAACTTATTGGAGATATTTGTATCTCAGAGAAATTAAGGCTTACTCCCTATGTTGTGTAAATTGCAGATCATATAAATTGTGTATCATGTCTGACACAGTAGGCTACAGTCTAAGTCCATTCATTCACTGTAAACATTGCTTACGTTTAATGCACTAGAGTCATCTGTCTGTCTGTCTATCTATCTACCTACCTATTCAGTTCCTTGCTTTTCACTGAGTTTCAAGTTGACAGGAGGCCCATTTAAAGACAAGCCATTCATACAATGCCCCCAGACCCTCATCGTGCGGGGCCTCAGCCTTTCTGCTCCTCTCAAGGGCTGAATGGTGGATAGGAAGGAAGGGATGATGCCACCTGTTCTGAAAATGCCACCATCCATTCTGGTTCTCTGGGCATCCAAGAGAGAGGGTGTGTCCCACGGAGGCAGTCATTGGACCTAGAGTGTGTAACCTTTGGTACACGGCTCGGGGATAATCAAGACTGCCTGACACATAAGCCGTTACCTCAAAGCCAGCATTTTGTATTCTATTGGAAAGCCACTCCCACAAGACCTCCTTCCTGTCTGTGCCCTGCTTATTTCACTCCTGAGCCTGCCGCCCCTCTCAGCAGGGAGCAGGTGGCTACAGCAGCTAATGTCTCGTGGCAGTCAGGGAGGACGGGACAGTGCACTGGACCAGGCAGTGGATGTCCAGCATGGCCCCTGCAGCAGAAGTGGCGAGGCAGGAGGAAGAGGTGGTTTACTCAGCCAAGAAAGTTCTTTTCTGCGAGGGCATACCCCCATTTGTCACCATCCCTGAGAGCCAGCTACCAGGAGAGCCAGGAAGGAACAGTCAGCCGCTGGCAACCTCGCCAGCTTCCGCTCTCTGGTGCGGCAGGATCTGGAGAATGACTTTGCCCCTCCTGCTTACCGCAGCCCCATGTGCATGACGTGCTGCAGGAAAGCTGCATAATTTATGATGTGTGAGGCTGCGGTCATGGACTAGGATTTCACAGATCAAGCCCAGCGGAAACATCACCTGGAGAGTCTATTAACTTGAAATCAAGTCCACATCTTTGTGTAGGATTTACCGTGCCTGCCCATCTGGCTCTTCCCATCACCAGTGAGCAGCCCCCTGGCTGGCCTTCAGGGCCGCATCTTTCTCTAATTCCAGAAACTCAGAAAGACAGTGAGCCATCGAATGTGCTGGCAGTCAGTCCTGTTGGGCTGCTCAGAGTCCTTTTTAATTTTTTTTTTTTTTTTGGCAGAACTGGGAATTGAACTCAGTCAGAGTCCTTTTAAAACCTTGAAATAGGACACCATTAGCTAAGTGCCAGCTCACAACTCCAGGCTTTCCAAACCCAGGTTGATTGCTTATATCTGTTTCCCCCAGCTCTGAGTGAACGCACCATACCTAATGGAACCTTGGAGAAGCAGGCATTGGTACAAGTTACACACCCTCATCCTTCCTTGACTAGGGGAGACACAGAAAGGTGAAGGGGTACAGAGTAGATGGCTGCTTACTGTGCTGGTCGCTCCTGTCCCTTGTGCCGTCCACAGTGCCGTCTGGAAGGATCCTCAGGAAGTGGCCCCCATTGCTGCAGTAGAGCAGTTTCGGCTTCTTGTAATTCCCTGGAGGCAGATTAAACTTCTCAGTCAGGGCTGTGAAGGTTGTGATTTCTCCTTCAGCCATGGCTCAGCAGCGGCTTATTGTGGTATTCTCAGTACTGTAAAAAATTAAACAAACCTGTAGAATGTTCTGCCAGCAAAGATTCAGCAGACACTTTCAAGGAGGGAAGGACTCCGTCAGTGCCAGAGCTCCTGGTGTGCGTGCACCAGTGGGCCGCCCAGGTGATGCCCAGGGCCGGGCTGGGAGGTGACCGGTGGTGAGGGAAGGAGGGCCCCTGGCAGGGGAGGGCTCTTCAGAGCAATTTTGTCTTCCCAAGTGGACACCACTTTGGATCAAGCTGTGCATTTTTGAAAACTTCAAATTTAATCATTTGGCCATAGTACAAAAAAAAAAAAAAAAAAAAAAAATCATGTTTTGGTTCCTCCCTCTGGTCCACACAAGTCCTCAAATTAAACCCTGAAGTTGCACTAAAATAACATCTGGGGTCAACCACAGATGCCAGGAGGCCAGGCCTGAGGCCCTGCCCTCTACTCGCACAGTGTTTGACTAGGTCCTGCTAGGCTTAGGTGTAGCAGAGAGCGCAGATGGCCCAGACCTTGGAGGACCTGGAGCAAAGGACGCAGCAGGGGCGGGGAAGAGTAGAGAGCTAAAGGAAGCAGTCTAGGTTTGCTGGAACCAGAGAGGGGGATTAATGAAAATTCTTAAAGTCCCAAAGGACATTTTATGAGGTGGATCATTATGGAGCAGAGAGCTGGCTGCTGCTTGCTTTGCAGCTTTCCACAGGTCCTCATATCACAGAGAGCTGGCCTGTCCCCTTACAGGTCATCTCCATCCTAATTATTTTCTCTTCTTTGGTACCTAGGACCATACTCAGGACTTGATGCTTGCCAAGCAGGTGCTGTGTCACTGAGCTATATTCCCAGCCCTGCCTATTTAGTTTCTAGTATGAGATGAAAGACAGAAACCACCATGTTATATTTTATAATCCTCTAAAGTTGTATACACTTACCATGTATATACATTTATGTTACTAGTGTAAAAATGCATCAATTATTGCTACAAAAGATTAAAATACAAAGCCAATGAAGGTAAGAATTTTCTAGTGTATATTTGTCCCATCATTTAGAAAAAAGAGGGGCTGGTGCTACAAAGATTTTAAAATAAAGAAGCCAAAGAGAGGAGGAAGCTGCTGTGGAGGCTTCACTTGGAAGTGAATAGGTGCTAAGATCTGCTCTTAGAACAGTGATCGTCATCAATATACATTTGGCCACAAATTCCTGCCTATCAGCCTCCCCAGGACACTTTGATGTAGACCCAAATATTCTTGTCTTTCACAAAATAAAATCAAAGCTTAGTGGTATTAAGTGGCCTGCCCAAAGTCAACACCTAGAAGTGGCAGAACTAAGTCTCAGCATGGGTCTGTGAACACAAAAGGCTGGTTTGCTCTTAATCTCTGGGAAAAGGCAAAGTGGGCTCACTGACATGTAAGTACTGTTACCAGAAGTGGGGTTTTACCCATTGCCTGGGGTGAACATCTGCCCCCATAAACTTGTCCAATTCATTTTTTGCCTGCACTCTAATGTTGGCTATCTCTACCAGCATCGGCCTCTTTCTTTTTTTTCCCCCCTGCCAATCATGGATCAGAACTCCAAACACTTCTTCCACCGGCACTGTAAACCCCTGGGGTCACCAACCAGCTACCCAGCTCTGCAGCAACCTCCTGGAGCTGCTTGCACAGAAAACAAGCTTGATCATAAATCAAAGCACTTAAAAAAAAAAAGAAAAATAAATCAAGGCACCAACATGAGTCATTTGTCCTTGTGACACTGGAATTAGGGCTTGTGTTGAAAGTACTCATTAATTTTCTCGGCTCCTGGCATTTTAATATTTCTAGCACAGGTCTCCCAACCTGTAGCACACAGGCCAGTCATCGACTTGTTTCAGCCACTGTTTGAAGCCTCTCCCAAGGCCCCAAAGAAAAATTTACATGTATCAGCCAAACTATAGTTAAAATCAGACCATCCCAAATGGCACCTCCACATGTGGTAAAACTCAGTCCAGTTCTTTTTGCATAATACAGTAACAGGCAAAACTTTTTATCAGCTGCACAGGGAGGACAGAGGGATTCTGTTGCACAGCATATAATACTTTCCTCCCAAAGGCTCACTGTGCTTTCCAAGCCTTCCTCTTCCATCCCAAGCCTCTGAGTCTCTCTACGTGGGTCTCTGTCACCCTCCCTCTGTGTCTCAACCCACATTCTCAGTCTCACTCTCCTTCCAGTTCCTTACTCCTCTCCTGCCTGAATCCCTTCCTTCTTTTCTTTTCCCTTGGTGCTGCAGATTGAACAAGAGCCTCATGCGTGCTACTTGTGTGCTCTATGACTGAGCTACCCCCAGCCTGCTGGACCCTTTTGTCTTCCCATCACCTCCCCATCAGCACACACATGACCAGGTTGCCCTTTCCTTAAAATACCACTGAGAGATACAGTTTTCATTTATTTTTTCCAAGCACTTTCAAAGTTGTATGTTTAGTTTGGTATGCAGGAGACAATAATTATATTCTAGTGGTTTCCAGCTATGAACAAATAGTCCTTTATATTGTCAGTCTCAGGTGGATAGGATTTTGTTCCTTGCAGTTTAGGGTCTCTTCCAGTTTTTTGTGGGGTTTTGTAATTGTTGTTTGTGCGGTGGCTGCATGGTAAGGCTGGCCTGCTGCCTAGATTCTGACCCAGTGAGGCGTTTCCATTAAGCTCTTACTTAGTGTGAAGCTTATGTTTCACTCCTGCCATTTGCATTCTTGCTTGCATCCCTTTGGGATGAAGAGGAGCAGATGCACTAAAGGCTAGCTGGGGCTAGAAGTACCCGCTCTGGCCAAAGATTAGACTAATTCACCCACATGTGTGTAAGCCGTGCAGCCTGAACTTCATCACCATAGAGCCTTGGTAGCTAAATAACCTGGGCCAGAGCCCAGTAGGTTCTCAAGATCTGCCCTCTGCCCCCCAGCCACAATGTGACCTGTGGTCATTTAAAGCAATGACAGATCTGTTCTCTGCCATGCTCTCCGCTATAAAAGAGACAGCCATGGGTGGCAGTGCGCTGCTGATGGCTCCTATAGCCCTTTGCTACAGCTTCATACCTGCGAGGTTGAAAGGCACTTGCCAACTCCTGGGGCCAGCGTGGAGCTGATAGGTCCCAGCAGGTGGACTTCTGGATCAGCTGGAATCCCAGAGGCATGAAAAGCTTTTATTTTTAACTTTGTTCACAGTTTATCTATATTTTAAGTAATGGTTGCTCCAAAGTTCTTTTCCAATCTGCTATTTGTTAAAGAATGGGAATAAAGGACATATGTGACATGCTAAAACCAAAGGCAGCAACCTTAGCAGGCTCTGGGGGACTTATACAAATTGCTCTAGTAAATGAATCCATTAACTAAGTGAAATCAGGCTTTGAGTATAATAGAAATTTATGAGCTCTGTTTTTTTGTTGCTATTTTCTTTTTATTGGCTGTCTGGAAGAGGATTAACTATGTGTGTTTTGGGAGCTAGAGAAGATCAAGGCCAGTGGACTGTAGGTCATCATTTGCACAACCAGTCCTTGGGGATTTAAAGAAAGCAGAGGATTTTCTAGATTGGGCAGTGGAACCAAAGTGAGGGGAACACGAGCCTATGGGAACATCCGTGTATGGCTGACATGCTTGGCTAGCCAGGGCCTCTTTCAGAGGCCCTGAGCTCGGAAACGTGCACAGGAGGAAAGTGCACTGCCTTGCCCAGGGGTACAGCAGTCGCTTCTCAGCATGGCGCAGCAAGAAACCACAGCATGGCCTTGGCTGTGCACCAACTGGCTCTTGTATATAGGTCACACGCGTCCCCTGATGTCTTTACTGCGGTAACCGCACCCTGCCTGCTGCACAGAGTTGTATGAAGGGAGAAATGAGCATGCTATTCACAAGAACATCTTGAAGGCGTGAAAATGTCACCTCATATACAGCACATAGAAATAGCTGATTATGTTGAACTAGTTGAAGCCCAGAGTGGTCGATGTCAGCTGTAATTAAATGCTTAATTTAAGGTAATTTTTTCAGTTGGTTTGAAAATAGAGATCACCTCCCTTTTTTCTGTTTATGGTGCCAGGGATGGAACCCAGGGCCTCGTGTGTGCTAGAGAAGTACTTGACTCCTGAGCTATACCTTCAGCCCTGAAAATACAGCTTTTTATTCTCTTTCATAATTAAAATTAGAAATTAGCTGAGCCCCTCCCTTTATTATTTAAGCTTCAACTATAGCACAGGAGATGAAGGAGGTAAAGGTAAACTGTGGTAATATATGAGAGAACTCAGATCGTGGTTTCATACTTAGTTTTCAGCCTGTCAACAGCTACTGAAGTGATGTTTGCTAAACTTGCTATTTCTGAGAGATATTTATGCTCAGCTGGCTCTGCTGACTGAACTGGAAGGAAATATTTACGGTTCATCAGTGTTTGTCTTCAAGGGAAGACAAACACTGATGGCTGTTGTTTGACTGTCTTTAACTCTTGTCACTACTTATGCAGTTTAGGCTACTCAGAAAGGAGGACATTTAACAGTAGATAAAGCCAGTAAGGGTAGATGTGTGGGTAATTATTAAGGCAATAAGTGGGTGTATCTTCAAACCCAGCATGTACAAAACAGGATTTAGCTTTGGTTCCAAGTCCTTGCTGTCTGTCTCTATGAATAACATCACTTCCACAGCCTTAATTATTACTTATAGGAATTAGTTAACTTTAAATTACATTAAGGTAAAGATGCATGTTAACTGTTAAGGGTAAAAGAAATAAAATAAAATGCATTAATTTCAACCGGCAAATGGCAGGTCTTGGGGGGAGGGTGAGTGAAAAAAAATTAAAGTACTTTGCCAGAAGTATCCAGAAAAGAAAAGAAAAAGAATAGAAAAATTTCAGAAATTACTTAAAATTAGGTGGTATACTCACTCTAATATATTTCTAATTACAATAAGTGTAAATGGACTACATTTTCTAGGTACTATATTTTTTTTAAAAAAATCTATCTGCAATCTGATAATAAGAGATGTATGAAAAACATAAGGACACAGAGATTAAAAGCATTGAAAGTAAAAATAAAGAATGAAGAATAAAAATGAACTAGGTGGAACCTATAGTCCCAGCTTCTTGGAGCCTCAGGCAGAAGATTACTTGAGCCCACAAATCAATCTCTGTCTGTCTCTCCTTGCTTTTCTTCCTCCCTCTTACTTCCACTCCTGCTGTTTTTCTTCCCCCTCCCTCTCTTTCCATACATCTATTTAGTAGTATTAGAGGTCAAGCACAGGGCCTTCACACTGAGCTACATCCCCCGCCCTTTGTATTCTTTTTAAATTTTGAAACAATGGTACCATTTGCTATGGTTTGTGTCTAGTTGTTCCTCCAAAGCCTCATGTAATCATGAGGCAGCTTCTAGAGTTTGTGATTACTTCATGATCCAGTGCTGGGATTATGGGTGTAAATGCTACTGGGATTATGGGTGTGAGTTCTACACCCAGCCTGGGGCTGATATCTTGAATGCAACATAAGGGAAACAGACTTGCTCTCTGTTGCCATTGTTGCTACTACTCCTCCCTCTTGCTCTTGCTGTTTTCTGCCACCATGAACTGCTGCCCTCTGCCAGGTGCCACTCTGCCTTGGAGCCAGCTGAGTATGGACTGAAAGCTCCAATAATCTGTGAGCTAACAGACCTTTCCTTCCTTAATCTTGGGTGTTGGGCATTTGTCTCAGCGATGACAGAAGAGTAACTGAGACACCAAGCTAGCTTTATATAGTCTTCTTGTGTATGATTGACTAACTAATGGTCAACTTGTAATACCCAGTTGAACTGAATTGGTGTGGTTCTGGGTATAGAAGGCCCACTGAGGATTGCTGCCAACAGCAGAAAAGGAGAACTGGAGGGGCAGATGATGTGCTATGGATTCTCCTGGAGAAGCTTGTCATGCTGGTTTTCCTGATATGAACCCCACTGTCCTCATCATTATAGGAGCTTAGGTCTTCACTGAGGATGGCTGTGGATCTTTACAGGGCGCTCTGGTCCTTACCTTGAGTGTTGCTACCTGACTCCACTACAGATCCTTCAGCCTTCTGGAACAGATCCTTCATCCTGTTGGCTCAGACTTTCTGGCTTCTACCCCTGGCCTTTGGGCCTTTGCAGCAAAGAGCCTTATTACAGACTTGCATGAGACATTGTTGTGGGCTCTAGGCCTCCAGCTGGACTCATGCAGGACACTGCTCTGGGATCCAGGCTCTCAGCTGGATTCTTTGGGTCTTTAGTGTGTGGACAGATCTTTTGCACTCTTCTGCTTTTGAATTTTTTTTTTTTGGTGATTATATTTAAAATGCTATAAATTATGTGTCCTATATTAAATCTATTCCCTCACAAACCCTGCTTCCAACACCATGTCAGCTTCTTAGAGTTCTGTGATGACAAGGATGTGGCATGTATGCCACCATGCCCAGCCTGAACTCATGATTGAGGCCAGCTGGGAACAGAGTAAGACCCTGTCTCAAAAAGAAAAACAAAAATAGATAAAAGATAACAAAAAATTTAAAAGTTGGGACAGCTGTTTTAATATAAGATAAAATAGGCCTTAGGCAAAAATGAATAAAAGTAAAAAGAATTACTACATAGTGATAAGTGGATAGAATTCAACAGAAAGAAATAAATTCTAAGCTAATGTATATCCAATGACATAGCCTCAGAATGTATAGGGTAAGAATTGACAAGCCCACAATGATGGTGGGAGATTTTAATACATTTCTGTCATAAAAAGTAGAGTAAACCAATGATGACAAACTTTTTGGAGACAGGTGTTCAAACTGTAACCTAAAACCCATTTTGGGTTATTTACCACAAAGACCAACACTGCAATTAAACCTGAATACTGAGGTTTTAGTTAAGGAAAAAAACCAAAAAACCAAAAAAACAAAAAACAAAAACAAACCAAAAAAATTACATTAACATCCTTTTGTCTTGAAAATAACATGTGTGCCAGAGGCTCACCACCACTGCAGTAAACAGACACAGTATACAATGAGGATGCAGAAGATTGAAATGCATAGCTGGCAAGCTCAGTTCATTCCTGAAAGAATGAATATATGCCCAACAGTGAGTGCCGTTCTCTTCACGGGCACAGGAACATTAATCAGAATTCTGTAAGACCAGAACTAGCCTTGTAGACAAATTAGCTTCATTTAACTCTGCTTTCCATAGAGATCACTCCCACCCATCTAGCTGGTGACAGTGGCCTTTTGCTTTCACCTTCTAATGTCTCCTGAAGCTACTCCACCTCTCCTTCCTCAGCAGCCCTGCAGAGTACAGATCCAAGCGCCCCTCTCACCTGGGCTGCCGCGGCACTGCTCCCTGGAGCCACTGCTAGCCCTGCTGCTGTGGCCTGCCCTCCTGGGGCTGCTGAAGATTCCCCCCCAGCAGCAGCGCTTTGCCAGGGTCAGTGGTGGTCTGCTGCCTTCAGGCTCCTGCGTCACCTGCGGCTTTCATCATCTGCAGTCTGCCTAAGCTGGCCGCCTTTGCTCTTATTGGCTTCCTCTTATCTGCCCGCCCCCCTACGCACCTAGGCTTAATACCACTTCTGCTGCCAGCACCTTTCTTTCTTTCTCCTTTCCTTTGCCCAACCACCATGGCCCAACTCACACTCACGCTTCAGAATGTGGCTCAGATGGATCCTCCTCCAGGAAGCCCTATCTGGATACACCCCACTGTCCCCACGTGCCCTGTGCATTGCACACTGGCTTAGATGGCTTGGCTCCCATGGGCTCCCCTTGCAGCATGTCCTGTGCTCCTGGCAGCACAGGGTGTCACTGTCATCTACATTCCCTGCCTGAACCCTTCCCTGGGAGGCCCAGTCCTCCCTCCTGCCCACCTCCCTGTCTCTTGCACACTCCCCCTGCAAGCACGCTTTCCATCTCTGAAATCACAGCCCTCTCTGCCACCCGCCCCACACTTCCCTCTGTCTGGAGCAGTAGTCTTTCCTCCTGTCCCACCTACCTAGTGAATTAATTTTCTGCAAATCTTAATTCCATTGTTAATTCCCCCAGAAAGCCTGACCTGACTTCCTTCACTGGCTGGCTCAGATTCCGCCAGTGCTGGTAGCGCTGTTGCCCCTGCTCCAGAGCTCTTGCATCTGTTCTTAATTACACATTCATTCCTGCGATTATTTAATTAATGGCTCTCTTCATGAGTCGGCTGTCAGCTCCATGCTCATAGAAAGCAATCTGTCTTCCTCGCCATGCTGTCCCTGTGCCTGGCAAAATGCCTGGCACCTAATGATAAATATTTGTTAAGTGAGTGAATGAATATAATTTAACTACGCTTCTTGATGGTCTCCTTCATTAGTCTCTGAGGTCCCGAGACAGAAACTGCCTTTTCCTTTTGCATCCAACACTTGGCAAATACCTGCACATGATCGGTATCCTGTGCATGCTTGCTGATTGAACAGCAGGCTGGTCCCTCCTCAGGAGCTGCAGCAGAGAGGCGTTATCAGGAGACCTAATTAGAACACAGTGTCCTGCAGGCATTGACAGAAATGCTGAGCCAATGCCTGTGTATTTAATTGGGCTCAGACTCCATCAGAATGCCTGACCTTTGGTTAACTGTAGACCCGATACCTGTTCCCATGCATAACAAATATTTACTTCTTCAAAGAAAATGCTATTGGAATTAAGGGTCTCAGAAGGGAAAGGATCAGACCCCTTAGTCTCAGGCCTGACCTCATATCTGACCAAGAAAAAGATTTGTAGGGCCTGGAAGAACTACTTCAGTTTTTGTTATTGCAGCTGGGAAGTGCTGTCAGGTTCACAGGGACCCTCTGGGGAAGGAAAGTCTGCCTGAAGAGGGAGACAGTGAGTTCTCCGCTCTCTGTACCCCAGCTCTTGTCTTCCCTTGGTGATGGGTGATGTGAACGGAGTGCGTGGCCTAGGTGGCTGACGTGTCAGCAGGCTACCTCCATGCCAGCTCTGTCTCGTGAACTGAAATTCACTTTCCTAAGTTCACCATTAACTGTGGACTTGACTATGGGAATGACTTGACTGTGGCATGCAAGAGACAGCTCCTGCAGGGTGACCAAAGCCTACTAGTACATAGTCGGGAATTTGCTGCTGGCTGTTAAACCATTAGTTTAGCTTGAAATCAGTTCTGATGAAAGTATTTAAACTACAGAAATTGCTCAAGACTGTGTTTTACTTTCTTTTTTTGTCCCTTGGATGGCTATCTTATCAGCATGCCATTAAGGTTTATTTATTTTTTTTTTGTTTGTTTTTTTGGTGGAACGAGGGATTGAACTCAGGCCCTTGCACTTGCCAGGCAAGCATTTATTCTACTGAGCCATCTCCCAGGCCCCGCCACTAGGGTTTAAATCCTGACTGGGCACTCATTAGTACATTACTTATTCTCACAGAGCCTCAGTTTCTTCACCTGTATGATGGGCCACAACTGTAGCTCTATGTGGTCTCTGTAAGTGTTAAATGACGATGCACACAGAGCACTAAGCCTAGAACTAGCAAGTTTGCGAGCACTCAGTAGATGTTCGTTTTACCAATTTAGAACTTGACTTAGTGCTCTTTTAGCAATATTTGAAAAAAATGCCGTGTTCTGAGTGCCGAGTTAGAGCTTTGTCATCGCCACCGACGTGCAGCGGTGCTCTCGTGTGCTTAGACGCAGACCTTGATGCACTGGAGATGCACTGGTGAGTGTTCCCTTCCCTGTGCATCCTGCCATCTGGGATGACGGGTAACCCTGTCCTGTTCTTTCTAATGCTGAAGACTCCCTCAGTCACTGTGCATAAACTCTGATACATCAGCCTTCCAGAGTCACATAGCTGAGGGCAATCAAGATGTCGTACTTTAGATGTCAACAGCCGTTAGCAGAATATTGCATGTGTCTATTGAATGTGTCCTGGAAATTTGAACAAGAAGCAGAAGGGAAGGAAGGGAGAAGAGAGGGGAGGGGGAAGGGGAGGCAAGTCCTGAAATCCCTATTACAAAATTCTGAACTCCAAACTGCTCTGAAACTACAAATTCCTTTATAACTCAGCTATGGCAACACCTGACCCCAACTGAACTGAGACTATTTCAAGTCTTTATTTTGTATTAATCGGATGCACAATTACTAATAATATCCTAGGTACTGTCTCAGACCCTACTGGTGCCGCTCCATAATATATATGAACCACTACATATGAGTGAGTAGTGGCTCATAGAGCCACCCTTCTACAGCCACACCACTCAGAATTCTAGGTTCCAAAATGTACCTAGCCCAAGGTTTTCAAATATAAGATTAATTAAGGATTACTGCCTGATTTCTGGCAGTAGAAATCAGGTTCTGGCTTTAGGAAGCTACAGTCTAACCATACTTGGCACATTAAATCATGTTTCAGATGAGAGAGGGGCCTACATATTCCGCCCAGGCATAGCTGGCAGGAAATGGGGCTGTTAATCTATCCAGGTGGACGAGCCCAATCTTGCTCTAAGCTCTCAGACTCCTTAATGAAGAGCAGAGAAACATAAGCAGACTCCCATGCACACCGGCGCATCCCCAAGGCTGGCCTCCAAGAGGCTTTCTTTCTTCCTCAATTTGTGATCTTCTGTCCTCAGCAGTCTGGCTTATCCATCCCCCAAACACAGCCCTGCTGCAGGAGCAGAGATAAAGGTCAGGAATTCTTTGGAGTGCTTACACAAAACAGGGTCTGCTCAGAGAGCAAAATCAGAGCCACCCTGGCCCAGTGGCGTTCTCTGCTGGCCACAGCTTGGTCTGAACAGCCTGCAGGAGGCTTTGAGCCCCGCTGGAGACCTGTGTGCATCTTAAGGCAATTTGTTTCTAGCAGCCTGATGCGCTACAGCCCAGGGCTTCGAGCCAGATGGAAAGCGATTCTGCAGGCCCTGCAGCCCTCACGCCCCTGCCTTTAACCTTCTCTTACTGATGTGTCTCCAAAAATCCTTTTAATCTCTTGTGCAAGTTGCAATCTCCAGAAGCAGCCAGGCAAGGACATTCCTTTTTCAAAGTCAGCCGACTTTCAGATTCTAGGAAGATGATCTATTTGTTGGACCTTTTTTTTTTTTTTTTCCTTCCTGACCTAGAAAATTTAGCTTCTCTAAGCTCAGTCTTTGCAGAGTCCATTTCTTATCTGTTTGGCAATGCTTGGGGCTGCCCCACCGTACATTACTCAACAGCCTGCTCTGGATAGCCCATAAATAATAGAATGTGTCCATAGATAATAAAACAGCAACCATTTCTTGAAACCTGTGCTATATACCAGGCCCTAAGCATGTTGTATGCATTATTTTAATTAATCTTCAAAGAAATTCTGTGGGGATGGCATTGATTTTTGTTTGTTTGCTTTGTCTGGGAGATAAATGACTAGAGTGACATTTTCAGTGCAGTCACAGGCCACTCCCTGTTTCCTTGTCTGAAAGCACAACAGGAAAAAGAGGTGTGCTGAGTCGATTGCTGCTTTCTCCCCCCACATCCCCCTCTCAGCTGAAGGCCCTGAGGCTCAGAGAGCCTAAGCCATTTTCTGAGATGGTCTAGCAGAATAAGAGTTAGAGCTGAGATCTGGAAGTAGGTTTTCCGGCTCGAATCCCTGAATCAGTGTGGAGAGAATGAATGCCGCCTGGGCTGAGTGAAGTTTTACCATGTCTATTCTCTTTGCCCCATCAGCGCATGTCAGTGGATAGCCCCCGTGACAGTGTGCAGAAGGAGGTGTTGCTTTCACTCAAGTGGAGCCTGTGTGGCCACATCTCGCAGCAATCTGCCCCTTTCTAGAGCAGTGCAGTGGCCACCACCAGTGCTCTGCTGGTTCTTACGCCGAGGCCCTCAGTATGTTTTATCCCTAAACTGTCTCCCAAGTCTCCTGTGTGTGGAAGGGGATTAGATCCTGAGGGTGCTATGCCCACCAGTGGATTTATCTATTGATGAGTTCATAGCCAGATGTACTAAGAGGTTGGGCTTTGTTGGAAGAGGTGGGACAGTGGGGTGTGCCCTTGTCCCAGAGTCCTTCCTTCTGTATCTGCTTCCCACTGCCGTGGGCTGAGTGCCTTTTCCCACACCACCCCTCTGCTATTCTTTCTGCTTTGGAGCCTAGCAACCATGGACTGAAAGTGCTGAAACTGTAAGCCAAAATAACGTGTTCTAAGCTGTGTGTCAGGTACCGTGCTCAGCGATGAGAGAGCGACCAAGGAAGCCCCTCAAGGTGCCCAGCACGATGTGGGACCCTCTTCATCCTTGTCAGGGCTCTCACTGGTGCTTGCTGAGAAGGGTCAAGTGAGGCCAGAAACTACTGAAGAACGGTCCCACTGCAGACTGTTGTCCTCTGAAATGCCCTCAAAATGAAGTACTCACAAGCTGAGAGAGATCAGGATTTTGGTTCTGCTGTGACATTAACTTTGTCTATGAACAGCAAGCCACTCAACCTTTCTGACCCCCAGTTGTCCCATTTCTAAAAGGAAGCTGCTAGGAATGTGACTCTCTGGATGGGGATTTGGTTAGCATGCACGAGTCCCTGGATCCTACCAGCACCAATATGAAAAGAAAAGCAAAAGAGTTGGCTTCATGGCACCAAGAGGAAAGAACACAGTAAGGCCTGGGAAGGACCTCACATACCGCTGTTTCCAGAAAATGACAGGTATTATTGTTCTTAATTAGAGCCTATGTCTTTAGTACATTGATGACTTGAAATTTTAAGGATTTTACAAAGCATTTGACAAGCAAGCGAGCTGCTTAGGGGGTGTTCTATGGACACAGCCTTGAGTACTTTCTACTCACTCTGTCCTCACTTTGCATCTTCTTCTGGCTACGCGAACACCCCTTCTTTCTAGCCAGAACAGCTGTGATGCAAAGAGGCCGAGAAGCATATCAAAACAAATCTGCAGCTTAGCCAGAAATGGAACCTTTAGTCCCAAGACATCAGTTTATAACCCTTTGCCTCCCTGCTGTTGGGTGGCCTCATTTCCGATGGGCCCCAGCTTACTCAAAACACCAAAAAAGAGAAAAGGACAACACTCACATTTTTGCTAGACAGCTCCAGGCAGCTGGGCAAGGAGGGCTAGCGATCCCGGTGCACGGCATTGTATTTAAATTGCCCGGAGGAGGAATGTAAACATCTCGGAGCTCATTTCACATGTCACAGTCTATTCTGGATCTTGAAAGGGGACCACTGTGCGCAGCGGTGCCCTGAGAGCTACAGAGCTGCCCACAAGCATGCAGGAAGCAGGCAGCGGAGGAGCGTGCAGGATTTGCACGGGACCCCCTGGGTGTCACAGTCAAAGGGCAGGAAAAAGATAGTCACTTGCCTCAGTACCAGCCTTGAGGGCCCCCCCTTTTTTTTTTTCAGGGTCTGTATTAGGACGTATCAAACATGTTCTCCTTTGCGTTCTTTCTTTCTAAGGGCTTTGGCTATTTTTAGAGATTCCATGTGCTTGCCAGCTCTCCTCAGTCCCATACCAATAGTCTAAAAGCAACTGTTTTCTGACTCGCACCATGCGCTACCGGCAACTCTCACGGCCCTGGGACCCTGTCACTGCTTCGTACACAGGTCTCTGCATGGCCCTAGCTGATGGTGGGAACTGGGTGGGTTTTATGGGAGAGGGAACCACACACCTGTGGGTCCTGGATGATGACTAGTGTTCAACTAGAGACGAAAGTGCTTGGAACTGAGTTAAAATCTGGTATCCAATGAGCTAACCTAAGAGATAAGTCTGCCCTGGTATCTCATGTCTCCAGGAAGGTGCACAGGGCAGTCAAAATGCTATTTCTCAGAAAAAGGTAGGCACGAGTAACCAGGACAGGGCAGTTATCTGCCGGAAGAGGCCTTCTACCTTCTAGGGGAGCAGCTCCAATCCTGGTGGGGCGCTCAGAGCGTCCTTGGAGCCTAGCCCTTCAGCTTGTCAGCTTTTCCCTCCCCATTTGCTCTTTTCCATCTGACATTTCCCAGCCATTCATCTCCTTCAGTGTCCAGGGCCCCACTCATGCTTTACAGATCAAAGGGCCAGTAGATTGGGTGTGGCTGTTGGAGAGACTTTAAGGTATTAGCCTCTTAAAGCAGATTAGGTAACTAGAAGGAAGGAGAAATGTCAGAGTGCCTTCGTCCTTCTCTCTGCTATCTTTTTGTGCATAATTCTTCTCTGTAAAGGTCTCCATTCCTCAGCTTCTTCTTGGCTTTGTCAAGTTCAAGGGGTTCCTCTGGGATCTGATAAATCTAGACCTTTACGTAGGCCCACGGGCTGTACAGACAGAAAGCTGAACATCTCCTGGTGTCCCCTTGATACTGTATTCTGAGCCCTCACTGGCATAACCATCTTGTAGGTCTGTTCTAACAAAAAATAAATAGATAAATGGATGTGTGTTATGGTTTGTGTCTAGTTGTCCCCCACAAAGCCTCATACAGTCCTGGGGTGGCTTCTGATTTTGTGATTAATTATTGTGGGTGTGGGTGCTGCCCCTGCCCTGGGGGAGGTAGTCTGAATTACAGGGTAAGGAGGGGAGAGAGGCAGGCTAGTTGCCTGAGCTGCTGCCACTCCCTTTGCTCTTGCTCCTTGTCCCCACCAGAAACAGCTGCTCTGTGCTGCCCTGTGCCGCTCTGCCTTGGAGCCAGCAGAGTATGCACTGAAACCTCCAGTAACTGTGAGCTAAATAAACCTTTCCTTCCTTCATTTTGGGTGTCGGGTATTTGTCCCAGCAATGAGAGAAGAGTAAGTAAGACAATGTGGCTTTTAAAAATTGTCTTCTGCCGGGTACGATCATGCACACCTGTAATCCCAGCGCTCGGGTGGCTGAGGCTGGAGGATCGCTATGAACTCAAGGCCAGCCTGAGCTCCATAGTGAGTTCAAGACTACCATAGTCTTGCAAGAACTACGAACTAACTAACTAACTAACTGAAAATTATCCTCCATGGCCATAAGTCATTAGGCTGCGATATTTAACACTGTCTAGGGAGTCTGATGGGTTTGATTTCCTCCTTGCTAATGCCTCAACTCTCAGGGAGGGCATCTGCCTCCCTGAGCCTAATTCCGTTGGGCCCATCTTTTTTTTTTTTTTTTTTTTTTAAACATTTATTTATTTGTGTGTGTGTGTGTGTGTGTGGCCAGTTCAGCCCACCAGGGGGCGGGGCTGGCTGACATGTGGTGCTGGGGGATTGAACCGTGGTCCCTGTGCTTTGCTTAGCTTAGCTTGTTCTAAGTAGGTGCTTTGAGCCATCTCACCAGCCCCGGGCCCATCTTATTTAAGGAAAAGCTCCTCATTTCCTTTCTATCTGGTATCTAAACGTTTGGTTCTGAACACTTATAGTACTTTATACTGTCATTTGTAAATTTACTTGTTCCTGCCTCTCTGAGTCTGTGTTTCCATGTCTTTTCTGTCTCTGTCTGTCTGTCTGTCTGTCTCTCTCTGTCTCTCTCATACACATACACATACAAACATAAGTCTCATCATGGCCCACGTCAGGTTTGCTTACATTATAGTA
This sequence comes from Octodon degus, assembly GCF_000260255.1. Lineage (NCBI taxonomy): Eukaryota > Metazoa > Chordata > Mammalia > Rodentia > Octodontidae > Octodon > Octodon degus. The sequence continues at coordinate 2,837,601 of NW_004524761.1, read as the reverse complement.
TCAGCACTGTTATCTGGCTTTCAAGTTACTTGATATGTTATTCATTATGGATATTTTATATTACATTGAATTTTTGAAAAATATTACTTTATGATAGCTATTCTTTCTGGGGTGAGATGCTATCTCAATGTTGTTTTAATTTGTATTTCCCCTACTAACCTGTTTTGAAACTGTTTCATTACTATTTTATCTTTTTTCTCATTAAAATGAATAAAAAAATATTACTTATTAGGATTGCAGAGTGAAGCTTTTACCTAAAGCAGCAGCTGTCCTCCTCTCACCCTAGTCCCAGCCCGGGGATTGGTTGGCTTCTCTGGGGTCCACTGACCAAGCCCTTTGAGCAACACACAGGGTCAGGTCATCAGACTTGTGTGTTTGCCACCACCATTCTCATCAGCTATGACCAAGCCCACTGTGGCGGTAAGCACTACCTTCTGAAAAAGTCCTCTCCTTTGTTGTTGGTTCCCTCTTGACAATATACAGAGCTAGCAAGATCTCGGAAGGTGTGTATCATATTGGTCATTCACTGACTCAAAACCCTCTATGTTTTTTATTTCTGTAAAGCAAAATATGAATCTTTGCAGTGGTCTCTAGGCCCCTGTGTGGTCTAGCCTTGTCTCTCGCCCTTCCTCTGTAGCCTTCCAGCTACCTCAGTTACTCTTGGATCATGGAGCTCAGCATAGCCTTCTCTACTCCACTGCCCTCCTGTAAACTGTTCTCATCTCAGTGCCCTTCCTGGTCAGGGCAAGTCACTTTTCAGATGGTGACTAAGCAACACCTCTTCAGAGCGCTTTCCTGACCTCTCCACCTAAGCTCTCTCCACCTCTCGTTGTACTGTTCACTCCTGTCACTTCCTGTTTTCTTTCCCAACACTGAGTCCACAATTAGAATTCATCACACATCCACTTCTGTGAGCCCTTGCTTGAGGTGTTTCTGCTCTTTAGGCAACAAGCCTCCAGAGGATAGAAGCCATGCTTTCCCACTGCTCCTTCCCAGTCCTCCTACCAGGGAGGCACAGAGGATTTGGTAAGTGAGGAATAGAGAGAAAAGAAGAGAAGAGAAAAGAAGAAAAGGGCTGGGAGTAAAAGTAACTGGAAGAATTTTTGAGATTGCAAATTCTTGACCTAAGGACTCTGCCACACAACAAGGGACTTTAGTGTGCCATTCTGCTCCCTGTTGTAATGAACTTTGCTCTTCCAAAGCAAGTGTTTTTCCTCAAGATTATTTTTATAGAAAAAAGTGAAGCAAATATAGAAATAATTATCGATTCCCACTCAACTCCCTGTTCCCTATCACCAACATCCTCCTGGGAACCTGCTGCAAAATTCCTGGGAACCACAGGAAATAAATCCACTAACCACTTGAAATGCTCTTGTAAAAATAGACCAGACTTGACCTTCTTCCTGTTGAAGGGCCTCTGTCCTCTAAGCAAACATTATAAAGAAATGTTTATGCTGTCTTTCTCCATGCAGGATTTATCTAGATGGACTCAGATTCCTGCTCTGAAATTACCCCCCCCCCCCGCCCATTGGTTGGGTTATCATTTGAGCAAATTGCTCACTTATTATTTCTATGCCATTGTTTTTATATGAAAATGATAAGTTGGATAGCTATCAAGGCCTGGGGCCGCTGGGATATTGGAGAGCACTGATATTGCAGGAGGGCTTGTTTTGTCCTGGCCAGGGGTCATCACTCTCCCCAGACTTCAGCCTTCATGCTTTTTACCACTGTCCTGTTACCAAATTGCTTACTGTTAACTTCTGCTTAAGTTACTGACAAGCAGTTTTACTTAATTTTCTCATTTAAAGGAAGCTTGAGGTGTCTAGTACAATTGCAAAATCTTCCCATACATCATAGAAGGCTGCCAGAAGATCTGTTCTGTGAGGACAGCAGTGCCGCTGACCTCGCCTCAGAGACTGCCTGGGGCCTGCAGGGCTGTCTGGGTCACAAAGAGAGAACAGCAGTTCTGGAGGAAAGAAAACATAATGGTCCAGAGCCAGAGCTTTCTCCTTGAATGACTCAAAGTGATTTAAGGAGGCATAAAAGGCAGCTTCCTTTCTCTGGGCCTTTTTTTTTTTTCTTTCTGGAACTGGGGATTGAACTCAGGCCCTTGCACTTGCCAGGCAAGCACTTATTCTACTGAGCTATCTCCCTGGCCCTCGGGCTCTATTCTTGTCAGATCCATCTCAGTGCCCTCTTGACCTTCGCCTGTGTCACAGGCACTTGCCCTGCACCTGGGAAATGGGGCTGATGTTTTACTGTTTCATCGGTTCAACAAACAAGCAGGAGATGCTGGCCTTTTTTTTTTTTTCTTTCATTATTTAGAGGATACATTATTAGTTTCTGTGCTCAAACCCATGTAGACGAGACCTTACATATTTAATGTGGTCTGTTACCTCTATACTAATGGAAAACAAATGAAGTTTAACCTTGCTAGTCCAATATGGCTGTTAATTTCTGTGCAGTTTGAACTCAGCACAGTAAACTAGGATAACTTTTTCCAAGGATGATAACACATGTTGAATTTTTCAAAAATTCAAATTATATATATATATATATATATATATATACATTTATAAATAATAACAGTATGTTATACATCCATAGCAACGACAGCTTTCCCAGGTTCTGAGGTCATCTGAACAAAATTATGGACATCTAGCACACTCTAGTAAAAAAAAAAAAAAAAGACAGAAAAGAAGAAATGACCAGAAAACAGCAATGTTCTACTATTGTGGGACCTGGCACCATTTTTTAAAATTATCTTCTTAATGCTAGCCCATTTAGAAGCCCTTAACTATAAGGGAGTGACATAAAAAGGAGGAAATACAGATAAATAATAATAACAACAGGATTTTAAAAATTGCATATGATTGCTGGACATGGTGGTGCACTCCAGGAATCCCAGCACTCTGGGAGGCTGAGGCAGGAGGATCACAAGTTTGAGCCCAACCTGGGCAACTTAGTTCTGTCAGTTAGCAAGACCTCTCTCAAAATGAAAAATAAGGGGGGCCTGCTGGTTAGCTCAGTTGTTTAAGTGCCTGCTTAAGAAACTGCAGTCAGGCTCAGTATATGGTGGTTCGATCCTCAAAATGAAAAATAAAAAAGAGCTACGATATCCAAAGATGGGCATCTGAGATGAATATACAATTTTCTGATGAAGAAAAACAAATGGCAAATAAATATGTGAACAAATGTTCAACACCACTGATCATTCAAGAATACCAGTTAAAACAAAACTGAGATTCCATCTCACCCCAGAAAGAATGGCTACCATCAAGAAGTCAATCAATAACAAATGCTGGAGGGGCTGTGGGGAAAAAGGAACACTTTTCCACTGTTGGTGAGAGTGCAGACTGGTACAACCACTATGGAAGTCAGTGTGGAGATTCCTTAAAAACCTAGGATTGCAGATCCCATTCAAGCCAGCCAACCCCCTCTTGGGTATTTTTCTAGAAGAACTGAAAACCTCAGACTGTAGCAATCAATATATGTGCATCCATGTTTATAGCAGTGCAATTTGTCATAGCTAAATCCTAGAAACAATCCAGATGCCCATCATCTGAAGATATGGGATTTTTACACAATGGAGTACTGTTCAGCTATAAACCAGGATAAATTTAAGTCTTTTGTTGGTAAATGGATGCAACTAGAGAACATACTCTTAAGTGAAATAAATCAAACCCCCATGTACAAACGTTGTATTGTCTCCTTAGTGTGAGAACCTGAAAGAGAAAAATGGAATCTGAAGGGTATAATATGCACAGGGAGAAGGGAATGAACTTATTGCAAAGGGAAGGGAAGAGTTACTGAGTTGAGGAGAAGGATAGGAAAGGGGGTGGGGGAAACAGATCTATCTATGTATGTAAGCAGGACAGTTTGGACAACTGTATGGTAGATTTCTGCTGGTCTATGGAAAGGAACAGATAATGCTTAATTTGTTTTGTCTCCTTTTTTCAATTGTTTCTCCTTTTTTCCCTTCTTAATTTCTTATATATTTTGTTTCTTTTTTCCTTCCAATTTTTTGCATGCATATATCTGGTAATATGAGTAACTGGTTGAAGACAAAACTATGCATTACAACAAATATTGTGAAATTCATATTACTTTGTTAAGTGAAATTCTGCATCACTTGTAATTTTTCTGTTTTAACACTTTTGTGCTCTTTTTAAAAAAATAAAAAATTAAAATTAAAAGAACTGGGGATGTAGCTCAGTGCGAAGGCCCCAAGTTTAACCCACTAATCTGAAAAAAAAAAAAAAAAAACCAAACTATATGATCATATCTACCAGAATTAACTTATATTAATGTTTCTATTTTATTTATGTGAACATTTTGCAAAATAGAATGATATATTTGTGTATTTATATGAAGATGCATTTATGTTTTATAAATGTGTTTATAAGTCTATATTATAAAGTAATTTCATGTATTATTCATGCTGTTTTATAATCTGATTTAACATGTCAGGAGTTTTTCCTCATTCATAAAACAATGGGACATCTCCATTTGTAGTGGCTGCCTAGGAGTCCCTCATGGAGACATCCCAAGCGGTGCTAACTCATCCTCGACTGTCAGACGGTTTGGTTGATTATGATTTGTCACACTTACAAATAAAACTGCTGGAGGCACCCCAGCATGCGGAGCCATTACCTCCCGAGGTTGCGTTTATGGAAATGGAAGCACTCAGGGGAAATCTGTGTATTTAATTAAGCTTTTTACTTGAAAATAAAAAAAAAAAAATCTGTACCTACTATGGGTTTTAATTCCATTTTTTCCTCCTTGATTTATCTGTACTTCCTTTCTGATTTGTATGTCTCCCTCCAAGGTAGAGGAGAAATTAATTTCACAGTTTTCCTTTTCCTCTTTCTTTCTTTCTTTCTTTCTTTCTTTCTTTCTTTCTTTCTTTCTTTCTTTCTTCTTTCTTTCTTTCTTTCTTTCTTTCTTTCTTTCTTTCTTTC